>NW_020172724.1:3132261-3209272 GCF_003031525.2 Neophocaena asiaeorientalis asiaeorientalis
CACTTATATGTGGAATCTAAAATAATGATACAAATGAACTTATTCACAAAACAGAAATAGACTCAGACATAGAAAACAAACTTATTGTTAGCAAAGGGGAAGGGGAGGAGGGATAAATTAGAGGAGTTTGGGGTTAAAATATACACACTACTAATATAAAATAGATAACCAACAAGAACCTACAGTATAGCACAGCGAACTATACTCAATATCTTGTAATAACCTCTAATGGAAAAGAATCTAAAAAAGAATAGATATAAGTATATAAATAAATATATTTATATATATATATAAATATAAATAAGTAAATTTATATATATCTATATAAAACTGAGTCACTTTTCTGTACACCCCAAACTAACACAACATTATAAATCAACTATAGTTCAATTAAAAAATAACCTATAGGTTGAAGGTGACAGAGAACACTGTTTTGAAGAGTGATAGTGCATGGACTTGCCTCTCACAGTAGGTGGGATATGAGGTCAGGGGATGATAGAAATTGCAGTGTCTAACCCGAGAATTGGAAGAACCTAAGTCCTCACTCTAGTCTGCTATCCCTGAGAAGCCAGTGATGGGTGGATAAGATTAGAGATGGCTGTGTGAGGGAAACACCTGGTATTTCATAAAGTTCCATTCATATGGTTCTTCCTAGTGTCCCTTCTGGGTCTGAAGCCCAGATGCCCCACAGCATTTACCTGTCTCATTAATGCACCCTGTTTAGCTTAGCTTCCTTCCCTGTCTCATTTTCCCCACTGCCCTACTTGTGCTTCCTGAGATCACCTCCCAAATAAACCACTCGTACTGAAGTTCTATCACAGGATCTGCACTTGGTGGTACCCAAACCAAGGTATGTGCCATAAGTTACATTCTTAAATGGAATAAATTTAAGTTTGATTAAAAAAAAATGAAGTGAGCAGAAAAATGCATAGAGTATAGGTGAATAGAGCTGGTCTAGGGGCATGGACACCACTCTCTCCATGGGCAGTAAGCTCTGCCCAATGTTTTGGGCATGATTTTTGGTAGTTACATCATGCTGTTGACCCACACTTCTTTCTATAATATCGTATTAATTGATCTATTGACTACTCTTTACTTAAGTAGTTTTTTTTTTTTTTGATGGGGAAGGGGTACTTAAGTGCAGAATTTTACTTTTGAATTTTACGTATTTATTCTTTTGGATATTTGAGGAAACCTAGTTTGGCCACTACTGGAACTCAGACACGTCCAGAGGACCAATGTTCCCCCCTCCATGAAGGAATGCACATACAGGAATGCAAAGAGATGTTGACTGCTTTTGTGTCCTAGTGACACAGTGTAGTTCATACTTTAATTCCATACTCCTAGCTCCAGAGCTGCCTCCCTAAAATACAAAAAAGAGCCCTGCAGAGGGACCACTGCTGTGAATATATTAGACTACTTCAGAAAACCTGCTTTTCCAGGACCTGATCCCTGTGAGGTTAGCTTCATTCTTATGGAAAAGAGCAGTCCATATTAAAGATTTTCCCTCAGTCCCGAGCTGAGCATGCATACTGTCATAGCATTATGGAAAACAAATAAGAACAGTCCTCAGTTACTGTAGTAATCAAACACTATTGTGTGAAAGCCTGGGAACAACCTTGGGAGCCCAAGTGCATGGGCTTCAGGATATATTCCACAGCTGTGCACTCAATTCTCATCACTGCTTTCCCCATGGCTTAGGAGAGAACAAACTAATCTGCACCCCAGTCTGTCATCTTCATTACCTAGGAGATAAACCAATTCTCTATGGATTTCTTCCCCTCCAGCCATCAGTCCTCCCCTGACGTTTAATTTGCATTTGTATTACTCATTTGGTTGTTATTTATAAAGTGGCAGAGATTAGATTTCAAGAATAAAGTTGGATTTGGAGCTGAAGTTCATAACTACTTTTCAAAAATGAAATTTCTTAAATAAGCTCAAAAAAGGGGGAATTGTTCCTAGGAAGATGCTGACTTGTCTTAGGGTAAAACATTCTTCCTGCACAATTCGTGATCGTGGTCATCACTCTCCAGTTCTTGGGTACTAGTACTCCATGAAGTAAGAAACATCATATTGGGGCTTCCCTGGTGGCGCAGTGGTTGAGAGTCCGCCTGCCGATGCAGGGGACAGGGGTTTGTGCCCCGGTCCGGGAAGATTCCACATGCCGCGGAGCGGCCGGGCCTGTGCACCACGGCCGCTGGGCCTGTGCATCCGGAGCCTGTGCTCCGCGACGGGAGAGGCCACAACAGTGAGAGGCCCGCGTACCGCAAAAAAAAAAAAAGGAGGTACGACTATAACACGATTAAAGGTGAGCAAGTATATCTAAAGCTATCTGTTTTTATTTAACTAAAAGACGGAGTTTTGAAATCTGGCTCATTGGCTGACTGCTTTAGAGGAGAAGGACCTTGACCAAGCAAACCAGCAAGATCTTGTCCTTAGGTTTGTGCTACCTAACAGTGCCCAAACTAAGAAATAGATTTGCAAATACGAGACCTTGATGTAATAATTTACAGTGGGGGGTTCTCTTTTATGGGTTCTAGAACATTTAAGTCTATTATCCTGAGCATTGTTTTCTGAAATGCAGCTCTACTTAAGGAAGGAGTCAGTAGTAGAGCCTAGTGGAGTGGATTCCAGGTAAAGAGACTGGGAAACTCTTGCAGGATATGGGCAACAAACAGAAGGGTCCACTTCCACTGATGGGGATTCTATGTCCTTTACAGCACTGTAGAAGCAGCACTCACATGCACTTGAATTTTGGCTCTACTCCATGAAACCTTCACTTCTACACAGATTCCACAACTATAGTGCAAAGAATGGTCTTCAGCTTTTCATCAGCAACACCACACTCATACCCTTCTAGGTTGTACCCTTAGGGGTACAAAGTCCATAGTTAAGTGCTCAGACAAGGAGACCTGGTTGACCTAATTCTAATACATGCTCCCCAGAGGCTTTGGGTACATTTTCATAACCTTTCTAAGTTGTAGTTTCCACATTTATAAATGGGTGTCATATTAGTAAATATCCCATCTCATGGGGCTATACTAGGATCCAAAGAAACAGTTTCTGTGAAGTGCTAAGTATGTGTGGCATGCAGCCTTCATGGTGGCCCCAGTGGTCCTCACTTCCTGGTATTCACGTCCTTACACAGTCCCCTCTCACAGTCAGTAGGGCTGATCTGTGTAAACTCTAGGATAGTGTGGACATGATGGGGTGTGACTTCTGAGGCTAGATCACGAAGACATTGTACTTTCCATCTTGCTTGCTTGATCACTTGCTCAGGAGGAAGGCAGACGACACTCAAATAACCTTATGGAGAGGCGTGTCTGGGAACCTACAGCTCCTGCCAACAGCCATGTCAGTGAGCCATTTCGGAAATGGAGCCTCTAGCCCCCGTCAAGCCTTCAGATGACCAACCTCATGAAAGACCAGAGCAGAACCACCCAACTTAATCACTCCTGAATTTCTGATCCACAAAAACTATGAGATAATAACTGTTCGTTGTTTTAAACCACAAAGCTTTGGGGTAATCTGTTATGCCTCAATAGACAACCAATACAGCATAAAGGTACTCAATAAACCACAGAAATTATTATCACTGCAGTTTAGTCAACTAGATTAGATTTTAGTTTCTTGTTTTGAGGGAAGTGCCAGAATAGTCAGAGACACCTGTTAAACCGTTTTGGTGTGGCCATTTCTCTAAGTGGCTAACTTGTCTTTCAGTAGGCAGTAGTGATTTTTGTTAGCTTCACTTACCTTGTGATACCTTATTGTAGTTATTTGAATACTGGCCACACAATTTAATTATACTAGACAAATTGGAATGGCACAGAGTTTCAAGATTAAAAATGTTTTAGGATAAACGTAAAAGAAAGCAGAGGTAGAACATTCCATGCAAAACCCTTTACCTCTAGTTATATGTTCTGAGGTCTGGTTCCCAAAACGGGTTATGACTATGAGGCTGGTGTATAAGAAACTGAAATAAATTAAGATAACAAAGAGCCCTATTGATTTATATTCCAGTTAATAATTAAACTTTTAGACAGTCTCATTTCTAATTAAACTTTAGAAAGTTGGATAGCCACATGTAAATCAACGAAGTTAGAAGACACCCTTACACCACACACAAAAAGGCCTAAAGACTTAAATCTAAAACACGATACCTTAAAACTCCTAGAAGAGAACATAAGCAAAACATTCTCTGACATAAATTGTACCAATGTTTTCTTAGGTCAGTCTCCCAGGGCAATAGAAATACAAGCAAAGATAAACAAACGGAACCTAATCAAACTTATAAGCTTTTTGCACAGCAAAGGAAACCATAGCAAAACCAAAAGTCTGTGGAGTGGGAGAAAATATTTGCAAATGATGTGACCAACAAGGGCTTAATTTCCAAAATATCCAAACAGCTCATACAACTCAATACCAACAAACAAGCAACCTAATCAAAAAATGGTCAGAAGACCTAAATAGACATTTCTCCACAGAAGACATACAGATGGCCAATAGGCACATGAAAAGATGCTCAACATTGCTAATTATCAGAAAAAAGTAAATCAAAATTACAATGAGGTATCACCTCACACCCGTCAGAATGACCATCATTAAAAAGTCTACAAATAACAAATGCTGAAGAGGGTGTGGAGAAAAGGGAACCCTCTTATACTGTTGGTGGGAATGTAAATTGGTGCAGCCACTATGGAAAACTGTATGGAGATTCCTCCAAAAAACTAAAAACAGAGTTGCCATATGATCCAGCAATCCCACTCATGGACTTATATCTGGACAAAACTATAATTCAAAAAGATACATTCAGGGTTTCCCTGGTGGCACAGTGGTTTAGAGTCCGCCTGCCGATGCAGGGGACACGGGTTCGTGCCCTGGTCTGGGAGGATCCCACATGCCGCGGAGCGGTTGGGCCCGTGAGCCATGGCCGCTGGGCCTGTGCGTCTGGAGCCTGTGCTCTGCAGCAGGAGAGGCCACAGCAGTGAGAGGCCCGCATACCAAACAAAAGATACAATTGAACTTATCTATGAAACAGAAACAGACTCACGGACATAGAGAACAGACCTGTGGTTGCCAAGGGGGAGGGGGGCAGGAGAGGGATGGATTGGGAGTTTGGGATTAGCAAATGCAAACTATTATATACAGAATGGATAAACAACCAGGTCCTACTGTATAGCACAGGGAACTATATTCAGTATCCTGTAGTAAACCATAATGGAAAAGAATATGAAAAAGAATATATATATATATTTATATAAAACTGAATCACTTTGCCGTACACTGGAAGGTAACACAACGTTGTATGTAAATCAACTATACTTCAATAAATTTTTAAAAAGTAATTGAACTTTTATGATTTGGAAAACTGGTTTCTCTCTGAAAATATAGCTAGTTTGCAATATTGAGTGATAGAGAATTTTACCCACAAATAAATAAAAGGAAATAACCAGCTACCTTGGGAGATTAGATTGTAAAGTCAAGCAGCTCTTGAGGAGTCTCCCAGCTATGACTTTACGTTCTCCTAGCCTGATCCACAGATTCATTCATACAAAAGATGCTGGTATAGAGCATAATCACGGTACCCCAGGATAATCAGTGGTCTCAAGGCAGGAAAATTAGGTTAAAGTGTAGTCCAGTTTCTTCTCAACTGTGTGGCTTTGACAAAACTAATCTCTGTGAGCATAAGCTTTCTTACATGAAAATAGAGCAGAAAATTACCTCATAAAGTCCTTAGGTTTAAATAGTGTGATATATGTGACTGTGTATTTTCAGTGCATGGCCTGGCATGGAAACATACTAAAAACTGCATGTGAAGCTGAATGAATTGAGATTTCATTTGAAAATGCTGAGGAAATGACCTTGTACACATACTTGCCTATCGAGTGAAAGATTTTTTGTTGGGTTCCTTATCATGGAACGTGCAGTTCATGTGAAGAAAGTTTGCCAGGCTTCCTTCTGTCCTCATTGGTGCCATGGAGTTGGTTTTATCTCCATTACAGCACCAGTTTTCCTGAATTTCAATAATATCTTATGGCCCTCTGGTCTCCACCAGGTTCTGAAGCTTTCTTTGAGAAGAGAGTATGTCTTATATATTTATTATTATTTTTAAAAAATCCTCATGACTTGGCCCATAGTAGGTTCTTAATTGTCTGATGCGCAAATGAATGTCGCAGATTTTTAAACTAAGCTTTTATTCTTAGAATTGCAGACACTGCTATGAAGTTTCTCCAGCCCACAGGGCATGCAGCGATTGTTAATTTAAAAAAGAAAGAAAGAAATGAAATGGATGGTAGGTGAAAAAAACATGAATGTTTCTGTAGAAACATATCACTGTACTTAGTAACCTTGAACTGAGTCTAATTTTGTAGGATTTAATCAATGCAGATGAATAAGCCCTTTATAAAAAGTCTCAAAAGCCTGTGCTTGCATGAACCGCCATAAGGATTTTTTAATAGATGTGCAGATTGCCCAGGGAAAGGGACTTCCCCCAATAATTAACCTAAGCTCTGGATTTTGTTAGCACAAACACTTTGCAGCAGTTAATGTATATAAACTTTTTCAGGCTGAGCTGGGATAACAAAGAAAGCGGAAGAGAAAGCCCTCATTCACAGTCATATACATCAGCAACAGACAGGGAGGGTCAGATGGAGGGAAATAGGTCCCTCTGCAACTTGCATAACTTGTAATGAAATGTGGACTATCTTAAGTGCTTAAATAGAATGATGCAAAATGCCAGATAATCATTTAATTCGTTTAAAAAAGTAAATTACATCAACAACAAACCTTTTCCCATGCACAAGTAACTGAAAAGGGCCAAGGTTAAAAAAATAATTAAAACATACATTAAACCTTCAGTAAATATTAAAATGGTGTTGTTTTCAGGCTTATTTACTGAGGAAATGGGCTTGGTCACACAGTTGTCAGCAAAGTGAAGGAAACTGGGAAAGAGAATTCTACCATTTTAGTTCTCCCAAATGTATTACTTTAAAAAGAACACTAGTTCTTTAAAATGCTCTCCAAAACTACAGGTTCAAAGAAGTTTGGAGAATTTTTAATACTAAAACTGTCCTTTCAGAGAGACGCAGTGGATTTTTCTCTAATGTCAGATGGATTTTTTTTTAAAAAAATTATCCTTACAAAAGCAAGACGGGCTCATTCTTGCTGGGAGTGGGTGAACAACCAAAACTCACCCAGCAAACAGAAAGGAAAGCCATCTAAAGATATCTTTGGAAAACTGCAGTTTCTTCCTAATTGCTGAATTCCACTCAAGAACAGGAAACAACCAAACCAGGTTCTTCATATTCCACATGTAGACCCAAATAGTTTGGCTGATAGCACAGTCCGGCTATTAGTCAGTGTCCCAGAGCAAATCCTGGCTTCTCTCCTTGCTATGAAACTTTAGGTACGTTAAGAGATACTTAAAATCTTTGTAACTCAGTTTCCTCATTAGAAAAATTGGGAAAAATAACAATACCAACTTTACAGTGCCGTGAGCCTTAAAAGAAACACAGGTAAAGATTTTTAAAAACTTTACAGGTAACGGACCTATTTCTGTGATACTACATATAGATTTATCTTATTGTTTTTAACAGTTGTGTAGAATTTAATTTTATGACATGTAATACTTTAGTGCTTTTTAAAAAAATTTAGAGTTGAATAAGTCTTTTAAAGCATGGCATGAAACTTGGAAAGCATAGAAGAAAATTGCTGAATTTGGTTACATACAAATTAACATTTACAAACAAGAACAAATCTCATGAACAATGTTTGAAGGCAAAGGGCAAAATAGGAAGAAAATTGTAATTCATAGAAAAAGACCAACTTCTTTAAAATATGAAGAACTTTTCCAAATACATAAGAGATTAACCCAATAGAAAAATGAGCAGACTAATGAGCACACGTATACACATTGCCTATTTGCAAATGTGAACCATGAGATACTATTCCTTTCCTATAAAATTAGCAAATATTAGAAGAATGTTAATACATAAGGTCACTGAGTGTGTATAAGAAAATGGGAATATTAATACACTCTTTGTGGATGTAAGTTGGTATAATTTTTGTTGCAGTGCAAAATGTGAGTTTTAATTAAAATTCAAAAAATGAGTATGCCATTTGAGCCAAGAATTCTACTTCTTAGACTCTACTGATCTACTGATATGCTTGTACATATGCAAGAGGTTTATGTGTAAGCATGTTGCACGTTTTTTTTTGTGTGTGTGTGTGTGTGCTCCCAAAGGACTGGACACAGAGTATGTAAGGCTCTGAGAAGTTTTGTGGTAAAGAAACTTTAAAAAATTAAAAAATAATACTAGTATTTACTGAAAACTGGTCACTGACTTCTGATTTAACAGTAATACCCATTATAATCCAAAGAAAGGAGAATCCTGTAAGACACACTTTAGAAAATGCTGCTTTTGTTGTCACTGTTTGCAGATGACATGATACTATACATAGAGAATCCTAAAGATGCTACCAGAAAACTATTAGAGCTAATCAATGAATTTGGTAAAGTAGCAGGATACAAAATTAATGCACAGAAATCTCTTGCATTCTTATACACTAATGATGGAAAATCTGAACGAGAAATTAAGGAAACACTCCCATTTACCATTGCAACAAAAAGAATAAAATATCTAGGAATAAACCTACCTAAGGAGAAAAAAGACCTGTGTGCAGAAAACTGTAAGACACTGTTGAAAGAAATTAAAGATGATACAAACAGATGGAGAGATATACCATGTTCTTGGATTGGAGGAATCAACATTGTGAAAATGACTATACTACCTAAAGAAAAATGCTGCTTTTGTAAAATTCTTCGACCATTATCTGAAGCTGAGATTTTGAGAATTATACATGGGAACTTACTTACAGACCGTGGGACTTTGAGTCTTGAGACACCCAGGCACACACTCCTGGAAGAAAGGAAGAGGAATTTTTTTTAACCCTTGTGGAAAGTGCATTACTTTAAAATTTACTCTAAATAGGACAGAGGACTTGTGTTTTCCATAGGATGTAGAAATTCGAAAGACCACATTCTACTCTCTGTAAGGAAGAGGAAAAGCCAGTACATTACAAGGTCCTAATTTTTCTTGAGCTCATCGGTGAGCTAGTTCTCTGAGGTCCTGGTGCCCTTGGTTTGCCTGAGACTGAGGGTGAACTAGGGCCCTCCGCACCTCCTGGCTCCACGAGGAGCCCAGCATCTCATGTCACCTGCACCAGTAGGCTGCTGCCAGGCAGGGGCAAGCCGAGGAGAGAGGGCCTTGTGTGGTGTAGGCAGGCAGGGAGGGACCTCTGAAGCCTCCCCAGGGAAGCTGTGCTGAGAAAAACCCGGAGCACCCTAAACCCACATTAAGCGCAGGTAGCAGCAGCCAACCACCAGGGGAATTCAGGTCTATAGAGCACTGACCATAACCTAGCAAGAAAAACCCCAACTCTGCTCAACTCCTCACCAGACTGACTTGATCCCTACCCCACACCCCCCATAGACTGGACACAGGTGAGGAAAGAAACAGTGGACAATGAAGACAGGCCAACAGAAATTATCCAAACTGAAACCCAATGAGAAAGAAGAATCAAGAAAAAGGACAAGGGCTCTCCCTAAATGTTGGCTGGAAATCTAAGAATTTAGAGTGATTTTATTAAATTATATTCTTGGTAAATAATTCTACATTGGCATTCTCCCCTCATTTTTTGGAGCTAATGTTACATTGAAAGATGGCATGAGATGGATGTCAGTGGATGTGTTCCTAACATATTACAAGAGGAATTGTAAGTTCCCAACATGACAAAGACATTAGAAGTTTCTTAAAAACAAAACAGAACCCAATATAATGAACGGCACAAAGTTTGGTAACTTTTACCTCTAATCTCTGTTGTGACCGAAGTCCACAGTGAAGAAAGGTTGGTTTTTTCACCAAATGACACTATTTATATCATTTCCCTTTGGAATTTTATTGTTCAAACAAATCTACCCTATATAGAGAATATGTTTACAATATTTTGTGTAGTCATTTTCTTTTACTATGTCATTCATTCCAGAATCTACAACCATTTTTGCCTTTGTTTGCACTAAATACTTGGTAGGAAGCAAAAATTTACTCATATTATGAATGATGAAACTAAGGTTGAAGGAGGATGTGAGTATTTTATATTAAAAGAGACAGGGGAAAAAAATCTCCCAATTCATCATCTTTGACTAAACTATACAGCTTCTCAACTTTTTATTTTAGCAACTTCTCATTTTCCCTGGGTCAAAGACTACTTGTGGAAAACAGCAAGTCCATATTCGCTCAAGGAAAAAATCTGATCTGAATACCAGAATACCATTGGTACATGTGAAGATGTTGGTCTCCTGTTTATGGTTGCTGTTTCCATATTAAGATGAAACAGCTGCCAATTCAAAAGTGCAGCCCTCAAGCAAAGCCCCTTGGCATTATAAAAAGGCGTATACTCCTGGCGGTCTCCAGCTGTCAGATCAGCACTCACCTTTTTTCTTGCATTTTATTATAGATATTTTGGCCAGGATTTATAATGTGGAAGCGGGAGGGGAATTCACCTGTTCTCTGTCACAAAATACCACGTTGACTGAGAAGACAGAGGAAAATCAGAGTGGAGGCTTGGTCTCTGGAGAATGATTTTGCCTGGAGAGAATCCAAGCCTGTCTTTTCTACAGGCAGTGTGGTATAGTGGTTAGGCTTAGAGATCTATACAGGCCTGGGTTTGACTCCTGGATCCCTTTTCCTAGC
Source organism: Neophocaena asiaeorientalis asiaeorientalis (assembly GCF_003031525.2). NCBI lineage: Eukaryota > Metazoa > Chordata > Mammalia > Artiodactyla > Phocoenidae > Neophocaena > Neophocaena asiaeorientalis. The sequence continues at coordinate 3,143,013 of NW_020172724.1, forward strand.
AACAAGACCTTGAACAGGTTACTTGGTATCCTTGACCCTGAGTTTCTCATATTTGACACCTGGATAAGATATACATCTTACTGAACTTTGGTGAGGGTTACGTGAGATGATTTGTGTGTGTCTTTTGGCATATCCTTGAGTCAAGAATTTACTTGGTATTGAAGTAAGGAACTGAGTGGATGCTGTGGTCTAAGATTCGGCATGCCCACCAAGTTATGAAAGGTATTTTGCATGGGGTGGGATAGACCCAACGGTAGTGGGGAGGATGAGAGCTGGCATGGCTAGGGAGCCTGATGGCAGGACATGTGCGACTGTGAGGTTGTTTATCAGCCACAGAGAAGCCTGGTAGGAGAAGGCAGGGCCCAGACAAGGGATAGGGTTCAGAAACATCAGTGATGTTTGGAAATCATGAGATGAATAAGGCAGTGTACTTGGTCTTGGTGGGAAAGAATACAGAGGAAGCTACCCTTGTAGGGACTATGGAGGCCCCTTGCAGGGGGCCTTGTGTCACTGGAGTATAAGAACAAGGGACTAATCAATTTCTATCACTGGGGGCTGAGATAAAATCTGGGCTGAACTAGCATTCTTTAAGTCCCTCACAGGTGAGGAATTTGGGGTCTGGGGCAAGGTGAGATTGCTAGAGGGATTTTAGTGGCTCCCCTAGGGTGGGAAGGTGGGAGGGATATGACAGCTGTACAGAGAGCCAAGCAGGAATTGCAGACTTTGGCCTTGCACACCCAATCTGAATAATACTGTTTTTCTACCAGAAGTTAGTAGCTTCACATTTCTTATTTTACTTGCATTGCTGATATTATGTTCTCCACTAGATATGGATACCTATCAATAATGGCCAGTGGGTAGGTTATAATTGGGTGGGTTCAGCATAATTTTCCAACAAAACCCTCCATTTAAATGCTGTCTCTTTTCCAATTCAGTTATTCTGCCCCTTGGAAATCTCCCTTTGTAAGCAGGGCTTTCCCCAGTTCTGCTTGTGGGGATGAACTTGCATATAACACTCTTTATGGCAGAGAAACAAAGTTTTGCCTGTTTCTTCTCAGGTGCTGTTTGCTTAGGAAACTGGCTGTGAGGTGCATCACTGGAGAACTGTCACCTGCTCGCATGGGAGATGCGCCCTCTGCTCTCACTTCTTTGCAGATCCGCATGGCTAGAGGACAGTTCAAACAGCTGCTTGCCAGAATTTAGGCCCTTGTTTGTGACTCCAAATCTAGTGATCTAATTTCTGCATCACAGATTTAAAATATGGCTGTCCTCCAGATATATACGATTAAAATTCAAAACACATACCAATATCATATTAGTCAAGAGATGAAGTTTTTTCTTTGAAAGATAAAAAGCAGATAAATCATATATGTATCTTACGGTTGCAATAATAGCTATACTAATGTTTATGTCAAATCTCAAAGGAGAACAAATAGCTTAGCTAATGGCGTGTAACACTCTCCCAGTGCAAAATGCAATAGGACTTGTTAGCTCATAATGTAGGGTACCTGGGGAAAAATGGATTTTGAGTTATCTGGGATGAGCTGATCTGCTACTTTTTAAATAGTGGGAGAATAGCAGTTACTTTGAATTTAACATGCTTTAAAATCAATAACCTATAAAGTTTTACTTTGTGGAGGTAAAGTCTGAGTCAGTAATGAGAGAACATTTCAGTATATTTATAATCTTCAACTGCAACAGATCAATTGTGTGTGTGTGTGTGTGAGTGCTATGTGTTTGTGTGTGTTTTGTGTGTATATACATTGTATGCCAGTAGGTTATGTGTATGTGTTTGAGAAAGGGATTACTCTTCACCTGATTGGATAATTCAATTGAGTCAAATTATGAAACTTTATTTCCATATTCCAGGTATTTCAAAGTCACTATTTTATATAAATTTGAAAATATAAACTTTACTGATATTATAAAACTTGTTTTATGGATTCATTTGACCTTGAATAATGGCATTGAGTGATTTATTTTCTTTGAGTCACGTATTTAAAAAGGCCAAAATTGTGAAACATTAAAGAAAAGTATTACCCTCACTTCCTTGGTAGGCACGAGCTCAGTGATATAAGACTGGGCTCACAAAAGAGACTCCCCAACACTATTGTTAATATGTTAAAGAAGGATGCTGTGTGGCATCGACTTTTTTTTGTACTCACTGATCAGCACACAGATGAGAAGTTCTAGCTAGTCATCCCTTGAAATGATACTTCATATGCATATTATTTAAATTTATTTATGATAGGTGAATTTAGTTTATCAATGGAATCCAAAGGTTTGCTACTAGATAAACTTTGACAAGACCATGTGTTATGTTTTTATCTCCTCAGGGTTCCCTTGATTACATTCAGGTCCTACAGATTGGTTGAATACGTAATGTAAAAGGATTCTGGGGTTAGAAAGCCAGCCAAGGAGCACTGATTAGCCTAGTAATGTTCTCTACTGCCTGCTCAAGACATAATCCGCTATCTCTTGGTCAAGAGGTAGGTGGGACTGTGCCCATCTAGGAAAGAGTTCTTGCATTATACTTGTAACTTTTAATCAAGTTGGTGAAAAGCTTGGCATTTTGGAAGATAATCTTTGGCATATGCCTATTACATTCTCTGTAGTTTTTTTTTTTTTTGGCCACGCTGCACGGCTTGTGGGATCTTAGTTCCCCGAACAGGGATCGAACCCTGGCCTGGGCAATGAAAGCACCGAGTCACAACCACTGGACAGCCAGGGAATTCCCACATTCTCTGTATTTTAAAACTGTAAAATGATTTTACTAACATATGTCCTGGAGTTTTCATCAGTCTGGATCACTTTTTCCAGTTAACTACATACTTTTTCAAAATCAAGATTCAAATCTTCTTTTATTTCAGGAAAAGTATTTTTGAACTATAAATTTAAATATAAGTTCTGTTTCTTTTCCTTCTTTTTTCTTTTGGTTTTTAGCCACTGGAAGGGGGCTGAGGCCCTGGTAATACCCTGAGGCATCCTGTTCAACTGATCATCACGGGTATCTCTCCATCCTCCTCACCCAGCCACTCTTTAAATCCAATTCTGAACACTACTGAGTCCCTTCATAAACTACCAAGCAGCTTACATTCCAGGGACAGTGTATTGATCTACTTCGGTATAATTATTTTGCCTGCATTGATCTAAACCAATTCTAACTTTGCTTTATATTTGCTGTGCCTCCATGACAGGGGATAAACAGGGCCTCTGAGACTTGGCTATAAAGCTATTGATTAAAAATTATTTAATATGGTCTCCAAAATCATTAATCTATGACAGAGCCATCCTTCTAAAAGAGTATGTCCTAAAAGGTCTAGGATCTTGCAAAACTGGATCGTGCTGCTGTCCTTTTCCATATCTCCCATCATGGGTATACAGCACCTCACTCCTAGCCAGTGATGTGTTGGTAAATCCTTACCAATTGGCTCTCTGGATGGAAAAATAAAACCAAAACAAACAAACAAATCCCAAATTTATAGCATTTGCCAGTTTCCGTGGTATAGATACTCTCGCCATGGCTGATTTCAGGTTACCAAAGTGACATCACTGAACATAGAGTTGGGAAGAGACGCAACTGGCTCTTAAAGCAGATGCAAGAACAGATGTGAGCTGGCTCCGCACAACACTGCTCCTAGCCTAAAAGCTCCACCCTTAACCTCTGCTTTCTCACTTCAAGCGCTGAAAATCTGTTGAGGTTGGAGTGATTTAAACTCAGTTTCCCTAGATCTGACTCTGGGAAACCTGTCAGCTGGAGTGAAGGAAGCTGTCTTCTGTCTCTATGTGGTGGCATGCATACATGCAATATAATATAGCAGAAAGTTGGCTAAATACATTTCCCAAATTACTGTCAGCAACATGAGGCTGGAGATAGTCCCGACGATTGTTGCCAGTCAAATCCAGTGGTTCTCAGCTGAGGGTGATTTTGCCACCCAGAAAACATCTGGCAATGTCTGGGGACATTTTGGTTGTCACAACTAGGGAGAAAGTGCTGTGGCATCTACTGAGTAGAAGCCAGAGGTTCTGTTAACATCCGATAACGTACAGGAGAACTCCCACGACGAAGCATTATCTGGACCCAAATGTCCATCATGCTGACGTCAGAAAACCTGTCCGGTCAGATCCAAGCACGCCACAGCATTAGTGGGCACTGCAGCCTTCACTCCGCTTCTTTCTGGAGTTTGCCGCCTTGCACCCCACATAAGGGACATTCAGTCCAGAGATAGTTCTGTTACATCTTGCCATAGAAAGTGGGCAAGATTTTATCTATGGAAGTATTTGGGTACCAATACTCAGCACAGCCTGGCTTGGTTCTCCTCCTACTGCTCCTCAAACCTCTGCCTGTAGTAGAGGTGCCCAGAGATGCTGCCACATGGGCATTAACCTAATTGTGTGGGAGACCCAGTTGGGTTTGGGGTGTGTGACCTTTGAGCCATTTTGCTAGTTGACCTCAGTGTGCTTGCAACTTCTCTAACACCAGGATGATTCCCTGGGTTTGTGTAGCTGACCATATTATACTTACGATGCCCATATTGGAAAGAAATTTGAAGAAAACTTGCTAAAACGTCCTTGGTGTCTTTAGAGCAGCTGCCAGTTTTCAACAGTGTATATCACAGCTCAAGTTGTGGTCTCAGCACCTTTTCTGTATCTTTTAAATTTTCATAACTTAATTACTTTGTATACACTTCCACTTGCATATGCTGAATTAGAAAATTCCTGGGGGCCTTTAGGCCATTCAGGAAACCTAGGGCTGTAAAGGTCTTGATTCCATTTAGTAATATTCCTAATCTCAGCATTTAAATATTTGCTTCTCCTTTTCTGCTCTGCTGAGTCACCAGAACCTAGAAGGCACACTCTACCTTCTCCTTTAGTCTTTGTCTCACCCAAGACTCACAGCAAGTCTACACCATTTAAAAGATATTTGTTGCCCATGGCTAACATCATACTCAATGGTAAAATGTTGAAACCTTTTCCTCAAATATCAAGGACAAGACAACAGTGCCTACTCTTACCACTCCTATGCAACATAGTACTGGAAGTCCTAGCCAGAGCAATCAAGCAAGAAAAGGAAATAAAGGGAATCCAAATTGGAAAGAAAGAAGTAAAACGGTGTTTGCAGATGAAATAATATTATAAGTAGAAAATCCTAAAGATTCCACCAAAAAACTGTTGGAACTAATAAACGAATTCAGGAAAGTCGTAGGATACAAAATCAGTATAGATAAATCAGTTGCATTTTTATACATTAACAACAAATTATCTGAAAAAGGAATAAAGAAAATCATCCCATTTACAATACCATCAAAACGAAAGAAATACTTAGGATTAAATTTAACCAAGGAGGTTAAGGATCTATGCAATGAAAACTATAACATGCTGACAAAAGAAACTGAAGAAGACAAAAATAGATGGAAAGATATCCTGTGTTCACGTATCAGAAGAATATTGTTAAAGTGTCCATACTATCCAAAGTAACCTACAGAATCAATGTAATTCCAATCAAGATTCCACTGACATTTTTTACAGAACTAGAAAAAAAATGATCCTAAAATTTGTAAGGAACCACAAAAGACCTCAAATAGCCAAAGCAAACCTGAGAAAGTTGAATAAAGCTGGAGGCATTACATTTCCTGATTTCACAACTATATTACAAAGCTATAGTAATTAAAACAGTATGATACTGGCATAAAAAAAGACATATAGACCAATGGAACAGAACAGAAAGCCCAGAAATAAACCCATGCATATACCGTCAACTAGTATTTGACAAATGAGTCAAGAATGTGCAAAGGAGGAAAGATGGTCTCTTCAATAAATGGTTCTGGGAAAACTGGATATTCACATGCAAAAGAATGGAACTGGACCCCTATCTTACACCATACAAAAAAACGAAATGGATTAAAGACTTAAATGTAATACTTGAAACCATAAAAATCCTAGAGGGGAAAAAAAGGAAAAATTTCCTTGACGTTGGTCTTTACAATGATTTTTATGGATATGACACTTGAAGCACAAGCAACAAAAGCAAAAATCAAGTGGGAATACATCAAACTAAAAAGCTTCTGTATAACAAAAGAAATAATCAACAAAATGAAAAGGTAACCTATCAAATGGGAGAAAATATTTACAAACTACATATCTGATAAGGGGTTAATACCCAAAATATATAAGGAATTCATACAATTCAATAGTAAAAAACCAAATAATACGACTTAAAAACAGGAGAAAGACCTAAACAGACATTTTCCAAAGAAGATATTTAAATGACCAACAGGTGCATGAAAAGGTGCTCAGCATCACTAATCATCAGGGAAATGCAAATCAAAACCACAATGAGATATCACTACATGCCTAGTAGAATGGCTATTATCAAAAAGACAAAAGATACAAGTGAGTGTGAGGATGTGGAAAAAAGAGAACATGTGTGCCTTGTTGGTGGGATTGTAAACTGGTATAGCCTCTGTGGAAAACAGTACGGAGGTTCTTCAAAAAATTAAAAGTAGATCTATCATATGATCCAGCACTTCCACTTCTGGTTCAAAGGAAATTCAAAGGAAATGAAATCACTACTTTGAAGGTATACTTGCACCTCCACATTCATTGCAGCATTATTTACCAAGACATGGGAACAATCTAAGTATCCATCAATGGATGGATGGGTAAAGAAGATATGAGATTATATATATAATGAATAATGCAAGTATTATTCAGCCATAAAAAGGAGGGAGATCCTGCCATTTGTGACAACATGGATGAACCTTGAGGGTATTATGTTCAAACAAAGACAAATACTATATGATCTCACTTTTATGTGGAATCCAAAAAAACTGAATTCATAGAAACAGAGAGCAGGTTGGCAGTTTCCAGGGGTAGGGGGTGGGGATGGGGGTGGAGGCAGGGATAAGGGGCGGGGTGAATGGATGAAGGTGATCAGAGTACAAACTTTCAGTTATAAGATGAATAAGTTCTGAAGATGTAATGTACAGTATGGTGACTATAGTTTACTGTATCCCATATTTGAACATTTAAAGGTTCTTACCATACACACACAAAGTTACAACTATATGAGGTGATTTGTTAACTAACCTCATTATGGTAATCATTTTGCAATATACACACATATAAAATCACTACGTGGTACACCTTAAACTTACACTAATCTTACATGCCAATTATATCTCAAAGTCAGGGGGAAATGATATTTAAGTTTTAAATCTTATTTCATTTGAAATAAGTGACTGGGTTCTTCTGGTTTTCAAGAATCTCTTTTATTTTTCAATCTGAAGATAGTTCCTAGGTTACAAAAAGAAAGTCTAAGCCAATCAGAGCAAAGTAAGAGCTAGGGCTGAAGGTTTGGGCATAGAACCCAATTAAACGGTTTCATCTTTTCAGTCCTTATTTCACTTATTTTTAATATTCAGTATTCCTATGACTTCTACATATTATGTACTGTCTCTTAGACATTCACAATTTCGAACAGCTGCTGTACACGAGATTCGTTTTACAGCAAGTGAGTTGGGCAGTCTTTTGGGGTTTTTCACCTCATGTGTGAAAACAGTTTTGACTCCACAGAATCCCTAAAATGAACTCATGGATCCCCAGGAGTTTCTGGGGCTACAATTTGAGAACCACTGGTCTAACCCAATTATGTCAAGCATGTTTATCTTTCCAGAGGTTAGTACAATTTGGGCCAATGAGGGTTAGGAAAGGTTTGTGGATGCTTGTGGGGGAAGTTTCTTCACACCAAAAGAAACATAGGAATGAATCTCTTCTTCTTGCCAGATGTGAACCAATAAGTATACAGCCTCATTTACTTCTGGCATTCACCTTGTGACCCAGGGTGAAACCAGCTTTAAACTGACTATTAACTCTGCACGTAGGAGAGGAGAAATGAAGACACTTTAGTCCTTGATGATGTTATTTAACTGCTTGATGAATCCATATGGAAGCCATCCCTACTCTGAACTTGTGCAAATATGGGACGGTGACCCAAATGACTCAAGTGGCTTTGAGTTGGGTTTTTCTTTTACATGCTGCAAATGCATGGACAATAGCATACACGTTTTTGGAAAAACTTGTATTTTTGTGGATTTTCAGTAGATGACAGTGTGAGTTCCCATAACCCTCCCTGTCCCTTGGGTAAACATCTGGCAATTAAGATGAGAGATTAAAATGGTTAACAAAACGGATAAACATTTCCATAAAATAGAAACAGAAAGGAAACACAGAGTGGGGCATAGGTTCTGAAGCTGAAGACCCACTGGATTTTGGGAATGGACACACAAAGTGATAGCAAGGAGTTTAACTCTTGTGGGAAATAGGAATAAAACATGGTACATATATGGCAGAGGAGTGGAGCCAGATACCTTGTGAAATGGGGTGGTGGTGGGTGAGGTATGACCCTCAAGAATGACTGAAGTCTGAAAAACATCTTTGAATGCTTCCTGAACCTGAAGCTGCTAGACCTTTCACCAAGAAAGAGTGGCTGGAATGAACAAGAACAGTTACATACCCAGGAAACAGAATGAGTCTGGTGCTGACCTTAGGACATGATTTACATATATATAATATATATATAAATATATAATATATATATTTAATTTTTATTGGAGTATGGTTGCTTTACAATGTTGTGTTAGTTTCTACTGTACAGCAAAGTGAGTCAGCTATATGTATACACATATCCCCTCTTTTTTGGATTTCCTTCCCATCTAGGCCACCACAGAGCACTAAGTAGAGTTGATCTTTGATATCCTGTTGAAAAAGAGACTGATCACCAGGGCAAGATCTGGCTTAGATCTTGGGCCACTACTGGCCTGTGTTGAGGCACCTGACGATTACATGAAACAGGTGCTAAAGGAATGATAAAGAAGATGCTCTCATTTAAAGATATATAAATTTTCAAGGTATGTAAAGAAAGGTAAGCAATACGTTTAACAAATTCAAAAGGCCTAAAAATCATGTCCTGAGGAAATGAAAATAAAAGAACATTCTGAAAGAAAAATGTTCCTTAAGACAGTGTAAGATATTCAAATGTATAATATATGCCACCCATAGAAAGAACTGAAGGTTATGCAACAAAAATGGGCTAATATTAAGCAAAAAAAAAAAGTGTGAAAAATTTCAGTGTACAGAAACATAGGCAATAATCAGAGGAAGCCATATATAAAATTATTTCTATTTTTAACTCTTCAAGTTGTTCCTAAACACTGAGGAAATGTCTTATGTTTTTATTTCTCTAGTTTATTAGATCAATCTTATAGATGTACTATTCTGTTTTAAGCAATTTTCCTATTCCCTTTTACGCTCTTAAATTTCTGTTAAATTATCTTTTTTTTGTCAGCTCGGGGATAACCTTGGTAATTTTAAATTTGTAGATAACATTTCTTTTTTTTAAACATGGAAATGAGTGTTTTATTTTATTTAACATCTTTGTTGGAGTATAACTGCTTTACAATGGTGTGTTAGTGTCTGCTGTATAACAAAGTGAATCAGCTATACATATACATATATCCCCATATCCCTTCCCTCTTGCGTCTCCCTCCCCCACTCCCTATCCTACCCCTCTAGGTGGTCACAAAGCACCAAGCTGATCTCCCTGTGCTATGCAGCTGCTTCCCACTAGCTATCTACTTTACATTTGGTAGTGGATATAAGTCAATGTTACTCTCACCTCATCCCAGCTTACCCTTCCCCTCCCAGTGTCCTCAAGTCCATTCTCTATGTCTGTGTCTTTATTCCTGTCCTGCCCCTAGGTTCATCAGAACGATTTTTTTTTTTTTAGATTCTATATATACATGTTAGCATACAGTATTTGTTTTTCTCTGACTTACTTCACTCTGTATGACAGTCTCTAGGTCCACCCACCTCACTACAAATAACTCAATTTCATTTCTTTTTATGGTTGAGTAATATTCCATTCTATATACATGCCCCATCTTCTTTACCCATTCTTCTGTTGATGGACAGTTAGGTTGCTTCCATGTCCTGCCTATTGTAAACAGTGCTGCAATGAACATTGTGGTACATGACTTTCAATTATGGTTTTCTCAGGGTATAAGCCCAGTAGAGGGATTGCTGGGTCATAAGGTAGTTCTATTTTTAGTTTAGTTTAGTTTAGTTTTGTTTTTTGTGGTACGCGGGCCTCTCACTGTTGTGGCCTCTCCCGTTGCAGAGCACAGGCTCTGGACGTGCAGGCTCAGCAGCCATGGCTCATGGGCCTAGCTGCTCTGCAGCATGTGGAATCTTCCTGGACCAGGGCACAAACCCGTGTCCCCTGCGTCGGCAGGCGGACTCTCAACCACTGAGCCACCAGGGAAGCCCTATTTTTAGTTTTATAAGGAACCTCCATACTGTTCTCCATAGTGGCTGTATCAATTTACATTACCACCAACAGTGGTAATTCTAAGGGTTGTCTTGTTTATGTTTTCCTTTGCTGTGCAAAAGCTTTTAAGTGTCACTAGTTCCGATTTATTTTTGTTTTTATTTCCATTTCTCTAGGAGGTGGGTCAAAAAGGATCTTGCTGTGATTTATGTAAAAGAGTGTTCTTTCTATGTTTTCCTCTAAGAGTTGTATAGTGCCTTGCCCTGCATTTAGGTCTTTAATGCATTTTGAGTTTATTTTTGTGTATGGTGTTAGGAAGTGTTCTAATTTCACTCTTTTACATGTAGCTGTCCAGTTTTCCCAGCACCATTTATTGAAGAGGCTGTCCTTTCTCCACTGTATACTCTTGCCTCCCTTATCAAAGATAAGGTGACCATATATGCATGGCTTTATCTCTGGGCTTTCTATCCTGTTCCATTGATCTATATTTCTGTTTTTGTGCCAGTACCATACTGTCTTGATTACTGTAGCTTTGTAGTATAATCTGAAGTCAGAGAGCCTGATTCCTCCAGGTCTGTTTTTCTTTCTCAAGATTGCTTTGGTTATTTGGGGTCTTTTATGTTTACATATAAATTGTGAAATTTTTTGTTCCAGTTCTGTGAAAAATACCATTGGTAGTTTGATAGAGACTGCACTGAATCTGTAGATCACTTTGGGTAGTATAGTCATTTTCACAATGTTGATTCTTCCAATCCAAGGACATGGTATATCTCTCCATCTGTTTGTATTATCTCGAATTTCTTTCATCAGTGTCATAGGTTTCTGCATACAGGTTTTTTGTCTTCTTAGGTAGGTTTATTCCCAGATATTTTATTCTTTATGTTGTAGTGGTAAATCGGAGTGTTTCCTTAACTTTTCTTTCAGAGTTTTCATCATTAGTGTATAGGAATGCAAGGAATTTCTGTACATTAATTTTGTACCCTGCTACTCTACCAAATTCATTGATTAGCTCTAGCAGTTTTCTGGTAGCATCTTTAGGATTCTCTATGTATAGTAACATGTCATATGCAAACAGTGACAGCTTACTTCTTCTTTTCCAATTTGGATTCTGTTTATTTCTTGTTCTTCTCTGATTGCTGTGGGTAAACCTTCCAAAACTATGTTGAATAATAGTGGTGAGAGTGGGCAACTTTGTCTTGTTCCTGATCTTAGAGGGAATGGTTTCAGTTTTTCATCATTGAGAACGATGTGGGCAGTGGGTTTGTCTTATATGGCCTTTATTATGTTGCGGTAGGTTCCCTCTATGTCTACTTTCTAGAGAATTTTTATCATAAATGGGTGTTGAATTTTGTTGAAAGCTTCTTCTGCATCTATTGAGATTATCATATGGTTTTTACCCTTCAATTTGTTAATATGGTGTATCACATTGATTGATTTGCATATATTGAAGAACCCTTGCATTCTTGGGATAAACCCCACTTGATCATGCTGTATGATCCTTTTAATGTGCTGCTGGATTCTGCTTGCTAGTATTTTGTTGGGGATTTTTGCATCTATGTTCATCAGCGATATTGGCCTGTAGTTTTCTTTCTTTGTGACATCTTTGTCTCGTTTTGGTATCAGGGTGATGGTGGCTTTGTAGGATGTGTTTGGGAGTGTTCCTTCCTCTGCTCTATTTTGGAAGAGTCTGAGAAGGATAGGTGTTAGCTCTTCTCTAAATGTTTGATAGAATTCACTTATGAAGCCATCTGGTCCTGGACTTTTGTTTGTTGGAAGATTTTTAATCACAGTTTCAATTTCAGTGCTTGTGATTGGTCTGTTCATATTTTCTATTTCTTCCTGGTTCAGTCTCAGAAGGTTGTGCTTTTCTAAGAATTTGTCCAGTTCTTCCAGGTTTTCCATTTTACTGGTATATAGTTGCTTGTAGTAATCTCTCATGATCCTTTGTATTTCTGCAGTGTCAGGTACTTCTCCTTTTTCATTTCTAATTCTGTTGACTTGAGTCTTCTCCCTTTTTTTCTTGATGATTCTGGCTAATGGTTTATCAGTTTTGTTTATCTCCTCAAAGAACCAGCTTTTAGTTTTATTGATCTGTGCTATTGTTTCCTTCATTTCTCATTTATTTCTGATCTGATCTTTATGATTTCTTTCCTTCTGCTAACTTTGGGGTTTTTTGGTTCTTCTTTCTCTAACTGCTTTAGCTGTAAGGTTAGGTTGTTTATGTGAGATGTTTCTTGTTTCTTGAGGTAGGATTGTATTGCTATAAATTTCCCTCTTAGAACTGCTTTTGCTGTATCCCACAGGTTTTGCATTGTTGTGTTTTCATTGTCATTTGTTTCTAGGTATTTGTTGATTTCCTCTTTGATTTCTTCAGTGATCTCTTGGTTATTTAGTAGCGTATTGTTTAGTCTCCATGTGTTTGTATTTTTTACATTTTTTTTCCTGTAATTGATATCTAGTCTCATAGCGTTGTGTTTGGAAAATATACTTGATAAGATTTCAATTTTCTTAAATGTACCAAGCCTTGATTTGTGACCCAAGATATGATCTACCCTGGAGCATGTTCCATGAGCACTTGAGAAGAAAGTGTCTTCTGTTGTTTTTGGATGGAATGTCCTATAAATATCAATTAAGTCCATCTTATTTAATGTGTATTTAAAGTGTGTATCTCCTTATATATTTTCATTTTGGATGAAAAAATATACATTTCATTCTGTCCATTGGTTAAAGTGGGGTGTTAAAGTCCCCTACTATGATTGTGTTACTGTCGATTTCCCCTTTTATGGCTGTTAGCGTTTGCCTTATGTATTGAGGTGCTCCTATGCTGGGTGCATAAATACTTACAATTTTATATCTTCTTCTTGGATTGATCACTTGATCATTATGTAGTGTCCTTCCTTGTCTCTTGTAACAGTCTTTATTTTAAAGTCTATTTTGTCTGATATGAGAACTGCTACTCGTTTTCTTTTGATTTCCATTTGCATGGAATATCTTTTTTCATCCCCTCAGTCTATATGTGTCCCTAGGTCTGAACTGGGTCTCTTGTAGACAGCATATATATGGGTCTTGTTTTTGTATCCTTTTTGTGTGTTCAGTTTACTTTTCTCCTGGGTGAAGAAACCTTTTCCTTTATTTCCTTTATTCCTTTATTCAGGGGGCTTTTACAGTTTTGGTATCAGTGTGTGTTTGCTATAGGATTTTGGTGGATATTCTTTATTGGTTTATGGAAGTTTTCTTCTGTACTTAGTCTGCTAAATTTTTCGTTTTTAGTAAAATAACCAGATGTTGATTTTTTGAATAGTCTTTCTTCATGCATGAAAATAACAGCATTTTCATTTTATTTTTAAATTATGTTGATAGATTTTCTGATGCTAAAATTGCATTCCTGGGATAAAGATTACTTATAGATGGCCTATTATTTTTAAAACACATTTCTAGAATCAAGTTATTAATTAATATTTTTACTTATGGTGTTTGTTTCTAAGTTAGCCTTGGTCCATGATTATAGTTTATTACTTTCTTTCATCAGTTGTTTGTATTAAGGTTATACGTGCCTTATAAAAGAGTTTGGGAAACTTTCTAATTTGAGATTCTGGAATAATTTGTATAAAATAAGGATTATCTGTTCCTTGAAATAGTATTGAAATTTTTTGAACCCCATGCTTTTTCAGGGATAGGGGAGATTTTTATTACCAATTCCATATTTTTAATAATTATTGGACTAATGAAGTTTTTGTTTTTTCTTGATATATAAAATTTTATTTTTATAAAAAATTCCCATTTTATCTGTTTTCAACCTTATTATCATAGAGCTTCTCATAATACTCTTTTTTACATCTCAAATGTTTATATCTAGTTAAATACTTTTTTCACTCCCAATATAGTTTATTTTTTATGGAACTCTCTTTTTTTTAAAATTCATTAGGCTTCCTGTATCCCACGGGTTTTGCATTGAAATATTTTTGAAATATTTTTGGCATAATTGGGGAAATTTTATTATGGATTGTATATTAGATAATTTACAGAATTATTCTTTTTTTTTTTTTTACAGAATTATTCTTAATTAATTTAGCCATAAAGGTAGTATTTTTGAGTACATAGAAGAATATCTTTATGTCTAAGAGATGTAGGCTGAAGTACTGAGTGATGAATATCATAAAGTATTGGGCAGGGCGGGAAGGAGGTGGGGAATGAGGGGGGAAGGAGAGGGGAAAAGAGAGATGTAATATATGGGGCAAATATTTACAAGGTTCAATGAAGAGATGTAATATATGGGGCAAATATTTACAAGGTTCAATGAAGAATCCAAATTAGCATGCATGTATTGTATTTGCAAATAGCTAATAAACTCCACCTGGAAAATGCCACTTGTACAATATTATACTTATAAATCATCCATAAAAGAATAAACTTTTAATATTAGTTCAATGATTCTTTATCACTAGGGTAATTTTTAGCTGTTAGCAACACTCCCAAGTATCAGTGATTTAATTTCTTTCATGTAAATAATGTCTGGGGGTTTGTAGTTTAGAGCTATCCTGGTTGCTTCACTATCACTTCTATGTTTTGCTTCATCATTTTAAACATCAACCATATATATATATATATATATATTTATTTATTTATAGGACCATTGTTGCATGGGCTTCAGTAATCACACTACCTACATCTTAGACAGTAGGAAAGAAGAGGCAAATTTGGATATGTCCTCTTGTTAGGATCGATTCTTGAAGACAATTCTGCTTAGAACCCAATGTCTAGCATTTAGCCACACTAACAAGGAGGGCTGACAAATGTAGTTTTATTCTCAGCCGCAATGTACCTAGCCAGTAATCAAGTTCTACTACTAAGGAAGATAATGAGAAATAACATGGGAGCAAAAACGAGCAGTTTTTCTCCCAGATAGTTTGTGATTGTTATGGAGATATGGGGGATATCTTTTACCACTTGCTGTATGTTGTCATATTTCTGACATTGATAGTAATGTCATCTTGTTTTAAGAACTAAAGAGGAGGGAAGCTCTCCCATTTTGACTACCCAGTTTTCTTGGAAGGTCTTGTGATCTCTTTCCAATCCTTCAATTTTATAAATCTAGAGGCCATATAAAATCCTTGCAGTCTTGTAAATTGCCCAAAACTTGATGATTACAAATAGGAATGCTTTTTATTTCATAAGATGTAATTTAGTTTCCTTTCCACCATTTTCTCTTTGCCTATTTTATTGTATATTTTACTTCTTTCATTTTTTGTTTTCCTTCCTAGAGAGTCCTTTTTAATTGCCGTTGTATCCATTTTGCTCCTTTACTCCTGTATAGGCTTCCTACATTGGAGTTTATTTCACTATTACAGCACATTGTAACAAGAACTCCATTTGTGCAATGCTTCATCCTGATTTTTTAGATTACATCAATATCAGTATCCTGTTTTTCCTTTCCTAATAAAGAATTAAATGTTTTATGTCTGCTTTAGGTCTGGTTTTTTTGCACTTCCCAGGATAAAAGTGAATGATTTATGGAGAGAAAAAATAATGTCTGTTATCTGAAAAGCTACTGTACTGTTCTTTTCAGATAAAATATATTTTAGGTCAGACTCATAGCTGCAGATTGAAAAATTTCCCCAAAGATTAATTAGGATTTAGCATTCTAGAACTGCAGTGTGGTTTGGCTGTTTGTCATGGGTGTTTCAGCTTGCCACCTGTTGGGATGCAAGTTTCTATCACCATCCATGGTGCCACTTTTCCCTATTTCACTTGTTCTCACTGATGAATGGCTGTGATTAGAAAGTAGTAGTGCTACTAACTGATTAGCTAGGAAAAGGTACTACAGGCCCTGGTAACTTTTTAAGGATGTTCCTTGGTATTTCACTACAGCTCTTAGATGTTATACTATCTATATTAAAAAAAGACTCCTCAAAGTCAGTTTGCAGGGTAAATTGAAAATAAATTATTTTTTATTAACAGTAAAATCAGTTTGTGTAGCACTATATACAAGTGGTTTTTTATGTCTATTCTCATATTTCATATTTTCATAAACTTGTGCGCTATTGTTACCATTTGACAGGGAAAACAATGGCCAAAGAGGTTAAGTGATTTATCCATGGGTAACTATATGTCTTAGTTTAGGCTTATGTTCCTGGCGTTAGTGCCCCCATTTACTCGCATATGTGCCCAGATTTGGACAATAAATAAGTCACCCTACTTCTCCAGGACTGGACCCCAAGCCTCTTAACCTCCAGTTTATCCATCTAGGGAATGAGATATGTACCTTTTTGTAGTTGCTTCCCTAGCCTAAAAGTCATGATGCTTAATACTTGCTGGGATAGGAGAATTCTTATGGGAATAGCTTTTTGTTTTCTACAGGAGATTTTGAACTGTTTTCATCCAGTTGCTCCTGTAATAACACACATCTTGAGGAGGTAATTTCATACGTGTGCTGAAAAAATTAAGACTGGAGATTTGATGTATATGATTCAACATTGAGTTTGTTAAGCTCAGAACAGTGAGAACATACACTGTGACAATTTTATATGTTTTGAAACTTTCATTTTTACTTGTGCTATTACGGATTGGATTTGAGGCACTGAGATGGGGAGTAAGGGGATGTGTAACTTGTTATAAAGAATGAGAACTAAGCTTATTAATTTTGTTCATTGCTTTCGCTCTAGCAACTAGCTCAGTGCCTGATCTGGCATATAGTAGGCACTCAATAAATATCTGTTAAGTGACTGGGTGAGTAAAGAACGCATCAACAATGATTTTCTAGAGAGTTAATAGTATAAACTTATTTGCGGCATAGATGATTCCCAGTGAGGTACAAGAGAATTACTATGTAAATTAGATGACAACAAATGTGAACGTTTTAAAATTAGTGAATTATTAGGTCTTGTAAATTTGTGGGAGTATCTGATATTAGAATCCCTGCTGGTAGAAATATGTCAGTCTTTCCACCATATTAATTTCTGATGTCTTGAAAATTTGAAACGTGGAATAGTTATTTTATGTTGGTATAGTTTAGACATTTGAATAAACAAGATAATCAAGGTGCCTATAAAGGTTTATAATGCTTGTAAAACATGATTCTTTAGTTAAAATTTTGTATGGGCAGTTTATTTCTTGTTTTAAAGAGCTCAAATAGCATGGGAATCTTTTTTTTTTGTTGTTGTTTTTTTTTTTTTTTTTTTTTTGAGAGCCCAAATAGCATGGGAATCTTTTAATAATAGTGTTTCTCATGATACCACAGCCAAAGGCATATGAAAAGAATAAGCTTGAATAAGCATAAGATACTCACCAATAAAATTATTGTTATTTTAGGAGAGCACTGGAGATTATACTTTTAAAAACTGACTCTAAACGTAAAAGAGAAAGTGAAACATCTGGTCGGACATTGGTGCACGTTTTATCAACCCTGGTAGAAGTTCACTGTATGTGCGAGCTTGTCTAGTGTTCCTGTTTAAATAGTAAAGGGAATAAAAACATGAATGTCATAACGACTTTCTTATATATTTTATTACATTTTGTTTCCCAGCTGTCTCGTGTCTAGTTAGAACCCAGGCATAATTTCATGTGCAGATGCTGTTAGAAATGAGCGCAATGACGAGGTAGGTGCCAGTGAGTGTTTGTAGAGTCATCTCCATGCTGCAAACATGTTTTGAGATTGTGCAAATGAACTTCTTTAGAAGCTTTCCAGAGTAGTTCCACTATTGCTGCATGCCCAACTAAATGCTTTTATCAGAAATATTTGCAAAAATTTTTGGCTGCTGTCTCTTTTTCAAAGCCTGCGTATGTGTGGATTCGGTGAATGGAGCCACATATTTTAATATGGGTAACTTTGATGGAGACATATGTTTCCTATAGGAATCTGTACTTACAGTTGTACTAGTCTTACTCCAATGTCCTCTTGGGCTGAGTTGCACTGGAACTAATACTTTTTACCATGCATTAATAAGGGAGGTCCTCTGAATATCACTGAAGGGAAAAGCTCACTAGGAGCACGAAAGCCTTGTCCCCACTGAGTGAGCTGCACTGAGTCTCCTGGACTCCTATAATAGGTTCAGTCAGAGGTGGGTCCTTAGCCTGGCATTTTGGTCCCAGACCTCTGTTGTTCCCAAAGCCCCATGACTTGTGCTATGAGGAGGTTTTGTCACAGAGAAGAGCCTTTCCAGTTGGGTAAGGAGTGCAGGAAGAAAGGAATATGGTCTAGGATGACCCTCGTGCTTCTGAAGGCCACACAGAATGGGTCTTTTGGGAAGTCATGGGACATGAGGTTCGGTAAAGCTCATGGAGGGCAAGAGGGCATGGCTTGTCTCACTGGAAGCACTGTACATTGCTTATCATTGTCTGTGCACTTCAAGGATACATTCATTGTTCTATGGCCTACTTCTGGAAAGCTAGCATCATCTTATACTTATGGAGTGCTTTAAAACTGAAGTGGTTTTAAATACATAAATCCAATAATAATTGCGATAATTTGCAAGGACTTGGCTGTATATGGAAAATATCATACTCTGAGCTGTCCAAATACAATAGTCCTCCCTTACCTATGGGGGATATGTTCTAAGACCCCCAGTGGATGCCTGAAACCACGGATAGTACCGAACCCTATGTATACTATGTTTTTTCCTATACATACATACCTATGATAGAGTTTCATTTATAAATTAGGCACAGTAAGAGACTAGCAACGATAATTAGTAATAATTATAACAACATACAGTAAGAAAAGTTATGTGAATGTGGTCTGTCTCTCTCTCTCAAAATATCTTATGGTATTAATTTAATGACTTTTGAACTTAAGTAAACACTTATCATGCACTGTGGCTGTAACTTCTGCCATCTGAGATGTGACAGCAAAACTAGTGTGAATTTCTTTTACTTTCTTCAGGGATGGAAGACTTGTTTTTAACGTGAGTCTTAGCAAACTCAGCGTATGATTTTTTTTCTTTCCTTATTAAGTTGAGAGCTTTTACCTTTTCACTTAAAGGAAGCACTTTATGGCTTCTCTTTGACATATCCGAATTGCCGGCATCACTACTCTTGAGCTTCGGGGCCATTATTAAGTAAAATAAGGGTTACTTGAACACAAGCACTGAAACAGTCGTTCTGAGAACCAAGGTGGCTACTAAGTGACTAACGGGGTGGGGGGGGGTGCTGTGCAGGACAAAGGGATGATTCACGTCCCCTTATGGAATGGAGCAGATGGCACGAGGGTTCATCATGTCACTCAGAACGACATGCAATTTAAACCTTATGAATTGTTTATTTATGGAATTTTCCAGTAAAATTTTTGGACTACAGTTAACCATGGTTAACTGAAACTGAGGAAAACAAGACCACAGGTGAGGGGGGATGACTGTATTATCTAACAAAATCTTCAAAACAACTCTGTGAGTTAGGTAGTGTTACCTTCTTTTATTAGAGGAGGAAATGGAAATCCATTTAATATTCACAAAAACCCTTGATTTTCAAAGCATGTAACAGATCATTTGCTTAGCATGATGCAACAAAGTCCCAGCAAAGGTAAGACATGAAATGGGCTTCCAGTCTCTAAGTGCACTGCTTCCATCGCTACATAGACCCAAACATATTCTGAGGATAAACACAGAAGGGCAAGTATGGGCTCTGGTTTTGGAGGACCCAAACTTGAATGTCAGATCTGCTGCTCCCTAGCTGCAGACCTGGGCAAGCTAATTCACCTCCTTGAATCCCAGTTTGCTAAAGTTGTTAAAATATGAATAAGTATAGCACTTCCTCAAAGGGTTGTTGGAAGGATTAAGTCCTATTAAGGCATTTTAAGTACCTGGCACACAGTAAGTGCTTAATAAATGTGAGCCCTTCAACTTCACTATCATCTTATCTTTAATGTTATTTTTATCTAAAGACAACTTTGAGTCTAATTCAAGATGAAATAAATCCATTTAGGAATGACTCATAAAGGGTCTGGAAAAGGTGGTTTTATATTTTCAAGTCCCTTGAAATAATTTATTGTTTTAATTGTCCCTTTCAATAGCAATAGATTTGCTAATATGTTCTTTTAGAAGTGGGATTAGATCACACCTAGGTGTAAGGTAAAATGTTTATGCCTTTCTTACCTTGTCCAATTCATTTCTGAAATACAATTTTCAGATGGAAAATTTGGGGAAGATCTTAGATATGCATTATAAACAGTGGCAGCCCATGATGTAAGAATACTTGTGTTGGTTAAACTCAGATTTACCAAGTAGGATGTGAAGTAAAAATGTAGGAGCAATGTTTTAAGTAAAATGCTCCAACTGCTTTTGAAGTGTATTGAAATACACAGTTGCCGAGGAACTGTCAAGACAGGGTCAGATTTCAAAAATGAATGTTCCTTCTCTTCTAAGAAAATACAGTATGTTATCATTATAAAATGACTGGAAAAATAAAAAGTTAGGAAAATGTGTGTGTGTGTGCATATGTCTGTATGCGTTGTATCAGTGTGACAAATTCAATCTCATTTACTGGGGTGTACAAAGCAGTTTAGAATTTTTTCCTTTATAACTGTCCTTGTTTTCTACATGACTTCCCTCCCATCCTCCAATGGGATGGGTAAAGAAAGGAAATAACTGTATTTAGTCCAAATTTATAATCTGTGTTCTTTCCAATACTTTAAATTGCCTTTTAAAGAAAATGAGTCTCTGCTTGGATGACTCAGGCAAATGATTGTTTCCGTGCTTGCCTTTTGCAAGATCACTCCTAGTAGTATTTCAGGGGAGGGGGGTAATTTAGATGACACGACTTTGTGAAGACAGAAGAGGTGGGTTCCTTGAACCTACACAATGTTATTTGGCTCATTTTGTGTCACTGTCATGGAATGACCAAGCAGGAGTGATCTCTCCCTGGTGACTTTTGTGGCATGACTGGTTCCATCTGACTTTTTGAGGAGATATGATGAAACTACCCACTGTAGTCAACAGTCAACATTATTTGCCTCTGGTTTCAAATTCCTCATATCTTGAGGGGTCTTTGCCTGAAATCAGAATGCTTCTGGCCTACCTACCCTTTTAGTATCTTCATATCCTCTCCCAGATTTGGGGACGCAGCTGGGTCTCTTGCACGTGCATTCAGGCTGAAGGGAACCAGGAGCTTTAGAACTGCCCCCGCCTCATCCATCTGCTAAACCATGGGTAGTCAAGGCAGTGAGAAATGGCTTCTCACATTGTTTTTCTCCTCCTGTCTGCCTCATCTTTGTAGAATTCAATTGGGATCAAAAGTGATGGTGGTCTTTTTTCTCTTAGTTTCTCTTATCTAGTTTCATCCTCCCTAAGTCCTAAATCTCCTTCCTCCTAAATCTAGACTCAAAAGTAAATTAATGATAGATACGGTACAGGGAGCAAGAAACCCATTTATTGATAAGGGGACAGGAAGCATTTAAAAATATCTCACCCGATTTCTCTCTTTCTCTCATTTCTCCCCTAGGAACAAATCTAAAAAGAAATGATATGGACATATATGATGCAAAACAGAACATTAATTTGCTTTATAAATAAATCTAGAGAGATTTCATGTTTCTGAATTCTGCAAGTGATGAGATTTGGGGATAGAGTCATACTTCACATCATACCAAAAAAAAAAAGAGAGAGAGAGAGAATTCTCTATTGACCAAAGAATTCCATGTAAAACACAGACTTAATATGTTAATTATGTGATTTCTTGTTGGTAGTGGAATTTCTAAGCCTATAATTAGAGGAAGAAAATATATCATATATCACACAGGAATTATTAACACGTTTGATCACATAAAAATTCATATATCCTAAAACATCATTAAAATTTGAGACAAACTACAAAGTGGCAAAATACTTTGTAAAATCTTTGACAAAAGGTTATTTTGTCAGAATTTATACAGAATTTTTATCAATCAATAAAAGGCTAAGAACCTATGGAATATAAGTAACAGTCACAATCAACGAATTAATAACAGATGGGACACAAAGAGCTCAATGAATTTATGAAATCTTATTTGATCTCACTAAGGCCCCAATAAAATTCTATTCAGTCCAAGATATTCTAGATTCCAATATGTTAAGCCGGCAGTTTTCTCTAACTTGTGCTATCATTCTCTGCTGTTGGGTGTGAACTTTCCTATATAGCATCATGGCACTGTGTTAACAATTGTCTAAACACGTGTCACTTGTCACTAATAATTCCACCTCCACAAATTTTATCTAAGGAAATCATTTGAAATGTGTACAAGCATATTTTCCCATTTCTATTCCTTACAGAATTTAAAAGTAACTTCAAACTGGAGATAACCAAATTATCAAATATTCAGATTGGTTAAATAAACAAATACATCCATATAATGGAATACCACATAGACATTAAAAATGCTGTTGTAGAAATGCCAACATGCTAACAATATGTTGTTCAGGTGAAGAAAATAAGTTATAAAAAAGATGTGATATATTTGAAATATATGGGTGTGGTGTGTGTATGTGTGTTTGTATATATATGCTATATCCTAGATGATAAAATGGCACCCTGTTACTTTCCTCCTGACTTGTATCCCAAGGCTGGCTACCCCTGTTAGTACACTGAAAGACACATGCAAGTGTGGTCACATCTAGCATTTTCCTAGACTGGAACTCAAAGCTACCTGTACCACTACTTCTAGCCATCCCATCAGCCCCAGCTTGCAGCTCAGCTCACAGCTCTGCCTACAGTGAAGCCTTTAGGAGCAGCTTATGGGAAGCTGGTGGCCAGGGCTTTGTCTGGGTCCCACCACACCTGTGTTGCTAATAGAAGGCCTGGCCTTGATAAACTCAGAGCTTGCTGCCCCCTCAGTCAGTTTACCTCAGCAGTCAGAGCTGGGCAGCCTGCCTCAGACAAGTTGGAAAATAGAGAAGCTGTTGTATGAGGCAAACAAATGTTTCAGAGACAGGTAATTCTGTCGTCCTTTCATCCCAGGAAAGATAAGGGCCAGAAAGTATTTTCTTGAAGCTGAGCAGTCCGTATGCTGACATCACTGCACCAGCTTCATTAAATGACCTATATTTAAAACTACAGTGGCTTTGAGGATCTTTATATTTAGTGAGAAATAAAAGACAGTATCTTGACCACAATATTTCTTTGCTTAAAACAAAAGGAATTTAAAAATATAAATCTAGAGCATTAAAATATCAATAAACAAATGATTCTGCATGTACTATAAGTCAGAATTAAAAATTCTGACTTATATGGTATCATCATCTCTTGTGGCCACCACTTTCCTGACATTATGACATAAAAGTATGTAGACTGAGCAAATCTTGAAAGTTATAAAATCCCTGATAGGAGTTTTTAATCCACCTTCTGTGTGACTGCTTTTAAATCACAAATTAGTTGGTAATTTTAAGAAGTGCTATAGAAGAGAAAAGTTTAATCAGGAGAGCACTAGTTGTCCTTTAATTGGTGACTCCTGACAATTTGGTTTTTCAGGTGTAAGGGACATTTCAGATTAAGAACGTATTTGTTGCTTTGCAAATGATATAACTGATGGGGATTAATATCCAACATATATATACAACTCAACAACCCAATTAAAAAATGGGCAGAAGAACTGACATTTTTCCAAAGAGGACATGCAGATGGCCAACAGGCACATGAAAAGATGCTCAATATCGCTAATCATCAGGGAAATGCAAATCAAAACCACAATGAGGTATCACCTCACACCTGTCAGAATGGCTATCATCAGAAAGAACACAAATAATAAATGTTAGTGAGGATGTGGAGAAAAGGGCACCCTCGTACACTGTTGGTGGGAATGTAAATTGGTGCATCCACTGTGGAAAACAGTAAGGAGGCTTTCTCAAAAAACTAAAAATAGGACTACCAAATGACCCAGCAATTTCATTCCTGGGTATATATTAAAAAAAAAAAGAAACACCAAAAAATGAAAACACCAATTCAAAAAGATATATGCACCCCAATGTTCGTAACAGCATTATTTACAATTGCCAAGACAAGGAAGCAACCTAAGTGTCCATCAACAGATGAATGGATAAAGAAGGTTTAGTATATAAATACAATGGAACACTACTCAGACATAAACAAGAACAAAGTTTTGCCATTTGCAGCAACATGGATGGACTTGGAGGGCATTATGCTGAGTGAAATAAGTTGGACATAGCAAGACAAATACTGGATGATATCACTTATATGTGGAATGTAAAAAATACAACAAACTAATGAATATAACAAAAATATAGCAGATACAGATATAGAGAATAAACTAGTGGTTACCATTGGGGAGAGGGAAGTGGGGGGGGCAATATAGGGGTCGGGGAATAATGGGTACAAACTATTAGGTATGATAAAATAAGCTACAAGGATATATTGTACAACATGGGGAATATAGCCAATATTTTATAATAACTATAAGTGGAGTATAACCTTTAAAAATTGCGAATCACTACATCATACACCTGTAACATATAATATTGAACAGCAACTACACTTCAATAAAAAAGAACGTATTTGTTGCAAGCACATACTTGTGTTTTTAAATTATTTATATTTTGAGATAAATTTTTAAGTTCATCCTGCTGTTTGCCAGTACTAAAAGTAGTATGATAGGTCAATTTGCATTGACGCTTCTATTTCCTTTCTGTCAATGCTACTCTGAGGCAGAGTAATGAAGTCCTGTTTGTTAAACAAAAAGTTGAAGGAAACCAGGTCATAGATTTGAATCTATATTACAGAACTTCACAATTCTGGACAATTCAGCAAGACCTCATTTTTCTCATTATTTTCTTATTTGCTAAGTGACAGGCTGGAAGAAGAATTAATGAGAAATTTTATCAGAAGTGTTCCATAATGTCTGCATTAAATTAGATGCTACTTAAATTTGGAATATGTTTTCCAGTTATTGTTATTATTATTATTGACCGTGAAAATGATGAAACATAGCATCCTTGAATTATAGATGTGCATAGTTCAGTTCAGCTTTTTAATAAAAATGCTTGAGCACCTGCTAGGCATCCAAAGTTCTTTACATGCTCCAGATAGAGTGTGCTGTATAGAGAGTGATGAATTAGGCATAGTTTCTGTTCTAGAAAGACCTAAAATCTAGAAGTCAGGACCTTAGAGATTTTACTAGTCCATAGTAGAGACGAGGAAATGACTTGATTCCCTTACTGAACTAGAACTCAGCAAGACTGTGTCCCCTATTCGTGTCTGTGAGAGTTGGGATATTAGGGTGTGACAGAGAGTGACTGCATCATCAGGCTGGTTAAGAGTAAATGACCTATTTAGGATTAAAGAACATCTGAATAGCAACTCATTCTTACCTAAGATTCCAACATAATTTCTGGAGAGAAGGGGCAATGTAGTAAAGCGAGAGTAGATTGAGGAATCAAAGACATAGCTTCAAATCCTTGTTCTGTACTGTACGAGCATTTTATGTTTGGGGCAAATGACTAATGTTTCTGAACCTCAGTTTTCTCATCTGTACAATGGAGATATGCAAAAAGGTTAAAAATGAAATCATAAGCAAAAAGCAATATTCCAGTTCCTTATTCCTAGTAGGTGTTCAAGGATAGTAGTTTTGTTTATTAGGGTGAAGTTTAGGAAAGGGCTGATGTCTGGGTAAGGGGAGTTTAGGAGAGCCATATTCCCGATGGAAAGAAGAGAATGCAAGACCATCAGGTTCTCTGTATGTAAGGTCAAGTGGTCAAAGACCATAGATCAGAGATGAGAGCTCCAAAAACATGGATGGCACGGATTGTCAGACATTTGTCATTTCCCTGCATTGGTTTTCAATACTTTCTCTTCATATCCTTCTCCATCTCTTTTCTCAGAGAGAACAGCAATGAACGAGTTGAATAATTAAATTCTGTGCATTTATACTCCATAACAAGGAAGGAGGGAGGGTTGGTGGAGAGGGAAGACTAAAGGGCAGGAGGATTTAAGACTTAGAATAAAGGCAAAGGTAACCACAGAGAGAAAGACCTGAGGCACAGGGGAGAAGTGAGTCGAGTGAGACAGAGATGTGACCCAGTGATTAGATCAGAGAGCACCTGGTTGTCAAGCAGTGGCCTGCTGGGGGGCTTGCTGGGGGGCCTGCGATGTCAGGTAAAAGCTGGAAACTTCTCTTAGTGACCTGACCCACTGGAGAGGCTTCCCTACTCCTGCATTCCCAAGGAAGCTAAAGGGAATTTGGTTTCCATTCTAGAAGTGAACTTTTAATAATCAGGCAAAACCACACTTTTCAGGCAGAGAAGAAGGTGTAGAAGTGAAAGCAGCCGCCCAGCCTGAAGCTGCCAGAAGGGCTGTAGTGTCAGCCTGAAGGTTTAAAAGTTTTCATCCCAAGAAATGGAATTCTAATCACTCTGCGTGAGTATAAGCACAAGAACTCTGCGAAGTTTAATAAACTGCCTTATTTTCGTCTTTTACATAGTATGTATATAACATTTATAACTTCTACTAATCGCCTTAATGTCCAGAGATGTGTCCAAGAGAAAAAGACCTCAGGATATAAGTGGATTGTGATGATCGCCTTAATTGATTCACATGAAAGGGAGCAGCAGACCAAATTAGAAATTGTTAATTGGCCTTTAGTGACTTGGGAGAGGAAAAACCTTACACTTTAAGTTGTTACCTCTTTGACTGTAGGGGGAAATTTAATTTCTTTAAAATGGAAAAAAAAATACCACTCAGAGTATTCTACTTTAAGTGGAAAAATTAAGAACTGTTTCCCAGGCTTTTTGTTTTCTCTTTAAATGTAGGTACGTTTCTTGTCTCAAGTTTCTAATCAGACACCGTATAGATATAGATATATTGACTATTACATTGATTCATGTATCCGCTGATCCTGACATCTAACATACTGATCTCCTTATCCTTCTGATGTTTTTAGCTTAACCAGAAGAAGCAAACCTGTCACAATCAGTAGAAGGAAGGAAAAGAATGTCGTGCAGTGATTAAGGTTATGGTTGGAGATTCAGAGATTGGGTAGCAATTCCAAACCTATTGCTTATTTGCTGTGTGATCTTATGTAAGTTATTGAATCTCTCTCAGCTGCTTATCCATGGATAAACTTAGTGTGATTATGAGAATTACATGAGATAATGTTTGTAAAACACTTTGCACATTATCTGGTACTTGGTAAACACTCACAAGTGTTTTGTCTCCTTATTAGTAATTTTGATTATGATAATTATAACAACAGTAAAAGGTTATTGGTAAAATCCAACAGGAAGAAAGCAAACAACACAATTAAAAAATGGGCAAGAGATCTGAACAGATGCTTCAACAAAGAAGATATGAGGATGGGAAATAAACATATGGAAAGATGCTCAATAACATATGTCATCAGGGAAATGCAAATTGAAACAACAATGACATACCACTATACACCTATTAGAATGACCAAAATCTGGAACACTGATAACACCAAATGCTGGTGCGGGTATGGAGGAACAGGAACTCTCATTCACTGCTGGTGGAAACGCAAAATTGTACAGCCATTGTGGAAGACAGTTCGGCAATTTCTTAAAAAACTAAACATATACTTACCATAAGATCCAGCAATTGTACCCCTTCATATTCACCCGAAAGAGTTGAGAACTTATGTCTACACAAAAACTGCACACAAATGTTTACAGCAGTTTATATCAATTGTACCAGGATGCTTTATTCTTGATGCCATTGTTCTTTCTGCCCATGAAATATTTCCCATGCTTATCCATTTGGTACATTCTGGAAACTACCAGTAGTTTCACATGGCTATGATTTAGAATAGTAATGAGGGATATAGTGAGGATAAAACCAAGATGTAGAGTGGTCATCTTATGAAGGGATTTTATGTCATGCCAAGCTTCTGAACTTTGCCTTTTAGACTAGGGGTTGACAAACTTTCTCTGTAAATGAGCAGATAGTAAATATTTTTGCCTTTGTGAGCCATATAGTCTTGTTTACAACTACTCAACTCAGCTGTTGTAGTGTGAAAGCAGCCGTGGGCAATATGTAGTTGATGGGAATGGCTGTGTGCTAATAAAACTTTTTTTACAAAACCAGGAGGAGGGCTGGCTTTGACCTGTAGGTTATAGTTTGCCAAACCCTCTTCTATACTATGAAGAGTTTAAAAAGGGTTTTAATCAAGCAAATGGACATCAGCATATCTGAGTTTTAGAAAAATGATGGTGGTGCAAAAATGTATCAGGAAACAGTAGGACTAGAGAGAGGAGGATTAGTTAAGAGACCTTGACCATAATCTGTGCAAGATATAGAGAAACTATGACCTAAGGCATTTGTGATCGAAATAGGGTGCAAGAGATGAAATAAAAGATGTAAGGAGAGTACAGTTAATAAAATGGTCATGGATTAGTTAGAGTACTTGAAAGATAAGGAGGGTTGCTTTAGCTTTAATGACACACTATTCCTTTCAATGAGATAGAATAAGAGAAAAAAACTACATTTAGCGGAAAGATACTGAGGTTCCTGGAGTTTATCCAGAAATCTGGGATACTGTTACATAAAGGAACCAAAGTGGTCTCTGTATATTAGCCCCTTGTTTATTCTTCACAGCAGGCTGAGACCCATTAGCACAAAAGCCTGCCAATGCCAAAATCAAATTTTTACACATCTGATTGATTTAAATATAACCCAAGCAAGCAAATTTCTAGTGATTTAGAGCCTGCCTGCTTTGCATACCCCACGAAACTGTACCCAACATCTGCCAGCTATAGATAAAACCCCTGGCGCTATTAAAGCCACAAGCTGCTGCAGCCCTTTGGAATTCTCTGCCCCACAGATTCCCTTCTGTAATGCTGAGAGACATCTCTAGAGGGTAAGTTCCCCCTCTCCCCTCCTTCTTTTCCCTAAGAGTTCCCTTGCCTTCATCCTCAGTGTCTCATGCTGTGAGGTACGTCCCCCATATGAAATCAAAATATCACCAAAATAAAGCTTGTGGGTGCTACTGCCACCTCATGGTCATATCTTTTTTCCTTGATCAGCTCCCCAATCCCTTCAACGTCCTGCTGGCACAGTGACAGATGCAAGATTTATTTGGCATATGTGGGATGTTTAACGTCAAAGGAGGGGGTGATTTTTCCTGGGGAGACCATATAGAGTAAGAAGAAGATGTTAAGGACAAAACCTTAGAGATTCCTCAGGAAACATCATTACACGATGGCCATGAAGAAGATAAGCAGCTTGAAAAAATCACTGAGAAGGAAATAAGACAATCAGTTGAGAATGGCATAAAGGAAAGAGGCAGTTTCAAGAAAAAATGGAACGGTTCAGCATCAGATTCCACAGAGAAGTAAGGCCAGAAATACACACGATTCACTGGATTTGTATGTTAGGGTACCAACATCCAAATGGTACTTTCAGTGGTACCATTGAGACAGAAGCCTACTGACAGTAAGTTGAAAAGTGACAAGTGAGGTAAGTTTTGAAGTATCAGGCATTGGGGAGTGAATAAAGCATGAATACTGAAATGGACTGCTGAGTGACACGGATATTCTTGATGAGGATGGAGAGCAAGAAGCAATTCACAGTGTGGTTTTCTCTAGTAGTCTGCAGACATCCATAAAAATTACCAGAGAGGGGCTTCCCTGGTGGCGCAGTGGTTGGGAGTCCGCCTGCCGATGCAGGGGACGCGAGTTCGTGCCCCGGTCCGGGAAGATCCCACATGCCGCGGAGCGGCTGGGTCCGTGAGCCATGGCCGCTGAGCCAGAATACTGAAATGGACTGCTGAGTGACACGGATATTCTTGATGAGGATGGAGAGCAAGAAGCAATTCACAGTGTGGTTTTCTCTAGTGGTCTGCAGACATCCATAAAAATTACCAGAGAAGAAAAGACTGCATTGATCCAAGGAGGAAGATTTTAAGGGCAGAAATCTTAGATAAACAAAGAGATAAAACCATTGTAGAGCTTGGTGAGAGTTTGTTTGGTGTGTTGAATCATAACGTTTACATTGGATAAGGAAAAAACCATGATTCCTTGACTAGATCACAGCCCTGAAATAGAAATAACTTAAAAGACATGGGTTTCCGGAAAGTATCAACAGCAGGAGTGTTGGGAGTGAGGGATAAGAAAGCTGGACGGGCAGGATGATATAGAAGCTCACATCTGGTGCTATGGAAGGAGAACTGTCTTAAAATCAAGCTAAGATCTGACTTGTGATTCTCTCACTTCCTAGCTGGCTGACCTCTGATGAATCACTCATTGCCTCTGAATTCAGATGAATGGTAAAATGCAAACATTTACTTCTCTATAGCATTCAGTTGGTATCAGACTCAAGGAAAATAACAGGTGTGATGATGTTTTATGCAGATGTAAGATTGGTGTACTTACGGCCCAGGGGATGCTATGTCCATATCACTCTTGATCCTCTTTATGTTAGAAAACAGAAACATTCAAATCAATGGTTTTCAATCCTGACTGCTTATAATTTTCTACAGAGCTTTTTAAAAAACACGTATGCTTGGCTCTTCATTCTCATTCCAGATTCAGAAGAGGATTTGTATTTTTCTTTTAAAGGAAAAAACCCTCTACAGGTGATTCTCACGTGTAATTTTAATAATAAGAACACTGAACTCATGAAACTGAAATGGGGAAAGCAAATTCCTGTGGTTGTGTTTCTGAAGTAGCAGAATCATTTATTTGACTGTCTTGGAATGGAACAAATATTGTAAGAAATACCAGGTATATTTTTCCCTCAAGTAATATTAAGATGTGAATTATCTTATTCTACTCAACAATTTTATGAGATACTTGTGGCTTATCTTCCTCACAAATACATTCCCATTTAAAATATTTTTTATGGTAAATAAGTGGCAAGAGTATTATAGTCTTTGGAAAGACTGACAAAAAAGTCATCAAACGAAGATCAGATACTTGGGAAGATTTTGTATAGAGTTGAATGGCAGAGGAGATGGGAGATAAAATGCAGCTTTTTGAAATATTGCATTTTAATGTAATTGGTATTTTTATCATATGTTATATTTTGACATTTTCAAATACATATAGATTATTTCATTTTGTACACACAGTACCCCTTCAAAGGTGATTGCTATCATTTCTCATTTACAAATACTGAAACCAAGGTTCATGGAGTGACTCACTGAGGGTCACACAACTAGTAAGTGGCCAGGCTACAATTCAAAACCAGATGATTCTACTTAAAATCTCACACTGTTGAAAAATCTCCTCAAACTGAGAAGCAAAGGCAAAAAAAGAGCCAGGTTCCAGCATGGCTGAGTTGAAATCATAAGTTTGGTAACATCAGTGAAAATGTCAGAGTAGGCAGCTCCAAGGGTCTGTCTCTTCACAGAAACACTGACAAATTGAGCAAAAATTCATAATCAACTGTGTGAGAACTCTGAAAAACAGTCGAAAGTTTACAGAAAACAAGCAAACACTGAAGCAAGAAAAAGGCAACGTAAAAATGGTAGGAAAGCTTTGTGGCAGTTTAACCTGCCCCTGCCCCTCCCCCACCTCTGGCTAGCAGTGGTCTTGCAGTAGCGCAGGTTTCCAGGGTGAGGGCTTGCTTGGTCTTTGGTTTTGGAGGGAAAAGAGCAGACCTTATTCTCAAAGAATTTTGTTTGTTTTGACCTGTTTGTGGGTTGTCTGAAGCACTGATACAAGGCACTTTGTTTTACATAATTGGGAACTTTTTTAGGGCAGAGAAGGGCATTTCTTGAAAACATTGTAAGGCAAATGAACAACCCACTCCCACATGGGGCTAAACATGATAGTTGACATAACAATAGACATGCTGAAAGTCTGGGAGAAAGAGATTCATTGGAGAATTAAGGAAATGAAACTCACCCATGTATAACAGGGAATTTAGAAAGTCACACACAATCCCAGGGCAGCATGCATGCTCAGAAAAGGCCTAAGAAAACCATGACTCTTGCTGATCTCTAGGCTCAGCACAAGCAGAAAGTAAAGGCTAAGACAAGAGTTCAAAATAGCCTGGCTAAGCAGTAAAGGAGTACCCAGCCCAGAGCTAACGTGCAAAGGCTAGGAGAGGTTCCTTCCTTCCTTCCTTCCTTCCTTCCTTCCTTCCTACCTTCCCCTCTCTCTCTCTTTTTCTGTCTCTCTCTCTCTCTTTCTTTCTTCTTTCCAGGGGTTCAAGGTAAAAAAACCAGCTGAACACCAGCTAAAGGAACAGAGACTTCAGAGACAAAAATGATAAAGAATACAGACCTTACGAAAATAATCTGGAAAAGTCACTAAACAAAGAAACAATTACATACAAAGCAAAGAACAAAAAGAAACTGTGAGGAGGGAGGAAGAATCAGATTTCTAGGGTTACCACATTATAACATTCAAGATATTCAATTTTCAACAAAAAAATTTGAAGCACGCAAAGAAACAAAAAAATACGTCCCCCCATGCACAGGAAGAAACTAACAGAAATTGTCCCTAAGGAATCACAGACATGGTGTGACTTACAAGATAAAGACTTTAAATCAACTGTCTTAAATATGCTCAAAGAGCTAAAGGAAACCAGAAGAACAATGTCTCACCAAATAGAGACTATCAATAAAGTGACAGAAATTATAAAAAGGAACCAAACCTAAATTCTGGAGCTGAAAAGCATATTACCTGAAATGAAAAATTCACTGGAGGGTTTCAATAGCACACATGAGCAAGCAGAAGAAAAAAATCAGCAAATTTGAAGATAGGTTAATTAAAATTACCCAGTATGAGGAGCAGAAAGAAAAGAGAATAAAAAAATAAACAAGAGCCTAAGAGACCTGTGAGATACTATCAAACACACTAATATACCCAAAATTGGAGTCTCAGAAGAAGGGAGAATGGAGAAGAAAGAATATTTGAAAAAATTATGGCTGAAAATATCCCAAATTTGATAAAAGACACAAACATACACATCCAAGAATCCCAGTGGACTCCAAGAAGGATAAATGAAAAAGAGATCCATGCCAAAAGATATCAAACTGCTGAAAGTCAAAGACAAAGAGAGAACCTTAAAGCATCAATAAAGAAGTGAGTGCAACCAACCTTGCCAACACCTTGATCTTGGACTTCTAGCCTCCAGAACTGTGAGAAAATAAATTTCTATTGTTTGAGCTACCCAACCTGTGGTATTTTGTTATGGCAGCCCTAGCAAACTAATACAAAGTTAAAAGTATGAAATATTGCTTAAGAAATTAAGAAAGATCTAAACAAATGAAAAGACATCCTGTGAATATGGGTTGGAAGACTTAATATTATTGAGATGGTAATACTACACAAAGTGATCTACAGATTCAGTATAATCCCTATTAAATTCCAATGGCCTTTTTTGCAGAAATGGAAATGCTGATTCTCAAATTCATGAAGAATTTCAAGGGTCCCCAGATAGTTAAAACAATATTAGAAAAGAACAAAATTGGTAGACTCACACTTCTCATTTTCAAAACTTACCACAAACTGCTGTGATCAAAACAGTGTGTTATTGGTATGAGGACAGATCAGTGGAATAGAACTGAAAGACCAGAAGTAAACCCATATATCTATGGTCAGCTAGTTTTTGATGAGAGAGAAATAATACTTTCTTCAAAATATGGTGCTATAAAGACTGCTTTACTGGTTGTCATTTCTTTCCTGCAGATATACCAGGAAAACATATTGAGGAAAGAACTAATGGAATAAGGTTAATTTTATGTGGAGAAAAAGACCACTTGAGAAATAGTTATTCATTCAACAAATGCTTATTAAGCACCTACTATGTGTCAGAAAGAGGAAGGTGGGCCATGGGACAGATTTTGGGAAAAAATTATTTTAATGCTTTATAAAAAAATATTTATTTTTGGCTGCGTTGGGTCTTCATTGCTTCGTGTGGGCTCTCTCTAGTTGCGGCAAGCAGGGGCTACTCTTTATTACAGTGAACGGGCTTCTCATTGTGGTGGCTTCTCTTGTTGCAGAGCACGGGCTCTAGGCACGTGGGCTTCAGTAGTTGTGGCTCACGGGCTCAGTAGTTGTGGCTCGTGGGCTCTAGAGCACAGGCTCAGTAATTGTGGTGCACTGGCTTAGCTGCTCTGCAGCATGTGGGATCTTCCTGGACCAGGGCTTGAACCCACATCCCCTGCATTGGCAGGTGGATTCTCAACCACTGCACCACCAGGGGAGTCCTATTCTAATGCTTTTGACAAGTACATCAAGACTGTCATGCTATATAAAAAGGGGACTCCACGGCTGCCTCCTAACTTGGAGGCTGCCAGTTAGAAGAAAGGACTGTTGCTGCCATGAACATCGCCCTTTCATAGCATGTTCAGAAAAACAATACTTTGGCAAACTACTGAAATATGTATTTCTTCCCTACTCCATGCAATGGCTTAGAATTAATAAGGAAAAATAAAAACCTAAACTGACATTATTCTTTCATAAGGTTTAAAAGTTGTGGAAAGGCTGTATCCCTGAAAGAAATTATTTCTGGATCTCTGAAAGATCAATCATCTTATTGATCATCTCAGTCAATTGTAGGCTCTCCCCTGCCTCCCGTCTGTACAGATGGGCAAACAGAGAGAAAAAATTACCAGAGAGAGAAACATTTCAATGTTTGAAAAGGCTGGCTTAATTCAAGGAAGCAAGGGGAATGGCACATTTGAAGTGGATGCTACATGTAAAAGAAGGAAATATGAGAAAGTCTAATTTGAATGAGTTAAAGAGAGTGAGAGAAAAGACTGCAATGAATAAAAAGTGAAATAATCTGACACCCAGAAAGTTTGCCTGGAATTGAAAAATGTGGTTTCCAAAAATTTAAAGTTAATTAAAGGGAACAGAGAAAAGCAGATTATATTCAGCAGAAAAGCAAATTATAAAATGTAATGACAAAGTAAGAAGTTCTCTTGGGTTCAGAGGAAAAGAATGAGGTAAATAAATGGGGGAAAAGATTTAAAATGACATGGAGGATATATCCAGAATTTTTAATTTATTTGTCATTGGAATCACAGAACAGGAGGGATGGGAGAGTAAAAGCAGGCATTTATTGAGTGGTTACTACATGCCAAACCCTGTCCTAAATTCTCAACAGGTATTTACTTAATTCTCATACAATCTTACAGGGTAAATGCTATTATTATTCCCCCATTACAGCTGAAGAAAATTAGGCACAAAGTGCACCTTGGACAAATTATGGAATTTGCCCAAGAGACACAAGAATGGACAAGGATCTAAATTCAGGATTGTGAACACGATGCTGTATCATCTTCGAAAATTAAATGAAATGTAAACCAAAAATGACTGTTTTTTCTTCATCATCAGATTGAAAGGGATTTGTAAGTAACTTGGTTGCTTCTCACTTGGTTTGAAAGGACAGATGTACCATGAGATTATTTAAATGTCATGTTTATCATCTTCAGGTACTTCATGGTATTATATTTGATTGTATTTTTTTAATCCACCTGGACTAAATGCTAATGAAGATGAAATATAAACCTTTCCGAATAATTATTATCACAGTCCATTTAGTGAATTTTATAATTTCCCTAATGATTGGATATGCCATCTATATGCACTAAACTTGATAAATTCACATTCCTGCTTCATCTTGAGTGCAATTTATAATTTAAAAATTTCTTTATAATTATCCACTTAATTGAGATTTTAAAATTTATTAACATAGGGCTGTATATAGAATTCTGTTTTACATATAACAATTTCTTCAGCATCTGTGATTATATACACTTTAAAAAAATTTCCAGCTTGGGTTATTTAGTACTGACAAAGATTTTGGCAGAAGGGTCATGAGGGATTTTACTTACTTCACTGAAGTTAAAATAAATTGGAGGTTGGAAGGAATTTCCCAAAACTTTTTTCAAACTTTGTGTGAGATCCCGAAGAGTTCCCTACCTCCACAGCGCCCCCTGCAGGTGTATGAGCCTGAATGACAGAATGTAGCCTGAAACTGAGGTGCCAGTGGGCCCACTGGGCCCTGGCGCTTCTGGTTAGCATGCTTTGCCTTTGTCTGGTGCAAGTATTGTAACCATGGCATCCTGACCAAGCTCCAACTTGATTCCGTATGGTCAGACACCAGAGACTGCTGAAGATGTTTTTCTCTGGATTTATGCCACAGGCAAAAAAGGCAGCAGTTGTATTCAGGATGTCATCTCCCAGGAGAACTGGAGCCTGTAAGACATCGGTGGAGTGTGCATCCATAGTGCTTGATAGCACAGTGCTTTACTTATTCTTTCTTTCTTTTTTTTTTTCTGGACTGGTAGTTTGGGGTTAGTAGATGCAAACTATTACATACAGAATGGATGGACAACAAGGTCCTACTCTATAGCACAGGGAACTATATTCAATGTCCTGGGATAAACGATAATGGAAAAGAATATAAAAAAGAATGTATATGTGTGTATAACTGAGTCACTTTGCTGTGTAGTGCTTTATTTTCTATAGCCTCACACAGCTCTCACAGACTCCCAGTTATTTGCATGCACGGAAGGTCCCCGGGAGCTGAATGTCGGTGAATACTTAACATATATTATGGTTCTTGGGGGTATGATCAGCAACTACTCCCCTGTAAAGTTCCTAGGCATGACCCTGTGCTCAAGCTTTACACAAGGGTGTTCACTGCTCAAGTGTTTATTATAAACAAAGAAACAAAGAGCCTGAATTGATAATGGTATGAAATCAGCAAAACAAACTACTCTACATGCAGTTGGATGTAGTAGGCAGAATTATGGTCCCCACAATCTCTGCACCCTTGGTGGTACTCCTGTGGTTATGTTATGTTACACGGCGAAAGGAAATTTGCAGATAATTAAGGTTACTAATCAGGTTATCTTAAGATAGAATGATTATCCTGGATATGTGGGGATGCCCAATGTAATCACGCAAGCCCAGCAGCTAAAAGCAGAAGAGGAAGACAAAGAATTTTGAAGCACAAGGATTCGATGCACTGTTTTGGCTTGAAGATGAAGGGGACCCTTGTGTCAAGGAAACAGGAACATCATTTCTACAGCTGCGAAGAACTGAATTCAGCCAACCACCAGTGAACTTGGATGAGGAGCCTGGGCTCCAGCTGAGAACTACAGCCCCTGTCAATACCTTGATTTCAGTCGTATAAGACCCACAGGAATTGTGAGATAATAAATGGGTGTTATTTAAGCTGCTGAGTTTGTGGTAATTTGTTATGGCAGTAATAGATAAGTAATATATCTTGTGAAATATCATATCTCTCCTAAAATTATGTTAGAAATAATGATGAAAGGGACTGAAAAACTAAACTGAAACTATGACTCGGAAGTATAGGGAAAATGTACTTTTCTTAATTTTATTCTATAATTTATATAGCCTTTTCTCTCAAGTCCCCTCCCACAGGTTAGTGGGAAGAATGACCAGTATTCAGTCTAGTTTTAAGCCAAGCCAGTTCAGTCTGATAACTTAAATGGTCACTTTGGGTAATATTCAGTCACTCCTTCATAAAAATACTCAGTTTCACCATTTCTTCCCCTTCTCCTGCTTCTGTCTCTAAGTTGCTATGTATTTGAAAGGACACCAGATTGGATGATTTAGGAGAACTCATGGCACTGGAAGGGGACGAGGTCCTCTTATCTTCACGGTAACTTTTAATCTATGCTTGATCTGCTGGTCTTTGGGACAGCGTTCCTTCTGCCTGGATTCTATGGTCCTGCTGGGCTTCAGGACAGAGCATTTTGGTTGACTTTGCATATGCCTTTCCCCCAACCTTGTCTCCCTGGCAGAGTAAGACTCTTCATGGTCTGCCTATGTCTCTGCTTTAGTTTAACTCAGAGAAAACTGCTTTGTGGTCGCTGCTAGAGATCCCCCCTCACTCCCTTTCTGGTACACCTTCAACAGGCTCCATAGCAGGAAGCGCAGCATTTGTGGATCCTGTCTGTATCACATAGAAACTAAAGGTAGCAAGGAAAAGCAAGATCTCTCTGGTGCGAGGACAGGGCTAATCCTAAGATAAAAGCAGAGTATACAACTATCTCCTTGTCTCAGTCCCGTCCTTTTTGTGTCACCTCTCTCCTTTCCTATTACATCCCCTATGTCATATCCTCCTATCATCAAGAAGAAAGCATTCTGAATTTATTGGCATGTGTAGAAGGCATATCTCTGCCAAACTCTGGGAGGGCTCTATAAGTACGCATCCTTGAGGCATTGTTGCAATTTTAAATGGGGGAAAGATAAAGGAAGTTTGAAAATCCTACCTGAACTGAGCTCACCTTTCAAGCTAATTTTCTTGTGGCAACATACTAGTTTTCTTATCAGAAGCTGTATATTGCTTTGTTCTTCCTCATTTCTTCTGAAACATATGCTCAACTCCCTGCAGGAAGATGGATAAGGTAAGAGAGAAAGTATATTAACAATGTTCGAAATACCAACACATTAAAACTACTTACTTATGATCATAGTAAAATGATTATATCTTATTAAATAAAAGAATCGTTACAAAACAGTATGCAAACAATAATGATATAAAAAAAGTGAAAACCTGAGTACTAAAAAGTTCAATTCAACTGCACAGTAAGAAGGCTGTCAAGATTTTGAATTTATTCTTTGTGCCTTTTCCAATTTTTGTGCTGTGAATATAAACTGCTTTTATAGTTGAAAAAACAATGGCATGTTATATTTAAAATATAGGTTACTTAATGTACATATTTTTCCTTCTTTTTTCTTCTTTGTGATCTAAGTTATTCCTCTAGTAAATTCCCCCACCACAGGTTCTCAAGTGTCATGTTGGTCAGTCTTGGCGTATCAAAGTTGTCATGCAATTTGAAGTTACAATTCATGTGAATTGAGAAATTTTCAACATAAGTCCATTGCTCTCTCAGAATGTTAATAATTCCAACTTCTCTCATCTCTTGAAATGCATCATTATTCTGTAAGTTTATTTGGCTTTATATTATTTTAATATTTGAATAGCTAAAGTCATATCTCAGATGTGTTTTTCTTAAATAAGAATCTAATTCAATGCAAATCAAAACTACAATGAGATATCACTTCACACCTGTAAGAATGACTATTATCAAAAGACAACAAATAACAGGTGTTAGTGAAAATGGAGAGAAAGGGGAACACTTGGCACTGTTGGTGGGAATGTAAATTGATGCAGCCATTATGGAAAACAGAAGAGAGGTTCCTCAAAAAATTAAAAATAGAACTATCACATGATCCAGAAATTCCAGTTCTGAGTATTTATCCAAAGGAAACAGAATCACTAACTCAAAAAGATATCTGCACCACCATGTTCACTGCAGCATTATTTATAATAGCCAAGGCATGGAAGCAACCTAGGTTTTCACAGATGGATGAATCGATAAAGAGAATGTGATAGATATAATTCAGCCATAAGAAAGAAGGAATTCTTGTTATCTGAGACAACGTAGATAGACCTTGAAGGCATTGTGCTAAGTGACATTAAGTCATAAAGCGAAAGAGAAATACCTATGATCTCACTTACATGTACAATCTAAAAAAAACCCAAAACACACACACACAAAAAATGAGTTCATAGCTACACAGAACAGATTGGCGGTTGCCAGAGGTAGGAGGCAAGGGGTAGAAGAAATGGGTGAAGGTGATCAAAAGGTACATTCAGTTATAAAATAAATAAATCATAGCATTGTAATACACAGCATGGCGATGATAGTTTATAATTCTGTACTGCATATTTCAAAGTTGCTTAGAGGGTAGATCTTAAAAGTTTTCATCACAAGGAAAAAAATGTGTAACTTTGTATGGTGATGGATGTTAACTAGACATTGTGGTGATCATTTTGCAATACGCAAAAATATTGAATCATTATAGGTACATCTTAAGCTAATATAATGTTATATGTCAACTATACCTCAAAAAAAATCTAATTCATTGTTTCAAATTCCATTATTGTGTTAGTTCTGGGCACAATCAGGAGACAGAGAACATACCAGTTATTTGAACAGAGATAATTTAACAGAAAGAACTGTGAACTAAATACAATGGCGTTTACCAGGAAACTAAAAGGGTAAAAAGCCTTTTACCCTTTAAAGTATCAGGGTAGTAGCAGTTGTAAGAAACAACTCTCACTCCTAGGGCTGGGGGAGCAAAGGAAAGCAGCCTGAATTATTAAAACTTAGTAACCCAGAAGAGGAGCCTCTCAGAGCTGAAACTCAGACCTCTGAAAGAGGGAGCACTGGCTGGCTAGTGCTGCTGTCTCTAAGGTTGTGGGAAAGATGAGGCTGGTTTTGTGAGTGATGGGAGAATGGCAAACTGAGTTGAGCTGCTGCCACTGCTGCTAGCAGGGTGAAGAAGCAAGCCTGGGTGTCCCTCTTTCTAACATTAGGCAGTCAGGAAGCAAATAGGAAGGAGCACAACTCCACCTCTTCCTCCAGCCATGCAGTCACCCTCTACTGCCCTCTACTGGCAGACTCAGAGGCAGCTGACAGAGGAAGAACGTGGTTTGCAGGGTTTCAGCCCAGCTTTATTGAGCAAAGATAGAAGAATTCTTGTAGAGTTGAAAGAGTTACTTAATAACTGGAACAAACATAATATAATGGAAATATTTATGTTTAAATAAAATAAGAGAACCATCTTAAATTTCAAATACCTGTTGTAGGAAAAGAGTGTCATAGGCAGATAGATGACCAGATGTTATTTTAAATAGAAGCCAATTAATTCTTCTTGAATAAAAGAACACATGAATGGATAAATGAGTGGATGAAAGGTGGGATGGATGAGTGACAACCAAAGCCCTCCTTCTAGAGGTTTTCCCTCAGCCCATCACAGGAACCCCTTTTCACAGAGTTTGCATGAAGAGTTTGTCTTGGTAGGATGTTAATCTTCACTCTGGATTCTCAAATGCTTTAATCACCACAAGTCATTTCTACAGACAGTATTTAGTTCTGGTTGCAGTCATGGAAAAGAAGAGATAGTTCATGAAAAGTGTCTTGGACACATCTGTTTCTTTCTCACAGAATCATAGGAAGATACCTTGGGCCCTACTCTAAACCATATGAGGCAGATTTTGTTACTAAACAGGAATAAATGAATGAATGAGAAAAATGTATGAAATATTTGTTATTGACTCACATGGCTTATTTTGTAGTGAGATTTCAGGCTACGGCTTGGTTAAAAATGAATTCTATGGCAGTGAAGAAAGCACAGAATAACAGGCTCACTGGAAACTAAAATCCAAACTTCATTTATGAGCTCTAGCTAAATCAGCTTTCTACGTACTTCCAGAAAATATATCCAAAACTTTAGTAGGACAAACTGATAAGGGACTTCCTTTGGCATTTACCCATTAAAAGATAAAGTTTGATTTCCCTCACGATTTTTGAGCCCATCAAATCAAATAAGAAGATAAAGCACATTAAATATTACGTAGAGGCTTTTTAACACAATGAAAAGTCCATGCCTGAATTTGGTGTTCTTTCTTTTGTCTTTACAACTTTGCAAATGAAAAACAAAAAAACAAGCCTAAAAAACTTCTACCCCACACCAAACAACTCTTGAGATTTTCCTTTGCAAGTTAAAGCTCTAAGTCTAGCACTAATTACAGAATATGCACATATTTCTCTTACAAAGTAAGGATTTCTTTGTATATTTCAAATAATAGTTCTCTATCCAATGTCTTTTATAACTATTTTCTCCCAGTCTTGTGGTTTGTCTTCTCATTCTCTTGACATTGCCTTTCACAGAGCAGAAGTTTTAAGTTTTTATGAAGTCCATTTTACCAATTATTTTTTTCACGGATTATATCTTTGGTGTTGTACTAAGAAGTTATCACCATACCCAAGGTCATCTAGATTTTCTCCCATGTTATCTTCTAGGAGTTTCATAGTTCTGCATTTTACATTTTGGTCTATGAAGAGTGTAAGGTCTGTGTCTAGAGCCATTTTTTGGCATTCAAACATTCAGTTGTTCCAGCACCATTTGTTGAAAAGACTATCTTTGCTCCATCATGTTGCCTTTGCTCCTTTATAGGAGTAAGGTGTTTTTCCATGTAGAATATCGGAAAAAATGCCAGATTTGAATCAAGATTAAGAGCATAGGTCATGGTCATACAGATGGCCAAGAGGCACATGAAAAGATGCTCTACATCGCTAATTATTAGAGAAATGCAAATCAAAACTACAATGAAATATCACCTCACACCAGTCAGAATGGCCATCATCAAAAAATCTGTAAACAGTAAAAGGTGGAGAGGGTGTGGAGAAAAGGGAACCCTCCTACACTGCTGGTGACAATGTAAATTGGTACAGCCATTATGGAGAAAAGTATGGAGCTTCCTTAAAAAACTAAAAATAGAGCGACCATATGATCCAGCAATCCCACTTTTGGACATGTATC
This sequence comes from Neophocaena asiaeorientalis asiaeorientalis, assembly GCF_003031525.2. Classification (NCBI taxonomy): domain Eukaryota; kingdom Metazoa; phylum Chordata; class Mammalia; order Artiodactyla; family Phocoenidae; genus Neophocaena; species Neophocaena asiaeorientalis. The sequence goes on from NW_020172724.1 coordinate 3,185,595, forward strand.
TGGAGAAAACCATGGTTCAAAAGGATACATGCACTCCAGTGTTCACTGCAGCACTGTTTACAATAGCCAGGACATGGAAACAACCTAAATGTCCATCGACAGAGGAAAGGATAAAGAAGATGTGGTATATATATACAATGGAATATTACTCAGCCATAAAAAGAATGAAATAATGCCATTTGCAGCAACATGGATGGACCTGGAGATTATCATAGTGAGTGAAGTAAGTCAGACAAAGAAAGATAGATATCATATGATATCACTGATATGTGGAATCTAAAAAAAAAAAATGATACAGATGAACTTACTTACAAAACAGAAACAGACTCACAGACTTAGAGAACGAACTTATGGTTACCGGGGGAAGAGCGTGGGGGAGGGATAGATTGGGAATTTGGAACTGGCATGTACACACTGCTACATTTAAAATAAAATGCCTTTCCATGAAAAAAAAAAAAAAGAGCATAGTTCATGGTGTTAGATGGGCTGGTCTCACAGTCACACTTTGGCCCTTTCCATCTGTAAGACCTTAGGGAAGCCACTTAGACTTTATTAATATTGAAGCTGATGATTGTAATGTGTTACTATGAAATAAAACTACTTCATGTATTAAATGTGCTTTTCAACTATGGCATATACGAAACACACACCCTAGGCCGCCTGGTGACGGACACCAATCCACCCTGAATGCCACAGAGATACGGAGTAGTATAGAATGTACTGTGCAAAGAACTCTGTACTGCAGTGATTTTCAGTGCAGTACATGGACTAACAGCATTGGCATCATGTGGGTGCTTGGTAGAAAAGCAAAAATCTCTGGACCTGGGTTAGAGCTACAGAAATTCCAGGGATAGGGTCTAGCAATCAGTGGTTAAGTCAGTCCTCCAGGTTATTCTGGTGCCCTCCAAAGTTTGAGACCCACTGCTGTACTGGAAACCTGTCTTTGGGACTTTGGGCAACTACCTCCACTCTCTGGTAATCAGTTTATTCTCCTATAAAATGCAGCATCAGATCATGTGGTTAAGGCCTCTCCCACCTTCGACAGTCTGTAATTCTGCTCTTAAGGACTGCTAATATATTTATGAATCACTCTTATGTGCCAGGCACTTTGTCAACTGCATGACATGTAGTATTTCAAATAATCACAGAAAATCTATAAAATATAAAACTAAGGTTTAGTCTACTTATGTAACTTGTTCAGGGATAATAAAATAGTTCATTATGAAGTTAAGACACCAAAGATGCCAGTCTCTAAAGCTATGGGCTGAATCACTTTGCTACACAAATCCATGGGAATGGGTGTCAGCGTTGCAGATCCATTTCTTATTCAGAGTCACAGTCAATGTGACTGTTTTGGTCAGTAGTCTTTCACCAAATTTCCAATAGATTGAACTCAGGCTGCTAGCAGAAGTTTCTGGTAGAGGATAGATATAAATCAAAACCCAAATATCCCTGGGTTTTGATGATAAAACCTTTCATTTTGTATAGCATCCCCCCCACCCCCCGAATTAACATCCCTTCATCTGATTTTACTCAAGGTAGAGTAATGCAAAAATTCAGATATGGCTGTTTAAATTGTTATCTTCACTTGTTATCACTCAAAAACTAAGAAGTCAATTCTAATCACATTTTTAATACAATAAGGCAAATTCAATAGATATATTAGATAGAATATCTTTAGGTAAAGCATCTAGAGGTTTTGTTTGTTTGGAAAATTCAATCGTAGTTAAGACTCATAGACTCATAGATTCTTCTTTAAAATGAAACAAGAAGTGGTCTTCTCTCTCCAGCATCTTCTAGATAGTTTTGGCTAGATTTAGCCAGCTCTTTGACAATCTTTTTTATACATTTCATAATATAGTGTAGAAAACTTTGAATGAAAATCAAGAAAACCGGGATTTGAGTTTCTTCTTCTCTGAATCTTCATTCCTTATCTGAAAACGATGATATTTTTAAAATCTCTGTTTATTTCCTAAGGGTTTAGTGAAAGACAAGTATGATAATACTGGACATTCTGTTACTTATAAGGTATGTAATCTTTTTCAATCTTTAGTACTTTATGTGTAAAGAACCTACAAGGTTTTTATAATGAAACAAGTAACTTTACAGGTGTACACAATACAGTCTTTAGCACAAAAAAGGAGTTAAACACGTATTTCATTTAAACGTTAAAATGAAATAAGTGGATTCTATGTTCACCTCTCTTCCCAGTCTTCTGAAAATATTTTACATTTTAGTAGAACCTTACCTTCTATTAACATTTATGTTTGTTTTCTCACTTAAAACTTTCAATAACTTTAAAATGTTTATGAAATTCTTAATATACTCCAGACTTTGGGTTACATGCTGGGAAAATGAAGAGCTTACTGTTAAGCATTGCAATCAGACTCACATATAAAAATTCAGTTATAACAAATATGGTTACGTCCCATGATAAGGGGTGTTGAGAAATGGATGGATTTAACTGATACATAAGTGACATAATCAACAGGATTTGATGAATGTTTGATTGTGGGCAGTGAGACAGAAGGAGAAACCAAGGATGCCTTGGCTTGGGAAGTTGCGTAGATAGTGGTCTCATTCAGTGAGATAGAGATTTTGAAGACTAGGAGCTTTGTGTGGGAAAGTGATGTGTTCAGTATAGAATGCAATTAGTTTGAGTTACCTTTAAGATACCAAAATTGAAGTGCCAGTTGGTAAGTCGATTTATATCAGTTGAGCTCCAGAAATAGAGTTTTAACTTGGGGATAGGATTTAGGAGTCATCAGCATATAGATAGTAATTTTTCCATCTACATAGTATGACAGTTATATAATCCTCTTCCAGGAGAAAATATACTTGAAATATATGAACCCATGAGAATTTTTAATCCACATTCAGAGATTCCTCTTTAAATGGACTAGGTAAGCAGACTATTTCAATACTAATGGAGCCTGAGTAGGGTCGACCCATCTTTTTTCATCATTCAGATGTGGATTTATATAAGGGCAGGGATAAATTGTCACACAAACTGAAAATTCATTGAAACAGATGAAGTCACACGTGCCAAGAGAGAAATCTTCAGCTCCTCCACCAAAAATCCTCCTTTTTATCACAATTCAGCAATCTGAGAGAAAACAGGGCTTAACAAGCAGGTCATTGTTCAGATACTGAGGGAGCAAAGTTGGGTTGATATTTTAATTTGAGTCCTACAATCCAAATAGCATTTCTTGACACTGCATTCATTCTTAACAGCCAGTGCTCAGCTCACATTTCATTTTAGATCAGTTGCTCTGGAGGACCCATTTAATATGTAACCCCCAAATTGCTCTCCTAAAAATCTGAATCTGTAGACTTCAGAGGCTCTGATCTCTACCACTCTCTCTCATCCCTCACCTCCACCTTGTTCATGCCACCTGTTTAATCGTTAAAACTTGTTTAGTGGTATTAAGACATTTAAAATGTATTAGCTCTTAAGAAGTAAACATGTATTTTTGTTGATATTTCATAGGAAAAGAATTATAAATATCTAATAATTATATGAAAACCTGCGTACATTTATTTATGATAAAGGCAATCTGAACCAAAAAACAGCAATTTGATTTGTCCACCGATTATGTTGGCACAAATTAACAAAGTTTCAGAATGCCCACCACTGAGTGGAAGGATTCTGAAAATTACATATACTGTTGAAGGCAGTATATAATTGATAGAGCTCCATTTAAAGGGCAATTTGACCATATCAATTGAAACTTTAGATGAATATTCTCTTTGATTCACACACCTTAGAAATTATCCTATGTTTATTAACATGTGTGGAAATATATACATCATCTATGTAATATGGGAAATCAATTTAACTTCCATGTGCCTCAATTTCCTCACTTGTAAAAGCATAATAATAATATTAACTACCTCGTAAAGCTGGTGTGTGGATTAAGCTAGTTATTGCACGTTATTGTACATAAATTACTTAGAACAGTGACTGGCACAGTGATAATAATAATGATAATAACAGTAACAATACTACTGGTACTTCTAGTACTAGTTGTATTTATTGCAACATTATAATACTGAAAAACGACCACTGAAACATTAATTTTTATCAGTAGGATACCAGTCAAATTAATTATGATATATTCATTCAGTGGCATATTCTATGTGTGTACTGAAATAAAAGGTTTCAATAATACATTATTAAGTGAACAAAGGGAAATGCAGAACAGTGCATAACCTAAGTTTGCATTTATGTGAAAAAGAAAGGATATATGTTATATATGAGGATATATAATTGTTGATGGGAGTTATTCATGGAGATGGGATGCAAGAAATTCTTTAAACTACTTGCATTCATAAGTCCTTTGTTATTTTAGTATATGTGCTGCCGAAGCGAGCACTTCTTTGTTATTTTTATAATGATAAAAGCACTGTCATAGTAAATATAAGCAGGAGATATTTACTGATATGGAAAACCACTCTCAATATATTCCTACACTTGATCTTAGCCAAAAGGCCAAGAAGTGATTCAATATATTCCTAAGTGAAAATAACAGACTACAACAGTAAATATTTATTCATTCTACTATTCATGTATACATATATACATATAATTTGGAAAGCTATATGCCAGCATATAAACACTAATTAATTCTGTATAGTGGTATTCTTGGAAGTTCTATTTCTCTGGTCTGCTTTATTTCTACAAATTTTTAAAATAAAATAACAATTATTTTGACATGAGGCAAACAATTATTAAAGATATTTGCATGCATGCATATATAGAAAAATATTAGTACGCATTCTGTCTTTAAGTATAAAAGTACTATTTAAGTCTTTATGATTTTCTGTATCTTCTATAAAATTTCATTAATATTTAAATTATAAAGTGGCATATTCTGGGTTTAATTTCAGCCTTGAAAATTCTAGCTATGTGAAACTCGTCTATTTAAATATTCTTTTCTGAGCCTTTGTTTGCTTCTCTGCAAACCCTGAGGACAAAATTAAAAACAAATATGCAAATCATTTGACAATTTTGTCAACTCATTACAAATGTTAGTTGCTGATGTTATTATAAACTTACATGAGAGCATCATTTTCAGTGATGGTTGAAAATATTTCATAAGTTAGAAAACAAAACAAAGATCCTGCTCAATTAATTATTCATTGCATAGCTGGTCATAATCAGAAAGTACACCTGCTCCACCAATTCCCTCTGCCATCCTTCTGGCAACACTTAGAGGGCTTTAACTACCTCATCAAGTGGTTATGTTTCACTTTTCACACTCAGCAGGGTCTAAAACCTAAGAGACGATCAACTTAATTTTTTTTTTTACTTATTTTATTTTTTATACAGTAGGTTTTTATTAGTTATCTATTTTATACATATTACTGTATACATGTCAATGCCAATCTTCCAATTCATCCCACTACCACCCCACCTCACCCGCTTTCCCCCCTTGGTGTCCATACATTTGTTCTCTACATCTGTGTCTCTATTTCTGCTTTGCAAACTGGTTCATCTGTACCATTTTTCTAGATTCCACATATATGTGTTAATATACAATGTTTTTCTCTTTCTTACTTCTCTCTGTATGACAGTCTCTAGGTCCATTCACGTCTCTACAAATGACCCAATTTCGTTCCTTTTTATGGCTCAGTAATATTCCATTGTATATATGTACCACATCTGCTTTATCCATTCATCTGTCGATGGGCATTTAGGTTGCTTCCATGACATGGCTATTGTAAATAGTGCTGCAATGAACACTGGGGTGCATGTGTCCTTTTGAATTATGCTTTTCTCTGAGTATATGCCCCACAGTGGGATTGCTGGGTCACATACTGGTTCTATTTTTAGCTTTTTAAGGAACCTCCATACTGTTCTCCATAGTGGCTGTATCAATTTACATTCCCACCAACAGTGCAAGAGGGTTCCCTTTTCTCCACACCTTCTCCAGCATTTGTTGTTTGTAGATTTTCTGATGATGCCCATTCTAACCAGTGTGAGGTGATATCTCATTGTAGTTTTGATTTGCATTTCTCTAATAATCAGTGATGTTGAGCAGCTTTTCATGTGCCTCTTGGCCATCTGTAGGTCTTCTTTGGAGAAATGTCTATTTAGGTCTTCTTCCATTTTTTGACTGGGTTGTTTGGGTTTTTTTATATTGAGCTACATGAGCTGTCTATATATTTTGGAGATTAATCCTTTGTCCGTTGATTCATTTGCAAATATTTTCTCCCATTCTGAGGGTTGTCTTTTCATCTTGTTTATAGTTTCCTTTGCTGTGCAAAAGCATTAAAGTTTCATTAGGTCCCATTTGTTTATTTTTGTTTTTATTTCCATTACTCTAGAAGGTGAGTCAAAAAAGATCTTGCTGTGATTTATGTCAAAGGGTGTTCTTCCTATGTTTTCCTCTAAGAGTTTTATAGTGTCCGGTCTCATATATATATATATATATCTTTAATCCATTTTGAGTTTAGTAATGTGTATGGTGTTAGGGAGTGTTCTAATTCTTTCACATGTAGCTGTCCAGTTTTCCCAGCACCACTTATTGAAGAGACTGTCTTTTCTCCATTGTATATCCTTGCCTCCTTTGTTATAGATTAGTTGACCATAGGTGCATGGGTTTATCTCTGGGCGTTCTATTCTGTTCAACTGATCTATATTTCTGTTTTTGTGCCAGTACCAAATTGTCTTGATTACTGTAGCTTTGTAGTATAGTCTGAAGTCAGGGAGTCTGATTCCTTCAGCTCCATTTTTTCCCCTCAATATTGCATTGGCTATTCGGGTTCTTTTGTGTCTCCATACAAATTTTAAGATTTTTTGTTCTAATTCTGTAAAAAATGCCGTTGGTAATTTGATAGGGATTGCACTGAATCTGTAGATTGCTTTGGGTAGTACAGTCATTTTCACAGTGTTGATTCTTCCAATCCAAGAACATGGTATATCTCTCGATCTGTTTGTGTCATCTTTGATTTCTTTCATCAGTGTCTTAAAGTTTTCTGAGTACAGGTCTTTTACCTCCCTAGGTTAATTCCTAAGTATTTTATTCTTTTTGCTGCAATGGTGAATGGCATTGTTTCCTTAATTTCTCTTGCGGATTTTTCGTTGTTAGTGTATAGGATTACAAGAGGTTTCTGTGCATTAACTTTGTATCCTGCAACTTTACCAAATTCGTTGATTAGCTCTAATAGTTTTCTGGTGGCATCTTTAAGATTATCTATGTATAGCATCATGTCATCTGCAAACAGTGACAGTTTTACTTCTTCTTTTCCAATTTGGATTCCTTTTATTTCTTTTTCTTCTGATTGCCATGGCTAGGACTTCCAAAACTGTGTTGAATAAGAGTGGCAAGAGTGGACCTCCTTGTCTTGTTCCTGATCCTAGTGGAAATGCTTTCAGTTTTTCACTACTGAGAATGATGTTTGCTGTGGGTTTGTCGTATATGGCCTTTATTATGTTGAGGTAGGTTCCCTCTATGCCTACTTTCTGGAGAGTTTTTACCATAAATTGGTGTTGAATTTTGTGAAAAGCTTTTTCTGCATCTGTTGACATGATCATATGGTTTTTATTCTTCAATTTGTTAATATGGTGTATCACATTGATTGATTTGTGTATATTGAAGAATTCTTACATCACTGGGATAAATCCTACTTGATCATGGTGTATGATCCCTTTAATGTGTGGCTGGATTTTGTTTGCTAGTATTTTGTTAAGGATTTTTGCATCTATGTTCATCAGTGATATTGGCCTGTAGTTTACTTTTTTTGTGACATTTTTGTCTGGTTTTGGTATCAGGGTGATGGCCTCGTAGAATGAGTTTGGGAGTGTTCCTTCCTCTGCAATTTTTTGAAAGAGTTTGAGAAGGATGGGTGTTAGCTCTTCTCTAAATGTTTGATAGAATTCACCTGTGAAGCCATCTGGTCCTGGACTTTTGTTTGTTGGAAGATTTTTAATCACAGTTTCAATTTCATTACTTGTGATTGGTCTGTTCATACTTTCTATTTCTTCCTGGTTCAGTCTTGGAAGGTTGTACCTTTCTAAGAATTTCTCCATTTCTTCCAGTTCGTCCATTTTATTTGCATAGAGCTGCTTGTAGTAGTCTCTTAGGATGCTTTGTATTTCTGCGGTGTCTGTTGTAACTTCTCTGTTTTCATTTCTAATTTTATTGATTTGAGTCCTCTCCCTCTTTTTCTTGATTACTCTGGCTAGAGGTTTAACAATTTTGTTTATCCTCTCAAGGAACCAGCTTTTAGTTTTATTGATCTTTGCTATTGTTTTCTTTGTTTCTATTTCATTTATTTCTGCTCTGATCTTTATGATTTCTTTCCTTCTGCTAACTTTGGGTTTTGTTTGTTCTTCTTTCTCTAGTTCCTTTAGGTGTAAGGTTAGATTGTTTATTTGAGATTTTTCTTGTTTCTTGAGGTAGGCTTCTATAGCTATGAACTTCCCTCTTAGAAATGCTTTTGCTGCATCCTATAGATTTTGGATTGTCGTGTTTTCATTGTCATTTGTCTCTAGGTATTTTTTGATTTCCTCTTTGATTTCTTCAGTGATCTCTTGGTTATTTAGTAATGTAGTGTTTAGCATCCATGTGTTTGTGTTTTTTACTTTTTTTTTTTTTGGCCTGTAATTCATTTCTAATCTCTAGCGTTGTGGTCAGAAAAGATGCTTGATGTGATTTCAATTTTCTTAAATTTACTAAGGCTTGATTTGTGACCCAAGATGTGATCTATCCTGGAGAATGTTCCATGCGCACTTGAGAAGAAAGTGTAATCTGCTGTTTTTGGATGGAATGTCCTATAAATATCAATTATATCTATTTGGTCTATTGTGTCATTTAAAGCTTCTGTTTCCTTATTTATTTTCATTTTGGATGATCTGTCCATTGGTGTAAGTGAGGTGTTAAAGTCCCCCACTAGCACTGTGTTACTGTCGATTTCCTCTTTTATAGCTGTTAGCTGTTGCCTTATGTATTGAGGTGCTCCTATGTTGGGTGCATATATATTTATAATTGTTATATCTTCTTCTTGGATTGATCCCTTGATCATTATGTAGTGTCTTTTCTTGTCTCTTGTAACGTTCTTTATTTTAAAGTCTATTTTATCTGAAATGAGTATTGCTACTCCAGCTTTCTTTTGATTTCCATCCCCTCACTTTCAGTCTGTATGTGTCCCTAGGTCTGAAGTGGGTCTCTTGTAGACAGCATATATATGGGTCTTGTTTTTGTATCCATTCAGCGAGCCTGTGTCTTTTGGTTGGAGCATTTAATCCATTCATGTTTTAGGTAATATTTAATATGTATGTTCCTATTACCATTTTCTTAATTGTTTTGGGTTTGTTTTTGTAGGTCCTTTTCTTCTCTTGTGTTTCCCACTTAGAGAAGTTCCTTTAGTATTAGCTGTATAGCTGGTTTGGTGGTGCTGAATTCTCTTAGCTTTTGCTTTTGTCTGTAAAGCTTTGGATGTTTCCGTTGAATCTGAATGAGATCCTTGCTGGGTAATCTTGGTTGTAGGTTCTTCCCTTTCATCACTTTAAATATATCATGCCACTCCCTTCTGGTTTGTAGAGTTTCTGCTGAGAAATCAGCTGTTAATCTTATGGGAATTCCCTCATATGTCATTTGTTGTTTTTCCTTGTTGTTTTTAAAAATTTTTCCTTGTCTTTTTGTCAGTTTGATTACCATGTGTCTCAGCATGTTTCCTCTTGGGTTTATCCTGCCTGGGATTCTCTGTGCTTCCCGGATTTGGGTGGCTATTTCCTTTCCAATGTTAGGGAAGTTTTCGACTGTAATCTCTTCAAATATTTTCTTGGGTCCTTTCTCTCTCTATTCTCCTTCTGAAACCCCTAAAATGTGAACGTTGGTGTGTTTAATGTTTTCCCAGAGGTCTCTTATAGTGTCTTCATTTCTTTTCATTCTTTATTCTGTTCTGTGGCAGTGAATAACACCATTCTGTCTTCCAGGTCACTTATCCGTTCTTCTGCCTCAGTTATTCTGCTATTGATTCCTTCTAGTGTATTTTTCATTTCACTTACTGTATTGTTCACCTCCGTTTGTTTGTTCTTTAATTCTTCTAGGTCTTTGTTAGACATTTTTTGTATCTTCTCAATCTTTGCCTCCATTCTTTTTCCAAGGTCCTCAATCATCTTCACTGTCATTATTCTGAATTCTTTTCCTGGAAGGTTGCCTACCTCCATTTAGTTGTTTTTCTGGTGTTTGATCTTGTTCCTTCATCTGGTACATAGTCCTCTACCTTTTCATTTTGTCTATCTTTCTCTGAATGTGGTTTTCGTTCCACAGGCTGCAGGATTGTAGTTCTTCCTGCTTCTGCTGTCTGCCAACTTTATTTTATCTGAATTAAGTGGAAAAAGCTTTACTAATCATTGCTTTTACCTAAAATAAATGTTTTTGTGGCTATTATAATTTTTTCTTAATTTGGGGAAACATTTGACATTTTTTCATGTTTCTGTTCTTCCTGAGCTCTTCTGCATTCTCCTACTTATAAGGACGTTTCTCCTTCATTACCACAATGTATTGAACAGTTTTGCTGTGACTATTATTTTTCTGATACAAATAATGCTTTAAATAATATCCATGTAGATTTTGGCTAACTTATACCTGATATCCTCAAGTTTGGCTCCTTTCCTTTTGTTTCCTTTTTGATCATGCCTCTGTGAAACTAAATTCTCTTTTATCTAGGAATGGTTTACTAGATCCTTTCGTGATTTAGGTATAGTTAGATAATCAGAATTGAAATTTTAGCATTTATGTTTTCTCAGTGTTTGCCTTCTTTTACAGGATACTTCAGGTTCTGAAAAGCATCCCTGAGTTTAAGAAGCCCTTAGTGCCTTCATACAGTTGGTGACTTTCAAGTACTAACTGACATGCTCTATAAATCACAGGATGCCAAGATCACCAGATGAGACACCTAAAGAGAGACATCAAAAGTTGTCTCTTTCAAAGGAGCTCCCATACACTGTTTGTTGGGAGTGCAAATTGGGGTAACATTTCTGGAGAACAATCTGCCAGTTATTACAAAATTTTTAAATGCACCTACACTTTGAACCAGTAAACCCAAAGGTCCTCAATCATCTTCACTGTCATTATTCTGAATTCTTTTCCTGGAAGGTTGCCTACCTCCATTTAGTTGTTTTTCTGGTGTTTGATCTTGTTCCTTCATCTGGTACATAGTCCTCTACCTTTTCATTTTGTCTATCTTTCTCTGAATGTGGTTTTCGTTCCACAGGCTGCAGGATTGTAGTTCTTCCTGCTTCTGCTGTCTGCCAACTTTATTTTATCTGAATTAAGTGGAAAAAGCTTTACTAATCATTGCTTTTACCTAAAATAAATGTTTTTGTGGCTATTATAATTTTTTCTTAATTTGGGGAAACATTTGACATTTTTTCATGTTTCTGTTCTTCCTGAGCTCTTCTGCATTCTCCTACTTATAAGGACGTTTCTCCTTCATTACCACAATGTATTGAACAGTTTTGCTGTGACTATTATTTTTCTGATACAAATAATGCTTTAAATAATATCCATGTAGATTTTGGCTAACTTATACCTGATATCCTCAAGTTTGGCTCCTTTCCTTTTGTTTCCTTTTTGATCATGCCTCTGTGAAACTAAATTCTCTTTTATCTAGGAATGGTTTACTAGATCCTTTCGTGATTTAGGTATAGTTAGATAATCAGAATTGAAATTTTAGCATTTATGTTTTCTCAGTGTTTGCCTTCTTTTACAGGATACTTCAGGTTCTGAAAAGCATCCCTGAGTTTAAGAAGCCCTTAGTGCCTTCATACAGTTGGTGACTTTCAAGTACTAACTGACATGCTCTATAAATCACAGGATGCCAAGATCACCAGATGAGACACCTAAAGAGAGACATCAAAAGTTGTCTCTTTCAAAGGAGCTCCCATACACTGTTTGTTGGGAGTGCAAATTGGGGTAACATTTCTGGAGAACAATCTGCCAGTTATTACAAAATTTTTAAATGCACCTACACTTTGAACCAGTAAACCCATTTTTTAGAATATCATGTGGCATGTTAGCCAAAATATGCATGAATATTATTGAAAGCATTATTTGTATCAGCAAAACAACAGACATAACAAAACCGTTCAATATATTGTGGTAATAAAGGAGAAATATCCTTATTCTTAGGAGACACATGTTGAAGAGCTTAGGAAGAACAGAAAAGTGACAAATGTCATTATGTAAAAGCTAGTTAGATGAATATTTAAGTGTTGTTAAAGAAAAAACATTCAATGACACTTGTGAAAGATGGTAGGGCAGACTTTATTCAGGACGATCCTGATAGATATAGGGACCACTGCAGTGGGATTTTACAGAGGGGCAGAGAGATTGGGTTCAAGTCCAACTTCAAACACTACATAGGCAAGTGAGAATTTATAGCCAACAAGCAGGGTGGGAGTCAGTGAATGGAAAATTACCAGGAGGAAACATCAAGGGTAAGGGGGGTTACGGCCAGACCCATCTAACAGGATTGTTGCTGAAGACAGGCCAAGGTGATGAGACATCACTTGGGGGAAGGTAGAGGATAAGGAACCTGATCAGATATCAAGATATTGAGGTTGGGGTGTTCTCCCTAAAACTAGATTTTACAAGAAGTACACAGATAGGTGCAGGAGAAGTTTCAGGAGCCTGTCTAAAGTCTGATCAAGCAAAAGGTCTTTGTCAGTGTTGACCATACTATTTTTATTTTTCTCCATGTTGAAAACTTTAATAGTAAAAAGCTAGAAAAGAGGTACATTGGTAAGACATTGAGTAAATGAATTATGGTCTAGCTATACAATGGTATATTATGTAGTTGTCAAACAAAAGAAGGTAGATCTGTTTGTGCTGGTGTGAACCTAAATATTAGATATAATTTCAAGTAAAAATGGTAATTGGCTGAAAAGTGTTCATACTATGATCCATGTAGAGGATTTGAAAAGTTCCTTTAAAATAAGACTCTGGGGCTATGAAGGAATAGCTTGCAGAAGGCAAACACTCCTACTGAGATCAGTGAGAAGCAATATGAAATAGCAACAGCACATGCTTGGAGGCATCAGAGAGCCACCAAAACAATCAGGATTCAAGGTCCAAGATCTCAGAGAGAAGAAAACCTTGGAGGAGTGAGGTGACATTTGTACCTGCTTTTTTTTCCTCGGGACATTTGACTATTCTTGGTTCTGAGCAAGTAGTTAAGAATTCAGGTACAGAGCAAGACAAAGTTTGCAGCTAAGAGAGAGAAAATTCAGCAGAACCCATAGCAATCTCACACGGCCAAAGAGACAAAAATGGAAGTTGAGTGATACCAAGAGAGCCAGGCCGTGGGGTGGAGCAAGATATTGGTAGAAAGGGAGGTATGGAAAAGTAAGATCAACATGTAACCAGTTTTGTCCTTGAGGCGTGTGCCAAATTCTTAAACTACACAGGGCAGGAATGTGAAATGGTAGCCAGAAAGCTCATAAAATTCAGAGTAGAGTTTTCTACCATTTCATGGTAGCAAGAAGACAAAAACTGTATTTCAGAATCCACTTAAAGGAGGGGCTTTGTTAAACCTCTGAGAAAGCTACAGTCTAGGGGTAGAGGTGAAACAGAGAAAATAAAACTTCATAAAGATTGAAACTCAAATTAGGTCAACCCAGTCCCTGATTGGATGAAGGTGATCTGCCCACACTCTGTCTACCAGAGGTAGAGTAAAGCTAAGGGAAGATAATACCTTCTGGGGCCTCTACAGTCTATCATGTGAAATGTCCAACAATTAATAAAAATTATCAAGCATTCCAATAAGTAGGACCAAGGAAAAAAAAAGACAATTAATAAAACCACAGATGATCCAGATATTGGAATTATCACAAATAGACTTTAAAATAGCTGTGATCATTAGTTTCAAGAAAATAGTGGAGAATATCATTAAAAAATGAAAATTTAATTATCAAAAAATAAAAAGAACATTAAAAATTCAATAGATGAGTTTAATAGAAGATTGCACATAGTAGAAAAAAGAATCAATAAACCGGTTAATGGGAGATATCCTGGCTGAAACACAGAGAGCAAAAAGGGTAGACAATTAAGAAGAGTGTCAGATACATATGAGATACGGTGAGGAAGTCTAATATATGTGTAATTGGAGTCCCAAAGATAAAGGAAATAAAGAACAGGGCAGAAGGACTAATTGAGGAAATAACGTCTGGCATTTTCTAAAAATGTAAAAAAACAAACAAAAACCAAAAAAACCTTGCTAGGGATTCAAGAATGCTTAGAAATTAAAACATGAAAAATACCAAGAAAAGGATACATAGCTGCATTAAACTAATAAACATATATAGAAAGTTGCACCCACCAATGAGATAATGCATATAGTTTCCATGAGCCTACAGAACATTTACCAAAACTGACTGTATATTGGGCTATATAGTGAGACTTGCCAGGGGTGATGGTGAGTGGTGCCATTCCAGTTTCCACCCCTTGATTCCTAGACACATGAACCCTGGTTATGGGAGAAAAGCACTTATATTAGAAGTTGATTTAGGGCACTACTAGCACTGAAAATAGTTAATTCAGCAGGATTTGGCAGTTTCTGTTTAAGGTCTTTGTATATAGATGGTGCTTTCCTTTTGATCATGAGAAAGGTTGTTCCTGATTTTTTCACTGTTTGTTTTTTTATTCCCAGGGTAAACAATCTTTCCATTTCTTTTATTTCTTTATAGGCCTTGCTCTTCTAACTTCGCAGCATTTGATGTTGTTCCAGTCTTTCTAAACAAGAAAAAATGGCACTGGTTGGATCTGGAATCAAACTATTAGCATTGAAACACCAGTTCTAGAATTTATTAATTGTATGGCCTCAATAAAGTAACAATTTCCTTATGTCTCAGTTTTCTCACCTGTCCTGTGAGGGAAAAAAAATGCTTACTTCATGAGGTTGCTGTGAAGATTAAGTGAATTTAAAATGTAAAGCACACAGAACAGTACCTGGCACATCGATGTGCTGGTGGAATACTTGTCATTCTTCACTCCATTTGATAACCTATATTTTTATTTAAATTATACTTTGGGAATACTTTCCCATGTCTGCTCTTAAAGTTTTAAGTAATAAGAGGGCCCTCTGATCTCCAGAAATTTCCCCATTCCTATGGTAGGAACATTTAAAATTGGTTGATGAAGAAGATCAAATGCTGGGCTTATGACCCAATTTTTTTCCTATATGTTATTTTTGTTTAGTTTAGTTTAGTTTTGTTTCTATGCTCTCTCTCTATATGCCTTCTTTGTATTTTGGTCCATTTATTTACTTTCATGGGTTTTCCTGTTTTTCATTCTACTTTCTTTTCTCAGAATTCATCTTAACTTCCTCTGAGTGATTAGGTGACTTTAGACCCAGTTTATTATTGTTAAATTTATATGCTTTTTGTAATGCTCCATTTTTGTTCCTTCAATTCACAAATTATTTGTGCAAAGATGTTCACTTTCTACCCATAGTTATAGCTACTTTTATGCTTAAATTTATGTTTCCCTGCTTCCCGTGTGCACTCTAGTGCTTTTAGGCCAAGACGTTTCACCTACTTGTACTTTTATTTTGATTTATCTCTCAGTTAGTATAACTTTTTAAAGGGAAGAATACTAGTAGAATATTTATGTCCCCTTTTATATATAAAAATGTATTCTTGTCGTCTTAAAAGTAACCAAAGTATAGCAACGCAATATAGTTGACTATTGAATACCTGAGTTGTAGTTTTTTCTTCAAACCTCTATAATTACTTTTGTTCCATTTCTCTTCTGCATTTGTTTTTTCTTTGTCTCCCTAAATGACCTAGGAAGCTGGTATCAAATTAATACTGAATGATGGGGGGGTATATCTTTCGATGTACATGCTGCAGCCGCTCAGAAAGCATCATCATTCCCGGGTGACCGAGAACTCATCCTGCACAACTTTGAAGAATGTGCAATAATATATGCATTCCCTGCATCCATCTGCCTGTGATCTTTTGGTTTCTTGCCTCTAGTTACACTGTTCAAAGTCACTTACAGTCATCTCTGATCCTTATCCTCTGCCTGCACTCATCATTAGGTCCTCTTGAGCAATAGAATAGAAATTCTTATTTTCTCTCACATATGCTCCTGGAAGATAAACAACTCAATTGTGCATAATTAAGGAAATTTCTAAGTAAAAAAAAAGCTCTCCACCTAGCAGCAAATATTGCAATCACCCCATTTGTCCTATGGAAATGTGAGGTTCAGAGAGGTTAACTCCTTGCCCCAGGATAGGATGTGGCAGAACCACTACATGATATGGGAAAGGAACAGAAAGCTTCTCAGGGAAGGAAGGGCAGGAGCCCACACAGGAGCCAGGAGAGAACTCGATAGGATCAGAGACCAGTGCTGAGGCAGCCTGATCTGAGCATTCAGACTGGTTATGGGGGAGGCTCAGACCTTGGCTGGGCACACAAGCCAGCCAGGATCAGAGCAAAGGTGGGGGCATCTTGCCTGGAGGACTGCGAGGACTGAGCCACCAGGTGGATTGTTCTGTGGGGCCAGGGCCTGCACCTGCTGGGGTCGCTGACTGCCTTGACCATCAAGTATGATGCTAACTGGGGGATTTTCATAGGTTCCTTTTATCAGGGTGAGAGTTTTTCTCTATTCCTAGTTTACTGTTTTGTTTTTTTTTATCACGGGAGTTTGTTGGAAATTGTCAAATATTTTTCTGTATTTATGAGATGATTATGTGGTTTTTGTCCTAAATTTTATTGATATGGTATAGTACATTAATTGATCTCCGAAAGTTAAGCTAATCTTGCATTTGCATTCCTGGAATAAATCTCATTTGGCCATGGTGTACAATTCTTTTTTTGTGTTTTGCTGAATTTTATTTACAGGGTAATACTGGCTTCATGAAACTCTTTTTTGGAAGAGTTTGCAAAAATTTATATTAATTCTTTATATGTTTGGCAGAATTGACCAGTGAAGTCATCTGCACCTGGGTTTTTCTATGTGGGTTGTGTTTTGTTGCTAAAAGAAGGTTTTCCTTCTCTTTCCAGTGTTTTAATTTGAAAGGTTAGGTTATTGATTTGAGATCATCTTTTTTTTTAAATATAGGAATTTACAGTTATAAAATTTCCTCTAATTTCTGAGTTAGTTGCATCCAATACATTTAGGTATGTTGTGTCCTCATTTTCATTCAGGTCCAAGTAATTTCTAATTTTCCTTGTGAATCTTTTTTGACCAATTGATTGGGAGTTTTTTTTTTTAATGTTAATATGTATGACATTATCAAATTTCTTTTTGTTACTGTTTTCCAATCTTATTCCATTGTTGTCAAAGAGTATACTTTATATGTTTTTGATCTTTTTAAATTTACGAATGGTTAATTTGTGGTCTAGTATAACAGGTATCTGGGAGAACATTCCAAATGTACTTGAGAAGAATGTAAACTCTGCTGTCATTGGGTGGAGTGTTCTATAGGTATTTATTAGGTCTAGTTGGTTTACAGTTTGTTCAGGTCCTATTTTCTTGTTAATCTTTTGTCCACTTGTTCTATTCATTATTGAAAGTAGATGCTCAAGTTTCTAACTATTATTGTTGAATCGTCTATTTCTCCTTTCAATTCTGTCAGTTTTTGCTTCATGTATTTTGGTGCTCTATTGTTAGGTGCATATGCATTTTTTTTCCACCACAGCACAGGCTCTGCTCTTTACTGAGAAGTGAGTGATCTTACTTGCCTAAGCCTCCATTTCCTCATCTGTAACATGGGAAACTTAATGGAAATTCCTGCAGATGATATTTTCTGTCCTCTTATGCCAACCTGGCTGGATCAACAGCTGGAGCTTTGGCTTCTGAAGGAGGAGGCTTTTCTTAGACCCCTGTGTCCCAAGTCAATTTGTACATATTCTTGAAAACATTATAGAGGTAGCTCTCTCAACCCTGGGCAAACGAGGCAAGCCCAGATCTCTGATTAGGGTAAACAGATTTAGCAAATAAAAATATAGAATGTTACTTAAATTTGAATCATTTCTAATGGCTTATGCATATGCACTTCGAAATAAAGTAAAAATATTACATTGGCATATTAATCTAAATAATCAAATTAAAAATTAATTGTTCATCTCAAAAAAATGATAAATTTCTAAGTTGTATAACACTTTCTTTAATTATATTTCCTTGATGATCTGACTTTAATAGTTCTTTGTTTTACAGAATTTGTTTATAAAATTCCTTGCAATTATAGCCTATGTTCCATTTATATTGTAACACAGCTTCTTTAGTTATCACATACAATTTATTTCATTCTTTTGTCCATTCAGTATTCATTAATGAGAAAATATACTCAACATTAGCCTTATGAACCAGCCACTGAACACTCACAGTCATACAGGTTTCTACTCTGAGAAAGCTCTTCATGTTAGATGTGTTGAAGTCTATAATGCCATATTTTATGGCATAACTTGGTTTTACATTTTTTCAGGATCATGTTGTATCTCTGGGTTAATGGCTTTTAAAAATATTTTTCACTGAAAAAAAGAGCATTTTTCTCTTCTTCTTCAATACTATGCATTGTGAATCCACTTGTTCCCATGTTGGAACAGTATTTAGTAACATCCATGTAAAATAACTGAATTCTTCAAGAGATAAAATCCATTTGAAAAGATAGGGCAAATGTAGTAATAATTATCCTCTTCAAATAAGAATTTCTTTTCCTGTTCATATGTAATGTTATGCCTAGTAAGAAAAACCTTGACACTTAAATAAATTTTTCATCAATTCTTTCTTTAACCCATTCAGCATATTCCTTTAAGCAATGGAGTACTTCAATAACACTGTCTTCTTTCAATTTGCATAATGCTTTAGCTAAAGAGATCTTGAGAACTATGAATAAGAAATAAGCAGGCTTCACTCAATGAAATTATTTAGAAAGTCAATAAGAATGTTTTGGGCCATCAGAATTAAAGTACGGTTTAGTATGGTTTCAGTGCTTCAAATAAACTGAGGATTGTCTCAACTGCATTTGTTAATGAGAACCAACAGGTGTTTGAATTCGGGAGGACTGAAGAATACTAAATACAAGCAAAACGCAAAAGCCCTTTAATTGTTCAGCTCGCACAGTGCTGAAGTGAGAACAATTTTATGGCTGCTGCTTGAAAGTCAACAGAAAGGACACAGATATGGTTTGAGTAACATTATGCAGACTATGGACAGGACAGCAAACACCTTCCACAGAATCAGTCAGGCCTAGCTTCAGCTTTGAATAAAATTGTTTGCATTTTTACCCCAAATTTGTATTTTTATTACTTCCATCAAAAAGAGTACAATCAAAATAAAAACTCCTAATTAAGTAAGATTTTTCTACAAATATCTGCTTTTGTTTCTGAAGTCTCATCTGGAAGGAATTTTACTTGCAGTAGCCTTATAAGTCAGCTCTTCCTATGAGAAAAATATTGCACAGGCAATGGAAAAAAATATTTTTTTCATTGTGATTACTCGCAATCATGGCTCTACCATAAAAAAGGTGAGACATTTAGATCACTGATAATCTCTGTAATAGTAAAAGGAGCTGTTACATTTTTTATATTGCAGTAGATTTTGTCCTGGCACTTGAAATTTTACTTGCAATTTTGGAATCCGAATATACTTATGGTAGCAGTATGTTCAAACAGTCATTTGAGCTGAAAGACTGATAATGATATACAGCATGGGAAGCCATTACAATTTCTACCGTGATTATCTTCATCTGAATTTCTCTTAAAAAATTTGTTGTTTTATCACTGCCTTTGGTAGTAGTTGAGGAAATCATACATCTCTTATACTTAGCTGTCACTATATGCTGGCTTATAACCGATTTTCAGTTTTCCTCACTGAATAACAATTGCATACTATTCAAAGAACTATAAAATGACATTTCTCTCATTTAATAAATGATCATTGTTCAGAAGGTTCATCACAAAATTTACACCTGTGTTTTGGGTTCAAATACACACAAATAAAGAATAGGTGATAACAATCACTCAGAACTGAAAAGATTGCTAATCTCATTTCTTCTACAGTATTATCTCTCACTCATAAATCCAAATTTATATCTGACAGTTAACAGAGGTCGATGCTGAAAGGATTGAAAATTTGTGAACAAAGAATTAGGCATCTGATGCTAAACAAGGTGAACTTCCTGATCATCCGCAAGGGAGAGCTGTACTAGTCAGGCATAATCTTCCTTAACAAAGTGAGAGCTGATTTTATAGAAGGTTTTGGGAAGCCTGGTGTTCAGGGATTGATTGGTTGATTTTCAGAAGCAGGAGTGTTTAGGGGTTGATGGATTTCCACCTGTGTTAGTGTGGTCACTGGACTAAGGCTGCTGTTGACAGCCTGGCTTTTAGGAGTGTGGCCATTGGGTTGAGGCACTTGGTGACTGGCTGCTGTCTAGAAGTGTGGAACCGTCTTTGATCGGCTGTCTTTCAGAAACTAGTTACCAGGAGTGAGGCTATGGCTGATAGGTTGACTTCAGAGCGTGTGTACTGCTCCCAAGTTCTCTCTAATAGCAGTTGCTTATTATGACTTGGTCCTTTGGTCAGAGAAGAATCTTGTCCTTTCTTGAAAAACAAGTATTTTTAATTCTCTACCTCTCTCCTTTCCATCTCCCACAACCCTCTTTTTGGTTGTCCCTTAGCCAAACCTGCAGGAGAGACATTAGGGGATTGTTCAGATCTTTATTTGTAGAGGTATGATTTTTCACTAGTCTTGGTATTTAAGGGCCAAAATCTCTGGCAGAAAAGTATCTAATTTTTGAATTCTTGTAATTTATTGAAAAAAAAAATCTGATGACAGGATATGTAGGGCATCTGACAAAGTCAATATAGGTGGCAGGACTGTCCTATACAAGGTCTGTTCTGTATGTACAGAATGCTTGTCCTCATTATCTTTGATGGCTGAGAGCAGAATTGTGTTTTCCTGAGAGCACTCTCCACCCCAACCTTGGTCTCCGAGGTCATCACACATTGAGATTGCCCTCCTGCTTTCCTCTAGCCAGGGCAGGCTGACCTGACCCCCAGGCCTGGGAGCAGAGCACCCCCCTCTATCTTCCAGGTGCCTGTGACCTGAGAGCTTCTCTACCAGGCATGCGTGGCATTTAAATTTCAACCCTAATTATGGAAGACTTCTCAAGTGTGTGTTCTAGACCTGTGAACTCATATATTCCGAGTTGATCTGAAATAAATAGACTGCCATATATTTCTCCAGCAAAGATGAGTTTACTCGGGATCAGCAGATAATTGCCATATATATACGTGGCACTTTCCTATTTTCTTCTTTATTTCAAATGACAAGTTAAACTACACCTTGGCATCTTTGGTACAGGCACCAGGCTCCTTTAGGGGATGCACACACCATCAACTCTATTTTTCAGTGCTCTTGACTGATTTTTCAGTAACATAAAGATATGCCAGGGAGGTGGATCCAGTTTTCTGTGGTCTCCCACATCACCAAATACAATTCTTCAAAGTTGGATGCTATCTGCTTATTCTCTGTGATATAGCTCCATATTTTTTTTTTCTAAAAGGAAGTTGTTTCCTTAGCTTTTGTTGCAGCTATGATTTCCCTTGTCTTTTATCTAGGAAACTACTTCTCACAACACTTCTCACACGTGAGTGGGATCTTTCCCTCAATTTAGGGTTGTTGACCATTTCTTTCATATTTTTTTCTATTCATCTGAGTATTTTAGAAGCCATCAGAGACAGCTCAGATTCCACGTTCTCAGACCTATCAAATCCATAAGGCTCTATTGGTATTTAATATTACTACAAACCTGAATACATGTTATTTGAAAAAGATACAGGTTGTCTTAAACTTTGTAACTTTCCTTTACGTTACTTTTGCTATTTCCTGTATTTCCTCTCAGTATTGACTTTAAAAACATTTTTTAATGTCTTTTTTTCCCCCAGAAATGAGTGTAATTGTGTCCCACCATATAGTCTGGTTTAGAGGGAGACCTCTGCCCCCACTTCCTGCCCAGGTGCTAGAGTAGCACATAGGGTAGTCTGCAGCAAAAAGAAAAGCTGGAGCCTGGACAGCAGGTGAAGGGAAAGAGGCTGTCCTGAGTCTAACATGTGCTGTCAGGTTTAATTGTGGACACATCTGTGATAGTGGTTTAGACAAGGGACAGGCAAACATTTTCTGTAAAGGGTCAGACAGTAAGTTTGCTGGACTTTGCAGGCTATTTGGTCTCTGCTACAACTACACAACTCTGCCATTGTTTCACAAAAGCAGCCATAACTAGGACATAAAATTGGGCATGGCTGTGTATCAGTAGACATTTAATCACAAAGAGTTGGTGAGCCAGTTTGACGCATGGACCACAGGTTGCTGACCCTCGATTTAAATAATGATCTTTGAATTATGACTATTTAGTAATTAGTAAAAACAGAAATAGTGTTTGAATATTAAAAAGCTCCAGAAAGCAAATATTAAATTCATTACTTACTTTTGGATAGGTTAGATTAGTACAATGAGAATAGGGATTATACACACATGATATATACACACACACACACACACACACACACACACATAGTTCCCCCCATTCCAAACATCCAGCTTCAAGCCCTTTGCCTGGTGTAGACTGGGAACTCAATAAGTTTTTGGTTTTACAAATGAGTAAATAAATAACATTACGAATCCACTCTTCTCTGTGGCTCACATTATTAGGAATTATTATTGATATATCCTTCTTGCTTTTCCCTTATCTACATTTAATTTGTTGGTCCCCTTGACACTCAAAAAACTTTCTTCTAAGACACACACATACATGTAGACTTTATTTCTATCCCATCCTTTACATTTGCTTTACATTTGCTCTTACCGAAGTCTGTCCTCTAGTCTCCTTCAACCTTTCTCTTGTCCCCCACCTCAGTTGCTCCAATACCATTCCATCCCTAAACCTCACTGTACATTTGGCTGCAGGAATTTTCCTAAATTACTGCTAAACAGATGGAGAACAAACTTCTTTCAATTTTCAAAAATCTTGGACTTATTTTTAGTTTTCTATCTCTCTAGCCAAATACTTATTGGGCATTGTCTACAATGCATGAAATGCTATCCATTCTACTCCCATGCATCAAATGCCAATATTGTGCTTTTGAGGCCCAGAAAATAGATAGACCATGAAACCCTCAGATATTTTTCACTTTTATTGTCTATCCTTCCCATCTTTTATGATATCAGATCTCTCTCCATGGGCCACTTTAGTCCAGAGAGATTGTTTAATCACGTACGCTTTCTTTCTATCTACTTTGACAGCAGAATAAGCTCTACATGGCTCCTTCCTGACTTGCCTAGCTTTTTGGAGAGGAATATTTACTGTCTTTACTCTCTTATACCCTTAGTGACATAACCATTCGTGCAGTCTTGCCCCTTCCACCAGTAAGGAAAATTCCTCAGCTCCAAGATTTCAGGTGGTAACCTGGCAACAAGCTCTTGGTTGAT
This sequence comes from Neophocaena asiaeorientalis asiaeorientalis, assembly GCF_003031525.2. NCBI lineage: Eukaryota > Metazoa > Chordata > Mammalia > Artiodactyla > Phocoenidae > Neophocaena > Neophocaena asiaeorientalis. The sequence goes on from NW_020172724.1 coordinate 3,209,042, forward strand.
CACTCCACATAGAAAATGTTCTACTCTCACAGAATTACCTGAAACCCCATGAAAGTTGGCCTCTCCAAGGTAGACCCCAATGTTCCCAGTTAGGTCTGGGACCTCTCAGACTCTAGTGCAAAAGACATCATTATCAGCATCTGCCTAGGGTGTATATAGATGAATATAGGATTATTATATTATATATATTATTATAATATATTATATTATATATATAATAATAATATTATA
>NW_020172724.1:3209347-3239038 GCF_003031525.2 Neophocaena asiaeorientalis asiaeorientalis
TTATATATATAATTATATATATATTTAGGATGAATATAGAAAAAGAATCAATATAGGATTCTTTTTCCAGCAAATCTGGGCAGCCTCTGGTTCTCCAAAATTGTCCCAAATGACCTCAATATGATTACTCTTGAAGACCCTTAGAGTTTCTGGTTCAAAACATGGATCAACTTTTACGGAAGCCACTTCACACTCAGCACAGTATATATGATTGGCTGGACATGTCAACTGGTAAAAATTTGGAAATCAAGGTTGGTCCTTAAAGGTGTGTACATGCTCTTCCGAGGGCACAGGGTAACTCCATAAAAATACAACTTCCTGTTCACTAGGGGGAGCACTCTGACTGTCCAAGAATCCCTACTCAGCCTCTGTGTGGCTCTTCCATCACTACAAAGACATCCATGCAAAGATCTACCTGGCCACTCTCAGCACAAGTCCCCAATTGCAACACAGGTAGGACCCCAGCTGTCATATTTTAGGGAGTTTCTCAAGCTTCTTTAGAAGACATACTGTTTTCTGCTAAGCTCTTGGAGGTCCAAAATATGAATAATTGTACCCTGGCCTCCTGACTGAAATTACCACTTGGTGACAACCCTCTGCTTCAGGGTACTCAGCTATGGTTCCTCCCGGAGATCTTGCTGACAATGTAGATGTATGAAGTGCAGCTCTAGAGTGTCTGAATCAGTCTTTGTGAGGTGTTCTAACAATCTCTCAGCTGGTTCTGATGGAGGAAGTCGAGATCATGCATTTAGAAATGCTGGGCTGTGGAAAAGACTGATTCAGAGGCTCTGAATAGTGAAAGATGGTGTCTTTGGTGATGAAGAGGCAGGTGCAGGTGCAGATAGGGTGTCTCTGGAGCTCTACTGACTAGGTAAATCCCATCTATCATCCTCTTGCCATCTTTAGAAGCAGACAGTATTTTAAAAAAGATACAAGTAGCTTTTTCTTTCCTCATTCCAGGTCTGAAGGAATAGCTGCACCCAGCCTCAACAGGTCAGGGTGAGTGGTCCTGGGTGGCACTGACCCTGTACAAGGAAGAGGTCCAGGGAGCTCGGGATGAGTTGAGTTTTTTCCTGTTTCAGAGTATGGTTCTTGTAGGTAGTTGGGACTTCAGAGGGTAGAAGTGAGACACTTTAGAACTCAGAAAAGAAGGAGCACAAGGATAGGTGGGGCTCCATGAGAGCATAGAGAAGCTTGTATTAGAAAACTGTAGTGATAGCTTCCTTTGGTTTAGAAAAGCAGAATATTTTTTTCTCACTACAAATCACCAAGCTTGTTTGGCCTGACCATTTTATTCATTGGCTAGTGTTTCTGTATATGGGTTATAGATTTAGCTGCTTGAACAAAATATAGGAAGCCATGAAATGATAGTGTATCTGAAGATTATCTACAATGCTTGCAGTAATGTGGAAACAGGCAATTTGATTCAGGTCTGGGCCAGAATTAGCATGTTTTATACCCAGAGTGCTGGGTAAACTGCAGTGGGAAGGAGGAAGGAGAACAGTGAAAATATAGAACTAGAACCCCTTCACAAGAGTCAGATCAGCAAAAGGGGAATAGATCCAGGGCATATGCTTGGAGGAAGTCTGGTCATTGGGCAAAGCCTCCCGTCCGAAAACAGCCCAAGTTGAGTATTAGGAAGTCTTATTTCAGAAGAATGGAGTGTCCTGGGTAAAAAAACAAATCTAGACATATGGCTTAAATAAGTCAGGAAATTGGCATCCAGGAAGTTACTAATATGGACTGCTGCAGTATGGCTGAGGGTCAATGTGGTTCATGTGTGTAAACTAGGGCATGGCATACGCACTGTTAGCTAGGCTGGGCCAGGGGGAATAATGCAGAAGGGTTTGGGTTAGGTTTGATTCTGTAGACTGGGCAGGAGACCTGAAAAGGGTGGGTGCAAACCTGGGGATGAGACAAAACACTCAAGTCATAACCATCGGTTTTGTAACTGAATCCGTTTCTCTAACGCATGTTGACAATGAACTCTCTTCCCCCTCCCGCTCCAGTTTTAACTGTTCCCATCTTCTGCTTGTTCAAAATTTTGTCTGCCCTGGAGTATTTCAAAGAGCCCCTGGAATCCATACTTCTTGTCTTGTTAATCATCTTAAAGTTCATAGCTGCTGAAAACAAAATCTTCATTGATGTACGACCTGGTTTAATTTCACTTTCAGCCTCTGTCATGTTGCAGTTCACTAGCTTACTATAAATCTCGTAAAAATTGCTTGTAATCTTTTACCAGCTGCCGCCTTCCACTCATTCAATACTGACTGGGGGGAGTTCACTTTTCCACTCCGTGTTTGTAAGCGGCAGCCCATTAAATAGACTCAATTTAGAGTTCACCTTTTTCCTCTTTTGTTTCTCTAATGGATAGAAAAGCCATATTTATATGTCTAGGGGGAATACATGGGATTTGAAATTCCAGTCTCCGGAGCTGAGAGCTAAAGCATTACCCAACCCATGTGTAAATTTTCCCATCATACTGCAGATCTTTTAGGACAGTTTCTTTCCTGAGGGGCCTGAAGGTTATCTTTTGAGGAGATGACTGAAGGAAATCACGTTTGGATGATGGTAAATGGAAATCACGTTTGGATGATGGTCTCTAATATATCTCCCCTTGGGGAGATTAAATTCTTTTCTTATTTTTTAAGATTGCTAATACTGTATTATTGTATTAATAGGAAGTATCCTCTGTTCCTATATAATTATGAGTTAAAGGGAATTTGGACTAAAAGAAAAACTAATACCAACTTCTCAGAAAGAATCACATTGGCTGATTTTGCGACTCAGGCACTTGTCTTTTGCTTTTTATTTTCTCCCTGGTAGCTCAGTTTGTTTTTTAATTTAAAAAATAAGGGAGCCTTTACCTATGCTCTGTCTTTCTAAAGTGGCAGGTGTGCAAAATCAATATCCAAAATAGGAACAAAAATTGTGGGAATTTTTATGTCCAGGCAATCTCTGAGGATGAGGAGTAGTCGACAGAATGGTTGCCCTTTTTCCTGTTCTGATTCACATGTTCTCTGTCTCAGGTAAATGAAGGAAAGGTGATAATTCAGAATGGAATGCATTGGTTTGCTTCAAATCTTATGTAAATTTGTTAGGACTAACCACTAACATGCCTTGGGCCTTAGTTGTGAAACTTACAAAGTAGGGAATCCTGTTAAGGACAGCTGTTACAATGTGACCAATCTCTACTCTTCTAAACTTACCAAAGAATTTCATTCAATATCCCAAGGTATTGGAGATGAATATGGTTTAGTGATAGTATGCTTATTTTCTGGATTTCTGGAAGTACTGATTAAATTGTACTGGCAAAGGAAATATTAAATGATTTAGCTCCCTATTGGAAATTACATGATTACAAGAGAAAAACTATCTCATAGGTCAGGCAATAAAACAAACTAATAAATTTTAATGTTAATTAATTATAGCATTGTCCTCATTATCCTCAAAAGTGCAAGCAGTTGAGAAAATAGGGTTTTAAGGAGTAAAAGGGCTAAAATCTGTGACCAAACAGATTTATACTGCCCTAAAGGCTTATCTTTCACCAAAAAAGAAAACCTGCATTCTAACTAATTGAATTAAGCCCAGAATTATAATTATGCTTGATCAAAACCCTGAATATGAAACTCTATAAAACAAATAAAACCAAATCAGACACTCCATGAAATCATAACCTTGTATAGGTTTGGAGACTCAAGTGTTTCAATAAGGTAGAAAAATCATAGTTTTTTATTATCTATATTCATGACTATTAGATAGCATAATCTCTCAAAATTTAGCCCAATTTGGTCTACTTGTTTTTATTCAATTCCACATGTAAAAAATCAGAGCTTAAGATTTCATCTGGACATGATTCTCAAGCCTGAAGACTCACTTGAAATAGAATTATTGTCCTCTATGGATTGCCTATCCCTCTCTTCTCAATTTCAAGAAGATAGATGCAGTAGGTTGGGTCAGAAGGTTATCCTCTTAATCTGATTTTTATTACTGGACTGCCTCCCATTCTGACAGAAGACTATCAATGAGAAATGTTACGAAAGGGATTGATACTACAATTTTATTTCCTTCTAAGATTGTCTCTTCAGAGTTAGTGACCAGTGTGTAGTAGATATTGCCTGTTTATTCCTTTTGTCCCAATCAATTATTAATAATGTTTCCTTTCACTCACAACTATAATCTGGTTTGGATGATAAATTATACGGTCACCCCGTTTCTACGTTGCTTCTTATAACTGATTCAGTTTGGGACAAATTTTGCCTAAGTTTATCCCTTTCTTGTGGCTATGAACCTCAACACACACTGACATTCTTACCTTTAGCAACCACTTTCTACAGCGTGTAGATCAACAGGCTCAGTATGCTTAGGCTGCTTGTCTTCCTATTTATGCTGAAGTATACTAAGAGTTATCAGATTTCCAACTTGCAATATCTGTGTCCAACCACTAAGCCAATGTTAAACATTTTGTGTATTATTTTGGAAGCACCAACTTCTGGTCTAAACTCCTGTATTATTAATGATAGATTTGTATAACAAATAGATCTAAGTATATAATAAATTGAAGATCTACTACTGATATGGCTGAGTAAGCTCCTAAAGACCAACCCTCTTACTGATCTGGACAAAATACCAAAAAAAAAAAGAAGAAATTAAAAAGAAAAACTACTTGAAGGCATTTGAAGACAAACAAAAGCAGAAAGTTTCTAAAGGGGAGTCAACGTTTGGAAGGAGTGAATATCACAGGGTGATTTCCCCATTTTTTGTAGCTTTTGGCCTGAAAGATATCCATGTTTGGTACAGCATGGGGTAGCTCAAACCCCAGTAGACTTTCTGGAGGACAAGAATTAGAGTAATATAGCAGCTACGAAGTGAGGACTGGGAGAGGGAGAAAGAGACAGAGAGAGGAAGACAGACCCAAACTCTGTATTTTCTCTGCCCAATCTATGGCTGACTCATGACCTCAGTTGCTGGGGCAGGTTGCAAGCAGAATAAAGAATTAAGAATAAAGAACTGAAATTAGATTTGAGCTGATGTTGAAGAGATGTTTGCAGTTTGGGTCGACAGAAATTAATTGCCTGCTAGCATGAATGAACAAACAAAAATAACATTTTTTGGAGAAATTTGCCAGAATCCTGAGTCTCCAAAACATAACATTGCCAATGTCTAGGATATGACCCACAATCACAAAGAAGCAGGAAAACGTAAACCAGTCTAGAGAGGGAGAGGAAAAAAAACATTCAAAAGAATCCAACTGTGAGATGACCCAGATGGAATCAGCAGAAAAGGATTTTAAAGTAGCTGTTAAACTATTCTCAGTGATGTAAAGGGAAACATATTCACATTGAATCAAAGAAATACAAACTGTGTAAGAAGAACCAAATGTAATTTCTATATCTGAAAAATGCAGTATCTGAATTAGAAATTCACTAGTTGGGCTTAGCAGAATGAAGGTTATAGAAGAATAAATTTGTGAAGATGAAGATAGATCATTAAAAACTATTCAATCTGAAAGACAGAGAACCAAAAAGACTGAACAAAAACGGCAAAGACTTGGGTACTTTTGGGTCAGTGTCAGATATTCTAACATATATGTAGGTTTGGTTCAGAAAGGAGAGGAGAAGAAGGAAAGAATGGGGCATAAATACTATTTGAAGAAATAGTGATCAACTGAAAACAGAAGGTAATTCTTCTCACTAGTGGGAACTTGAAATGTCCAGACCTGAACAGTAGAAAGGCAATACTCACACTGTAGACAGCATGGACACAGGCATCTGCCTATAGCTGCATCATCTCAAAAACTTCGTTTTGCCTATCAGGCTGCCTGATAGAGAACAAACCCTAAGGAAGCAAACTTTTCTTTGAAAATGAGTTCATTATGACCTGGTACTCAAGGACTATATTTTATGAAAGTACATAAGCAGTGTTAGCAAGTCCTAACCGAACCTGGAGTTAGTTGACACAATTGACCAAGAGGTGCAAAGTGGACTTCAAAGAATGACTTCACCTTCCATTTAGAGGGATAAAGAAGGACTGGGCTTCCAAAGAGCTTGCAGATCCATGAATTAGAGGGAAAGAGAGTTCCCAAGACTTCTTTTCCTAAAAAAATTTCACCTCCCTGTCTTCCTTCCTTAGAAACACCATCACTATCACATCAATTTAAAAATATTATCAGTCACAGAAGTCATCTTGAGATAAAGCTAAGTAGAACTTATTTAACAGAGGTCATTATTACTCATTAAGATATGTGGGTGCAATTTATTTTCTTTCTTTTTATTCTGCTATTCTCTTTTTCTTTTTATGTATGTAATAAAATTATAATGATAAATATTTTCATATGGTGAATATCCATCTTCTTCTCTACACCCTACCTTAAGTTCTTCTTTTTCTTTTTTTTTTGGTACGCGGGCCTCTCACTGTTGTGGCCTCTCCCGTTGCGGAGCACAGGCTCTGGAGGCGCAGGCTCAGCGGTTATGGCTCACGGGCCCAGCCGCTCTGCGGCATGTGGGATCTTCCCAGACTGGGGCACAAACCCGTGTCCCCTGCATCGGCAGGCCAACTCTCAACCACTGAGCCACCAGGGAAGCCCCTACCTTAAGTTCTTAAATTCCCCTGTCATTTATGAAAACTTAAAATTTTAGGAACCTCACCCTCAGGGTTGGGGAGTGATTGCAATATTTTTATTCTTCATTTGGAAGTATAATGTTAAAATTTTAGGAACCTCACCCTCAGGGTTGGGGAGTGATTGCAATATTTTTATTCTTCATTTGGAAGTATAATGCCTCTTTACAATAAAACCATGGAGAATATAGGGGAAGAAATAGATCTTAATATGTTGATTTGCTCGACCAAGTCACCAAAGCTTTTAGCATCTTGCTGCTCAAAAGATAGTTTGTAGATCACCTAGGATCTTGCTAAAAATGCAAAATCCCCGGTCCCACTCCAGACCTACTAAATCAGAAAATGCATTTTAACAAGCTCCTTAGGTGATTCTTATGAAAATTGAACTTTTAGAAGCACTGCTCTAATACAGCTTTACACTCCTTCTCCTTTAAAAAAAAGTATAATCTTTAGACTTTCTTAATTTCCACATCTTCATCTTTCACATCTTAACTGACCATCTCTTTTGTATGTCATTTCATTATGTGGCTCATAGCATTTTGATGGCCAACAGGATGGACAGAGTCAGCACCCAGAAGAAATCTGAGGGGCATGGTGAATGATCTTTAATCTCTTCAGTGAGTTGACATCTAAAAGGGTGGAGCTCTCCTCAGTGTCTGACAGATGTTCCCAGACATTGATTAGGCAGGTTCTATGAACGGATGCAAAAAATAAAGGTCAGGCTAGAAATGTGGTAGCTGGTAATTATGTAGAGGAGATGGTAGCGAGGACCCTTGTCAAGCATTTCTATTCCTAGAAAGACCTTTAATGTAAATTAAAGGGTCTTTAGTGTTTTAAAAAATTAGATGAATCGAATCAAAATAAGGAGTCTGATGGCAAGCAATCTGATATTCCCTTGTTCTTAGTATTGTTAATGATTTTCACCAATGAAATCTTCTCATGCTTGCTCACATAGAATTCTTTTCAAAGGAGAAATCAAATAAATTCTAACACATACATGCACATACATGTGCATACACACACTGGCACAGCACTGATAAAAATGGATCTAGTCACTGACTTTGTATATGAAAATACCACTAATATGCAATATTTTTATTCTTCATTTGGAAGTATAATGTTAAAATTTTAGGAACCTCACCCTCAGGGTTGGGGAGTGATTGCAATATTTTTATTCTTCATTTGGAAGTATAATGCCTCTTTACAATAAAACCATGGAGAATATAGGGGAAGAAATAGATCTTAATATGTTGATTTGCTCGACCAAGTCACCAAAGCTTTTAGCATCTTGCTGCTCAAAAGATAGTTTGTAGATCACCTAGGATCTTGCTAAAAATGCAAAATCCCCGGTCCCACTCCAGACCTACTAAATCAGAAAATGCATTTTAACAAGCTCCTTAGGTGATTCTTATGAAAATTGAACTTTTAGAAGCACTGCTCTAATACAGCTTTACACTCCTTCTCCTTTAAAAAAAAGTATAATCTTTAGACTTTCTTAATTTCCACATCTTCATCTTTCACATCTTAACTGACCATCTCTTTTGTATGTCATTTCATTATGTGGCTCATAGCATTTTGATGGCCAACAGGATGGACAGAGTCAGCACCCAGAAGAAATCTGAGGGGCATGGTGAATGATCTTTAATCTCTTCAGTGAGTTGACATCTAAAAGGGTGGAGCTCTCCTCAGTGTCTGACAGATGTTCCCAGACATTGATTAGGCAGGTTCTATGAACGGATGCAAAAAATAAAGGTCAGGCTAGAAATGTGGTAGCTGGTAATTATGTAGAGGAGATGGTAGCGAGGACCCTTGTCAAGCATTTCTATTCCTAGAAAGACCTTTAATGTAAATTAAAGGGTCTTTAGTGTTTTAAAAAATTAGATGAATCGAATCAAAATAAGGAGTCTGATGGCAAGCAATCTGATATTCCCTTGTTCTTAGTATTGTTAATGATTTTCACCAATGAAATCTTCTCATGCTTGCTCACATAGAATTCTTTTCAAAGGAGAAATCAAATAAATTCTAACACATACATGCACATACATGTGCATACACACACTGGCACAGCACTGATAAAAATGGATCTAGTCACTGACTTTGTATATGAAAATACCACTAATGCATAACTAGGTCAATAATCGTAACCCAGACTTTCAAAATGTGAGGCTGCTTTCGTATGTCAGAGTCCTGGATAATCAATGCCCTGCTTTGATTCCTGCATTCCCTTTCATTATTTCTGGGCCGACACATGGCCTACTCTAATTAGTCCATCTTTAATGGAGGCAGTAACTGAATGTTAACACCAGGGTAGGTCACCAAATGCCACCTCTGCTCTTAGAAACCAAGGAAACAGTGGAGACAGCACACCAAAGGCAACAAGAAACATGGAACAGTAAGAATATGGGGGAGGAGGAGGTGCTGCTAATGAATGATAATGAAGTGAAAGAGGCCAAAGTCTATTACAAGCTCTGAAGTTAATAATAATCTTATTTTCCATTTAATGGGGTAGGGCGAGACTTCAGAGGAAAGGTAAGACTGTGGTGTTAGAAGCAAAGTAATGTAGGCTAGAGAGAGACTAAGTGAGGGCTTCCTTGTAATAGTGTGAATTGAGTGAATATAATAATAGAAGGCAAAAATTATGCTCAAGATTTTTTAGCCCATTATTTTAGTCCTTTTAAGTCATAGAATATTTTGCAAAAATGTTTCAATTATGGTTGAGTGAATGTTTGCTGCATGCTCTTTGAGTACTTTGAGTGGTACTTTGGGGGTACAATTTCTTATCATGAATTTAATTTGTCTTTACAATGCTCCTGTCTGTCCATGCCTGTTGCCATACAAACAAAAAAAGCTGAGGTACAAACATTAGGGAGAGAATATTTGTGAAGTGAATTATTCCTTATAAAAAATATTCTGCACATATATGGAGGTTCCTGATAATTTACTAAAGTTTTATAGTTATGTGCATTCTATTATTCTCAACAGAATACAAATCTTTCAATTGGGAAAAATGCCCAGCACCCCCTAGGGCATATATCCACAGAGTTCTATACATAGTAGGTTCTCACTAAATGTGTTAGAAATTTATACACTTTTCAATGTTCATTTTAATTATGAAAATATTATTTGAGTGTTTATCACAACAAGAATTTTCTCACTGAGTACTAAATTTTTGAATTCCAAAATCACCTCTGGGGATTATAAAGGATTTCTTATAAAGTATATTATAGACTGATATTATGATCTGACTATGTTAACCTGCAGTTTTTCTATAAAGATTAGCTGATTTGGGATAGGAGATGGCAAACAAAATATCATAAAAAGCAAATCTTTTCACTAATATTTTCTTGTGGATTTTCAAGACTGATGCCTAATGTAGTGAGACAAAGCTTCTTTGAATGTCTTAGAATTTAAGTAGCTGTGCTGTGAGGATTTTAACAATACCCAAGATTATTTTTTCCTGCTTTTAAACAGAAATACAAACTCTAAGCTTAGAAACGTGTTTCTGAGCCTTTTAATAAATACCATGATAATTCTGCATATATTTAGAAGAGTCATCTTTAGAAAGATTTGCTTCGTACGTCATAGTAACTCAGTAAAAGTCAAATGAATAGATCTGTAAATATTTCCTTCAATTAGCTTTGTAAGTTGGATCAAGTGTTGTCTCTGCACACAAAAATTAAAACTTAAAATAAATCCCCAGGCAAGGAATAAGTGCTGGGATCCTATAGCTTGGTTTTTGCTCCTGAAGTGATTTCAATCTTATATGCAAATAAGAAACATAAATCTAGAACTAGGGAAGTAGCATGATGCAGGTTGTGGTAGATTGTTGATGGTATTAATTAATGTTATCTCTGTGTTTATGTTTTTGTTTTATAACTATCTAATTCCTTCCCATTCTGACTCTGGGCTGGCCTTGTGACTTTGTCCAGCTAATAGAATGTCGTAGAAGTGATAGGGTGTGGTTCTAAGACTACATCTCAAGGATCTTACATCCTTCTGCTTGGATCCTCCCTTTCTTGCTCATTCTCATCCCCTGTCCATGCCATGTGACCATGCCTGGACACCTGGAGAATCAGACACACATGGAGAGAAGCTACAGTGGCCCAACTGAGAGTCAGTCAACTGTCAGAAGCAGATGCAGTCCTGCAGAGACAAGCTGAAGTTTACCACAGATTTGGGAAACCACCTAAAGCCAGAAGAATTTCCTAGCTCAGTCTAGTAAGAGTTTCCAAGCAACAGAATCACAAACTGAAAGAATAGTTGTTGTTTAAGCTTCTAAATGTTGTGGTGAGTTGTTATACAGCAGTAGCTAACTGATACATGAGGTTAGGAACTGTGGATCTTGGATATGTTTGCTGATCTTTCTAAAATTTGTTTTCTTATATAGAAACACACTATCCTTATCAAATTGTTGCAAAGCTTAAATTGATGCTTCGTGCATTTCCTTAGATGCACTTAATAAACAGAAATTATTACTGTTACTCCTACTACTAATATTGCTATTGTTAAATGACTACTATGACTGCTAACACTACTACTATTGCTATGAACCAAGAGTTATAACAGTGATAATTTAATATGCTATGGACATATGGGGAAGGTGGTATCTTAACTGTCTCTTTAGGTGCTAGGGAAGGCTAACCAGACGTGGTTACATTTGAGCACAGCCATGAAAGTTCTTTCAGGTATGAAGAGGTTTTGAAAAATGCTAGCAATAGTGGCCTATATTGATAAGGGAGACAAAAATAACTGGATTGGTATAATATCTCACTTGACAAAATTTTTTCAGAAACAATTATTTATTTTATTTTCATAGCATCCAAAAGGAAAAAAGCAGAAAATTTTATCTTTATTTTATGATTTAGAAATACAGAGTCTAAGTTTGCAAGTGCTATTTAAGGCAATTCAGTTTGAAAATCATGAGCTGGATTTAAATCCAGGCCTTTTGACTCCAACAAAAGGCTATTTTCCAATTATCACAATGCTTCCCCTTACACCATATTACTTCTCTAAATCAATTAAAAGTATCGATCACTGCAGCACTGTTTACAATAGCCAAGACATGGAAGCAACCTAAAATGTCTATCGACAGAGGAATGGATAAAGAAGATGTAGTACATATATACAATGGAATACTACTCAGCCTTCAAAAAGAATGAAATAATGCCATTTGCAGCAACATGGATGGACCTAGACATTGTCATACTGAGTAAAGTAAGTCTGACAGAGAAAGAAAAGTATCGTATGATATCACTTATATGTGGAAGTTAAAAAACTGATACAAATGAACTTATTTACAAAACAGAAACAGACTCAGAATGAAGTCTGAACTTACATTTCAGACTTACAGTTAACTTAGTTACCAGAGGGGTAAGGTGGGGAGGCGGGACAATTAGGGACTTTGGGATTGACATGTACACACTGCTATAAAAACTTTTTTAAAAAAATACGTTTTGAAAATTTATAAGGGAAGTATTTATATAAGATTGTCAGTATACTTATGAAAATATATCCCTTAATTTAGAATATACTAAATCCCTCTTTAGATTTTTCCAACTACATATTTGACAGTTAGGCAGAGATATTATAATTAGGTTAATATTGAAAATTTTTGTATTCCACATTTGTTTTGTCTTAGTGTGTGTGTGTGTCTGTGTATGAGAGAGAGATAGAAAGAATATATCCCATAATATCAATATTTTGTCCTATTGCATTAAAAATTTTCCAATTCTAAGAAACAGATTGCTTAAAGTAATGTGAGTTTAAAATGGAGTATCCTTATTTTCTTTAATTGGGATTATGGAAAAGTTTGAATTACTTTATTAAGGCTCAGGGAAAGAATTTCAGTTTGTGACATCTAGTAAGACCTTTCTGATATGTAGTAAAATCCTATCTGTTAATGATTTGGGATGCATCTTGTGACTAAAAGCTAAATAAAAGAATGTATTTGTAGACCATTAACGTCTTTTTAAAGGTTTAAGTCACATGGAATCACAAAATCCAGTTTCTGATTCCAGCAATTTCACTGTAAATCACATTTAATGTGTTTTCTAGTTTAAAAATGTCATTTTACAAGCCATTACTTGGTTGTCTGCCTTCAGGTCAAGGGTGGCTCTGTTGGAGTAATAAATTTTGATGGAAATTTGGCTTATTAACAGTCTCCAAATTATGCTGATAACTGTCCCAGGTTTATAGAGATTACTGTCATTATATTTCACTGAGTCTCCAGCATAATCCACAGAGAGCTGGGCCACAAAGCTGCCACTACTACTGCCACATGATATGTAACTGGATTGGCAAAGCACCATGCTGAGTTTGTAAAAAACAGCAAGTATTGTAGACTGAATTTCATATGTTGGTATTACTGCAGCCCAGATCTTGTTTCTGAGTTTTAGCCTCATATATCCAGTGATCTAACACTCAAGAGGCCCATGTTCACCACAAATTTGGCATAAGCTAACTGATCTCCTTCCTTTTGATAACGGAAGACCACTCAATGGAAAAATGAGCAAAGAATTTGATGCGCCATTTCACAAAATAGGGCATTCAAATGGCCATTAATCGTATGAAAAAGGCACTCACTCTCACCTGTTTATCAGTGAAATACAAATTAAAACCACAATGAGACAGTACTATACCCTTACCAACTTGGCTAAGACTTGGAAGAATAATACCAAGTGTTGGTAAGGATAGGGAGCTATGGGAACTGTCATATACTTCTGATAGGAGTATAAGTTTTTGCAACCACTTTTGAAAATTATTCATAATTTACTGCTTTAGTTTAAGATACATACTCTATAATTCAAACAATTAAATTTCTAAGAGAAATGTGTATATATATGCGATAAGATACACACGAGAATGTTCACAGAAGCATTATTCTCATAGTTCCAAACTAAAAATTACGCAAATATCCATCAACAGTATATAATGTGTTATACTTATACAGTGGAATCCCATGCAGTGATATAAATGAACGAACTATTATTATATAGAGTAGCATGTACGAATCTCACATGGATAACGTTATGGGAAAGAAGCCAGACACAAAAATATTTACTCAACTGTTTCATTTATATCAGTTCCAAAAGGGGAAAAAAAATAAACTATAGGGATAGAAATCAGGACTTGGTTACATTTAGAAAGAAGATAGAGTAGTGCTTGTGGGGGAGCACTAGAAGACAATTGGGATACTAGCAACAGTCTATATTTTGAAGTTTGGTGGTGGTTATTCAAGTGTTTGCATTGTAATAGCTCATTGAATAGCTGCATACCTAACATATTTGACTCCCAGAATGGACAATATTTTTTAACAACTTTCTTTTATATATGACAAAGTTAGTTTTAGTAATAATCACAAAATAATCAATAATAATCCATGTTTTCTAGACACATCTTTAGTTCCAAAGCAACTAAAACAGAACCTCTGGTATCTTTAAGAGAATGCAGAAAGAAACGGATTCTGAGAATCAGAAGGAAAAAGGTCTCTTCAATGAAGAAAAAGCATTGGGAAGTATTGAAAAGGTTAAAAATGAGATACAGAAAGTTGCAAGAAAATGCAAAATAAATCCTATTTTTGTATTCTAATTAGTTGATTTCTATTTGTTTCATCGACTATCTTTCTACTTTTCTTTAAGATTTTTTAAATTAACTTCTTGCTAAAACAATTCATTTTTGGTAGCCTTTTATGCTCAATAATAAAAATATTTTGAATTACTGATTGTCCTCTGTGTACAGCTTTGTCTAAATTCTATATTGCAGCTTGATTTACACTTTGAACAAGAATGATTTTAGAGGATGTTTTCGTATTTCTATGCTGTTTTGTTTATTTGAGAGGTGGTGGTGTTTTTCCTGTGATTTTTAATATGTATATTAATTGCAAAAGAATGACTAATGTTTGGAATTTGTTAAAATTTTCCTTTGTAGCATAGTCAGTGATAAAATGTAAAATGTTCTGTGTAACTTTCAGAAGAAAATTTTATATATACATAAAATATACAATTTTATTAAAGTTTTGTATTATTTAATTAAATCCATATCCTTATTTTTTCTGTTTTGTCAAAAGGTGAGGGCAGTATTCTCAAGTTTCCTACACTGATTGTGATTTTGCCAATTTCTGTTTCTATTTCTTACAGATATTGCTTCATCTGTTTAAAAGCAGAGATTGCGATTATATTATCACAGTAGAATTTAAACCAAAAAGTATTAAAACGGACAAAGAATGTTTTACATTGACATTTAATGATTAACAAATTATTTTTTTTGTTGTTTGTGACATTTCATCACTAATTACAAAACAAATTTGAACTTAGGTTTCCCAGTTAAGGTAAAAAAATCATAGATACCTACTCTTTAGATTGTATCGCACAGCCCTGTTTATTATCTTCATAACAATTGTTATTTTGGCTTGTTATTACTTTACCAAGTAATTATAAACACACTTGAAACAAATAAAAATCCAGTAGCTCTCAGGAAACAAATGGAAGATATCAGCAAAAGAAAATTAGAAGGAAGACCCAAATGGACATTTTATTTTTTAATTTTTTTCATCTTTACTGGAGTATAATTGCTGTACAATGTTGTGTTAGTTTCTGCTGTACAACAAAGTGAATCAGCTATATGTATACATATATCCCCATATCCCCTCCCTCTTGAGCCTCCCTCCCACCCTCTCTATCCCACCCCTCTAGGTCATCACAAAGCATCGAGCTGATCTCCCTGTGCTATGTAGCAGCCAAATGGACATTTTAGAACTGAAAAACAAACAAACAAACAAACCAAAACCAAACAAACCACAATAGATGAAATCAACAGTAGAATGGAATGGACAGAGGAGAAAGAATCAGTGAACTTGAAAGCAGAGCAATAGAAATTATCCAATTATCCAATTGGATAATATCCAAGTATCCAACAGAGAGAAAATAGCCAGTGACCAGAGAAATTATTAGAAATATCTTTGTATTTATTTTTATCTATTTTTCCTATTCATTGCTGTTGTACGTTGCATAATTTATATAATGGTAATACAATAATACATTTATGTGTATATATGATCAATAATTAGGTATGGGAAGTCAGATTTTAAAAGACATATGTCCTTTGTAGACACATAAAATCTGAGAAAACATTCTAAATTTCACCTTCCTGCCTTCACCATGCTGGATTCTATATTCTTTTATAAATCAGCTGGGTATGTGATCCATCAACACCTCAGTGATGAGTAATAATTCTGATGGGCAACTGTCTGTAAGTGAGAAAGCTAGAAATTTTGATTAAATGGCTCTATATTTCCATTTAAAAAATGTGTATGTTGGGCTTCCCTGGTGGCGCAGTGGTTGAGAGTCTGCCTGCCGATGCAGGGGACATGGGTTCGTGCCCCGGTCCGGGAAGATCCCACATGCCACGGAGTGGCTGGGCCCGTGAGCCATGGCCGCTGAGCCTGTGCATCCGGAGCCTGTGCTCCACAACGGGAGAGGCCACAACAGCTAGAAGCCCACATACCACCAAAAAAAAAAAAAAAAAAATGTGTATGTTAACATGTATTGGAGCAATTTTCTGCACCCATATAAGAGGTCCCTCTGTCTTGTCTTTTCCTATCTGAGTTGTTTTCTTCAAGATTTGGTGTTATTGACAGTGGGGGTAAGGTCCACACTCAAAACAGCATACTGCTTTGGCATCTCTCCTATGAATTCCTGAAGCTTTGAAAGTCAGGAAAACGTTGTCAGGATAGGGTCATAATAAAAGGCCCTATTGAATGCTGTTCTCCTGAGCCTGTAAATTCAGTGAAGTTTATTGTTCTGATCTCGAGTCCACAGATTATGCTGTGTGATTTAAGGCACTAAAGAAGCAGTCAGTTTGAGCAGCAGTAAAATTTCTGCAGAATAAACAAACTCATAAACTGGCACTCTACAACCTCCTCATACTGTACCATTTCCCCTTGGTTGTTTCACTGACAATTATAGTGGTAAAATGATGCAAAGTACAAAATAACATCTAGGGCTTAAAAAGACAGAATGCACATTTAGATAATGCATAATAAAGTACCTCCTCATTTGAAATTTTCACTAAAAATATTTTAATGATTGAGCACTTTCTATGATAATAAACATAATGGTTCTGTGGTGTATTCTGTGGCTTGGACAGGTATATAGTCTGTGAGAAAGTACATTTCATACTGACCTGCAATTTTCTTGGCTATTGTTGCAATTAACTGAAAATTACCAGAGATGCCCTAGCTGAAGGTAAGAAATTCTGGTGTGGATGTGGCAAAATAATTTGTAATTGTTGTGTGTCATCCCTAGATCTTCCTAGAACCCCCTTCCTTTTAAGCAGCTAGCAGAGTCCTTTTATAGTTCAGCGTCTCTGTAAGTCTAAGAATTTTCTAGCCTTTTATAAAAGACAAAACTATTTGGAGGGAGACTGCAGGTGTTCTAGAACAGATGGGGTAAAAGAGAGTGACTTGAGAAGAGTAAGAGATACTTTTCTCCCCCAGCCTAGGAAGAATATGAGTAGCAGAGAACTGTGCCCGGCGTCTTGGCTGTGCACTAGGGAGGTGAAAATTGTCTTAGAGCTGGCAGTGAAGATCAAGCTTACTAGGCTCAGAGCCCAAGTATTCACAGCCCAGCCCTAGGGTAGGAACCCCAAATGTATCAAAAGATCATCAGAATTACTGGACCCAAGAGACCCATGAGTGCAGGGACGATGGATATGTCAATGGTGTCCAATGTGGACAGTTGGCTGATGACTGCAGGAGCATCCCCAATACCTATAAACTGCGTAAAATGTTGTGCCTTGAGCACATTAAGGTTGGGAGATGGAAAATCATCAGAATTTATTTTTCCAAATCATGATGGAAGCTTGCATGCCAAAATTTGCAGTTTCTTATTCACATCACCCACAAGATATTCAATTCATATGCCTTTAAGATCTGCAACAATAACTACCTGGAGACATTCACTTCTATCATACTAATTTCCAAATCTTTTGTAAAGTATGTCTTTTATTGCAGCTTAGATTACCACTTATGACATGGTTAATTGGCAGTTTCATCTTTTTTTTTTTTTTGGTGGTACGCGGGCCTCTCACCACTGCAGCCTCTCCCGCTGCGGAGCACAGGCTCTGGACGCGCAGGCTCAGCGGCCACGGCTCACGGGCCCAGCCGCTCCGCGGCATGTGGGATCCTCCCGGACTGGGGCACGAACCCGCGTCCCCTGCACCGGCAGGCGGACTCTCAACCACCGCGCCACCAGGGAAGCCCCAGTTTCATCTTTTTGATGTTGCTTGCATTATGTAAGTGTATATTATATTGATTTATTATTTATCTATGCCTCTTCCTGGGGAGTCTTTTTTTTTAATTTATATCTTTTATTTTATTTTTGGCTGCTTTGGGTCTTCGTTGCTGTGCGTGGGCTTTCTCTAGTTGTAGCGAGCAGGGGCTACTTTTTGTTGAGGTGCATGGGCTTCTCACTGTGGTGGCTTCTCTTGTTGTGGAGCATGGGCTCTAGGCGTGCGGACTTTAGTAGTTGTGGCACATGGGCCCAGTAGTTGTGGTTTGCAGGTTCTAGAGCACAGGCTCAGTAGTTGTGGCACACGGGCTTAGTTGCTCCACGGCATGTGGGATCTTCCCGGATCAGGGCTCGAACCCGTGTCCCCTGCATTGGCAGGAGGAATCTTAACCACTGTGCCACCAGGGAAGCCCCTTGGGGAGTCTTATAGCTTGCTCTATTCTGCTTATCTTACTTCCCAATACGCGAAAAATGATACATAGGGAGCAGCATGAGGAAGTTTACATTAACTTATATTAACTGAAACTGAAAAGAGCAGAAGAAAGCCAAGAAATGAAGCCAAATACCAGAACTGTTTCTCCTTCATTATCTAGTGCATATGTGCTACAGTGGGTGTATCATATTTCATTGAATCTAAGATACTGTAGACTGTACAATCATTATTTTAATGTACCAATAAGAAAATAAACTGTGCCACCAATTAAAAGATGCAATGCTTTCTTATCACTTAGAATTTTTACTTTATACTTACTGAAAGAACTCATGCTTATTTAAATATAGACTTTTATTACATATCACTCTTGGACATGCATGCAAAAGAAAGTAAAAGTAAAATAAATGGATTGAAGTATTCCTGAAGCTTCTTCATCTCCAAAGTATGATTTTCCTGAATTAATTCCTAATTTAGGGTTATCAAGCCCACGTATTTTTCCAACATGGACTGAGACATCAAGAGCATTGGAGAAGCAACATTTCTTGAGAAAGCACTCCACTCTTGTTTCTAGAATTCTCTCCCAAGATACTCAAATCCATTCTGCACGTTTTGATGTGGCCACTCTTCATGTTTGCACAAGCCAAAGAAATGGCAACTACATCATAATGGCCACCTGCCTGCAACTATCTTTAGATGCCATAAATTGTAACAGGCACTTCACCTTCAGTACATTAAATGTTTAAAAAGAATATGTGCTCTGAACCAATGAAACAGGGAATTAATAGTCTCTGTAATTTGTTATAAAATGGATTCATAACACAGGAAAATTATTTTACAGGATTAAAAAGGAAGACCTTTTACCTAGTGTTCGTCTTATGTTATTTTTTCAAGGCAAAATACAAAAATTCTTCTTTAAAGCTTTCAGAAAGGTTCTAGCCCACCAAATATGGTGAAATGGTTTGCCACTGTGATAGTTTAATCGTTAGGATTTCTGTTTACATGACAAGATTACTACCGAACACACTTCCGTAGTTCTTCTATTGAACGAAACATCACAATAGTAAATTAGAAAATAGAAGACATGAAACAAAATTAGTCAATGAACGCAGAATTATTTTCTTAAGTAATGTCACTTTTTTCAGTATATAGAATGGCAAGATTTTGTGATCGCTATTTGAATGCACTGCCATCTGTATAAAATTGCTTCTTCTCAATTATTTGTTCCCTAGAAGTCTTAGAGTGGTATTCAAACATTTAGATCAAGCCTCACTTCATGTTTACATGTTACTACATGTAAAATGTTTTTGAGTATGCATCCTCAATGTATGTATGTAGTATTGTACTAATATATATACAAAAACATAGATATAAGGGATGTGATGAAAAATAAATGCAAATTAAAGTTAAAATATATTCTTTTTGGACCCCCAATGGGTAATCTGGCACACACATTTTGAGCACCACCTTCCTAAAATGTCAAAATTGTGTTTCAATCTGATGAGGGTCTTTGCTTTTTTTTCAGAGAAACTATAATTCATCATTTTCTCAGTTTTTTTTTTTTAAACCAGTTTCTTAATGCTGGAGGGTTAATTTGTTTCTGCAAGTGAGCCTTTGATTACCAGAGTGTAACTTCCTCATGTGGCAATAGTTAGTCTTAGGAAAAGTTCCCTGTGAAGTTAATTTTTATAAATTGAGTCTGGCTCCCTGCTGACTTCATAAAATGGAAAATTTGTTTCTCTTGGGGCAGAGGGGAAACATAGCTTTTAGATGTAATAAAATCACACTAACGTGTACAGAAAATCTTTGAAAAGCCTATGTTTAAAAGAAAATCATTACCTTTATACTCAAATAATGTTACTCAAAATGAGATCAAGTCTTGACTGCAAAACAGTAGAGCTCTCACCCTGCCTTTTTAAATTCCTGGAATGCTGCTAAAAGATTGAAAGGAGAAAAAAAATTGTAAAGAAATCACCTTCACTGACTAAATGTAAATTTGCCTTTTTATTTTCTTTTTCCGGTTTTCTCTTAAAGACCAGTTCAAACTCCAGCTATTTAATATTCTCATATTAAGATTATAGTAAAAGGATCAATAATGCAAATAATATTATCAGTCTATATGCATAATGTTGAATATATTTATCAAGTTAATCACTATATAAATAAAACTCTTCCTTTTAATGAAGTCAGATTCTTTGGAGTGAAGATAGAACATGTCCCTCAGGATCCCTCATTGAAAGAGCAAAGAAGGTAGAGGTATGTATTCCCTATTTTTGAATATTCATTTTATTTCAAAATGTTGGTTATACAATGAATATAAGAGTAATTAATATCTGAGTAAATCTTTAGGAGAGAACATTATAAATTGAATTACTGGATCAAAGAGATACATTTTTAATTTGGAACATATGCTGGTAATATATGAGTACCTATCTCAGAAAATATCCACTAATATGGATAATTATTGATTGTACTAACTTTTGTCAATGTGAGTTGAAAAACAAAAGTCTGTTTAATTTGCATTTTGTAGTACTATTTAACTATATATATTAAAAAAATTTTAGCCATATTAATTTTTGTGCATAAATCCTCATATACGTTGGCCATTTTTTTGTAGAAGTATTAATATATTTTCCACGTGATGTAAAGCATCTGTACATGTTATTGTAAGCACTTTATATATTTTTTGTAAACAAAATAGTATTCTTTAACAAAGCTTTTAATGTTTATGCAATGGTTCTCTTATTCTGACAACATGCTGGAAAAGGAAACCTATAACTTTTTAAATTATAAACTGAACAAATGGCAGATTTAAATATAATGCATGGCTCACTTCATAAGATAAAACAGAAGTTCCATTTGCCAGAAATAAAGAAGGAAGTGAAAACCAGAGCACTAAGCCAGTAAACTGAGGTTATGTTGCCCCTGTAGATGATTATCAGACCCCAAATTAGGCCCCATCCTAGAGAATCAGACCTTAATTTCCATGCAGAGAACAGAAGTTAGGACTTGGACCTTTAAGTTATGGGAAGTTGGGACTAAGACTCTCATATAAAGTCAGGACACCTGGGAGATGTACTTCCAGGAAAAGGAGAAAAAGGAAACTTTTGAAAAATAGCCCTTTGAGTGACAAAAGAGTCCTTTTGGTATTGTAACATTAAAATTAAAAAATTCATGAGAAATCAAAGCCCTGAGCCTATGCTGAGTTTATGCATCCTTACCTGGTGCTGTAGGAATTCTCAAACTAGGAACTTGAATGGGATTCAAACTGATAATTATCCTAAAGACTGAGAGATGCTAATGCTCAGGAAGACAAAAAAGTTGACCTATCCTATATCCAAGTCAGGAAAAGAAGAAAAAATAAAAAAGAAAAGCAGCAAAGAAAATGTAAGGTAAATAGAAAGAAAATAAAACAGTAGAAATAAATCCTATTTGTAAGTAATCAATGTAAATATCAACATATCACACTCAGTAGTAAAAAGATGGAGGTTCTAAAACTGGATTACAATAACAACAAAATCCAGTGATAGACTACTTTACAACTAAAATACTGTAATGCAAATTTGGGGAAAAAAGATAGAATAAATGGAAGAAATGAATCTAGATTCAGCAAGATGGTAGAATAACATAACTTGAAAATATTTTCACTCTAAACACCTTAGATCCTGGGTAAAGCTTCAGTTCCTGTGGTACCTCCCACAGGAAAGCAAGGAATATATATAAATGCCAGAAACTAATAAGAAACTTAAAAACATAGGGACAAAAATAAGGGCTCAAAATTTGGCTGTTTTGGTGGTGGTATGGGAGGAGTTAATGGTGTGGCCATAGTAACACAGGGGATTTGAGTATAAGGCCCAGAAGGATGAGGAGATCAAATTTGGCCCTTAAAAATTAGAGAGACAGATCTGAGACAATCTGTGATAAACTGGAAACTTCAAGGGACTATATATCCTCAAAGAAAATGGTCCAAATCCATCTACTGGCACAAAGAGAAGAAAATGAAACTTCTGTGTTACGACTCTGACTCCAGGGAAAGTCAAACTCTGGCCCTATGCAAGATTGAGATGAAACTTTATACTATTTATAAAGGTCCAAATTTTTCAAATTGATGAATTAACACCAGTGTTGTACTGGTAAAATCAAATGAAAATTAGTGTAGGAAAGATATTCCCAAAAGATTCCTAAATCTAAAACAGGAATCTACTAAAGGTTAGCTGACATTTAAAGCAAATTTTAAAAAACCCAGGGAAACAATCCACAGGAACAATAGTCAGTAGACAAAACAAAGAGCAGAAATAGACTACCATTAATTTCTGATAATAAAATATGAAGTAGAAAAATAAATGTTTAAAATGCTTAAAAACACAACAGGAGTTGGTAATATAAGAAAAAGACAACACAAATTAAATAAGGAATGGTTTTGAAAAAGAGTTAGAGCTTCTAAAATTAGTTTAAAGGTAGTAGTTTAAAGGGTGAAGGGAGTATTAGTTAAATGGAAAGCAGGTCAGAGAAAATTATCCAGAATGCAGTACTGAGAGATCAAGAGATGGAAAGTAATTAATGTAAGTACTGGAAGAATAGCAGTGAACAAAATAGACAAAATCCTTGCCCTGATAAAGCTTATATTCTAGTGGTGGTGTGGGGTGGGATATACACATTAAACAAGTGAATGTTTTGTGGTTTGAGCAATTGTATTTGTCAGGGTTCTCCAGAAAAACAGAACCAGTAAGCTGTATATAGAGAGAGAAGATTTATTTTAAGGCACTGATTCATTCAATATAATAATCCCCAAAACAATCAGTGGTTAAAAAACTTAAAAGACAAAAAATATATCTAACATGAATTACAGAAGGAGAAAAACAGAAAGTAGTATTTAAAGAAAAAATGACTGGAAATTTTCCAAAACCTATAAAAGCTACAAAACCTGAGGATTAGTAAGTAAAAAAATTCTTAATAAATCGATTCCTCATCACATTGCAGTGAAGTACTAAACATCAAAGTCAAAGATGGTATTGTAAGGGCAACCAGAGATAAAATTCCAATAATAAAGCTTTACATCAAGAACTAAGGCCAAAGAGTGATTTAGGTTCCACAGGTGTGTACATTTGTCAAAACTCATTGCTTGTACACTTGAGATTTGTGTATGCCCTTGAATTAAATTTGGCATAAAAAAATCTGCAAACAAATATTGAGCTGTAGATAATAATATGCATGTTTAAAGAGGAGGAAGTATACTGATATGTGTAATATACTTTGAAATGCATCAACAATAAGATGAACTAATGGATGAATAGAGGGATAGACAGATGTGATGTGTGGAAACTAGGTGGTGAATGTACGAGTGTTCACTGCACGATTCTTTCAAATTGGCTGTGTGTTGGTAAATTTTCATAATAAAATGTGAAAAATAATAATGAGGCTGGAGATTTTACTTCTCCAACAAATAAGGAAAATTAACTTCCAACTTAAAATATTTATCTAAAAATTACAATCAAATGACCATTCAAGTTGAAGGGTGAAATGAAGATATTTTTAAACAAAGGCTGAATTTACCACTAAAAATCTGTGTTGCTGTAAGGATATCTGAGAATGCACTACAGGGAGAAGGAATCAAACAAAGAAGGAATAAAGTGCAAGAAGTAATGATAAGCAAAATAATATTTTAAACACAGTTGTGCCTATCTCACCTATCGACACACTCATAAACAGTGTCTGAGAGTTTCCGTTTTTCCAGACCCTTGCCAGCATTCGGTCTTGTCAAAGCTGACATTTGAGTTAATTGTTTACATTATGTATTTCAACAATAAGAGAGGCTGAACATTTAAAGCTATTGCTGTCATGCAATTTTTAGTCCTTTTCCTATAAACTGTCTTTCCTTAACCCAGGTGTGTGTATATATATATATAATTTTTTTTCTGTTAAGTTAATGGGGTTCAAGTTTGTAATTGATTTATGAGCTACTTAGCAAATTATTTTGCTCATTAACCTTCATGGGTATTGTACATATGTTCTCCCAGTTTGCCATTTACTCTTTAAATTCTATTTATGGTATTTTTTTTCAATTTTAATTATTTTAATATACTTAAATTTCTCCAAATTTTCCATTATGGTTTTAATATGATTCTTAGAAATCTCTAGCCACTCCAAGAGAATAAGTATATTGAACTATGTTTAGTTCTAAATTCTTCATATTTCACCTCTTAGGTCTGAACTTTTGATCAATCTAGATATTATTTTGTTGTAGCAAGTGTGGTAGGAGTCTAAGTTAATTTTCTTCCTCAATGTGATTGCATTTATTTAAATTGCATAATGGAAATCCATAAATTAATTAGAATTCATTTTACAAAATTTTCTCTAGTGTCAAAGTGGCTGTAAAGTACAGGACTTTTGTAATGTATGCCAGCATTTCCATTTTTATGCTGCTCATATAAAAATAAAAAGTCTTTTAAGTAATGTCAGGACATTAAATATTCAGGATTGCAGATGCAGTTGGAGGACAAATGAGTTAATATAGAAAAACATCTTTGACATTCTGATAATGACAATGTGTCTTTATAAAGCAATGCTAGGACAAAATTTGATGTTCTAAAATTGATTTTGCATTGCTGCAGATTTCATTTTCAAAAATACATAAAGGTATTACTTTTACAGAAGCCAAAAAATGAGAAGAGTAAGCACAGTCACTTTGTATTTAGTTATTTAATATATCATTGACTGTTAATTTCAGTGCATGAGTTATGCATTCATAAAAATTCCTTGGAGATGTGGATTCATCAAAGGTTAATGGGTAGTTAATTTTCATGGTGGAAAGTGTGACAACAAATGTTTTTCTTGCCACTACTTCATTTGTATTTTCAGTTGTCTAGATGATTTGGGGAACGATTTCTAAATTTATATACCTTTCCTTTTTCTTCCATCTTCTAAATTTCATAAAGTCATAAAAATAAAGTTCTACTTTTATTCTTATATATTTGTATAATAATATGTATTACATTCTTATATATATATAAGAATATACATTCTTATATTTTTGATTCTTAATTAATATTGTCATTTAAGTATTGCCACCAGTTGTTGCTTTTGTACTTCAATAAAAGTAACAAATGGGGCTTATAAATATAGATCTCAATCTGAGATAGGTTTAACTTTATTTTCAAAAGCTGATTAGTAATATTCAACCAGATACTAAAGAAGGACCTTCTATAGATCTCTGGAGCTTTCTCTCTGTGACACTGTTCCTCGTCAGTACTCTGTCCTTCAAAGACTAGTTGTCTGGGTCTCACCAGACCCCCAACTCCATCTCCTCAACTCAGAGAGTATGTTGAGTTCTTCCTGGGTATGTTCTCCCACTGTGTGACTTGGAAACTTTCTCCAGGCAGTGATTTGGTGCAACAAAAGGGCTCACTTCATTTGTTTCCCGTATCTTAGTGATTAGCGTCCTACATTGCCTGATGTCCAATATATTGAGTGGCATTGTTACATATTGTTCTGATTATGCAGGAGAGAAAATCTGGACTTGGAAGTCTGTCTAATGGTTAAAATACCAGAAAGCATTTTTTTTTGTAGCATTTGACAAACTGATCTTCAAATTTATTTGGAAATTCAAGGAATGGAAAGTAATTAAAACAATTTCAAAACTGGAGGACTTAACAGTACCTGATCTGAAAACATATTCTAAAGCCAAAATAATCAAAATAATGTGGTGTTGGCATAAGGATGGACACAGAAAACAATGAAACAAAAAATGAGAGTCCAGAAACAAATCCTCATATTTATGGTCTTTTGATTTTTAACAAAGGTGGTAAGACAATCAAGTAGGGAGAGGAGAGTCATTTTAACAATTCTGGGACAAGTGAACATCCACATGCAAAACAAATACATTCAGACCCTTAACTCACATCACACACAAAAATTAAGTGAACTGTAGATTGAAATATAAGAGACAAAACACTAAAACATAGGGGGGAAAAGGAGAAAGTCTAAATAACCCTGGCTTGGGTAAACAGTACTTAGTATGACACAAAAGCACAACTTCTAAAATAACAAATCAGTTAACTGGACTTTATCAAAGTTAAAAATATTTGTGCTTCAAAAGACACCCTTAAGAAATTGAAAAGACAAGCCACAGACTAGGAGAAAATATCTGCAAACCATATATCTGATAAACGACTTGTTTCCAGAATGCCGTCTGTAACCATCAATATTTCTGAGGGGACCAGAAATCTTCTGAGGGTTACCAGGTATTAGAGTACATTTGGCTCCAGTATCAACCAAAGCCATCACCTTTTGTTTATTTCTACGGGACCAGTGAATAGTGAGCTCAAACGAGGTCTCCAATGGTCCTCACCAGGAGGTGATCTTGGCCTACATCTTATACCTGGGGCATGGGAGACACCCACCCCGAATAGGACTGTATGCCTGAGGCCTCTGCTGGAGCAGACAGGGCACTAGGGGTGGTAGGAGCAGGTCTGAAACATTCTTCACGTTTGAAGGTTTTCCACAGGCCAACCAACATAGCATGGTTTGTTGGTCTATCTTTTCAAGTGGGGTCCTGGTAGTGATGAGGTCAAACCACATTTGCTTCTGGGTTACTTTTACTGGACCCTTTACAGTTGATTGGGATAGCATTTTGGGCTTCTAGAGCTCCCTCTCTGTCTCATGTGTTATCCACACTCTATACCTGTTCCTGGGATTTGTCAGTTTCTCTCAGATCAGCAACAGATAACCCAATGTCATAAATGTCTTGTCCCATGGCTGAGCACAGCACGGATATCAGTGTTCCATACCAGGTACTAGGGGTGGTCTGGAGTATCTTGGCTTTCATTCATGCAGTGAATGTGGCCTGATCAGGGCTTTCAAAGGCAGGGACATAGATGGCCTGTCTCACTCCCAACTGCCTAAGAATTCATTGTAGATCCTTTATAGATTTTCAGGGTCCCACATGCCCCGGGAGAGCCTCCACATTGGGCCAAGCTCCTTGCAAGCTAGAATAATCCAATCTATAAGGGAGAGAGTACCTTGAAGTGCCCCCCACGCCCAGCACCATGCAGGCACTGCTGGAGGGCAGAGCATGTAGTGATATTGCTCATTTTCTCTGCCTCCTGCCATTGTCACCTTTATCTCACAGCCGCACTCTCCATGCCTGGATACTTTCCCTGGCCTTTTGTTGGAACCTGGCAGCTATATCAATGAGCTCAGTGGGAGTGTATTCTCTCATCATGAATGTTTCCTGAACTGGGGGCTGCCCTGCTAGCTGGGGTTGTTGCTGCTGTGTTTTTGCTTTCCTTGTATGAGGGGTCAGACAGCAAGGGGTGCTTTGTCTGCTTCATGGTCAATCACCACAACATCCTCCTCTTCACTCTCCTCACTTTTCCAGGGATTCCACCTCTTAGTGTTACAATCAAGCCTTGTCATTAGTTTTGCAAAACAGCACGTTAAGGTCTCCAGCTAATTATCCTGCCCTCCTACCTTGCCTGCCAGTCCTGACGCGAGCAGAGTAGTGGACACATGCACATCTTTCTCTAACCTCAGTCCTTCTTCCAATTTTCTAACTCGAGCTTCAGCCTCTCATCGGGTATTGATAACCAGAGCCCAGCCCACTGTGAAACCCGTGCTTCCTCCCTCCTGTGCCACAGGGCACTCTGCACAGTTCCTCAAACATGCACATTAGACCTGCGTTTTCAGGATGTAATACCCCAAAGAGAAAAGATAATCAGAGTTTGCGAGTAAAAAAGTGGTAATGTAATCTACAACTATAAAAGAGGCAAAATTAAACCAAGAGAATGGTATAAGAAAACTGAGGTGAGTCACAAAATGAAACGCCAATAGTTCACATTCTAAAAGTTTGTTATTGACTAAAATTGAGTCTTTTTATTTGTTCTAACATTTAAAAAACGAAGAATGTAGGCTAAATGTTAGCAAGTGCCTTTTTACATTTATTGGTGTAATTCTAACATGTATCTTCTTTAATCTATTGTTTTGAGAAAGATATTAATGTATATTCTACTACTGGGCCATCTGTACACACCTAGACTTAATCCTTCTTGTTCATAATATATTTCTTAGTTTCCTTTAGGATATAATTGCTATGTTTATTAAGACATTTTAGGTCTATAATGATGCATTTTGTCAGTAGTTTTATTTTTATATTTTATAAGGTTTATTATACAAATGTTTACTATCTATTTTTTTGCCTACTTAACATGGCAACAGCTAAGGAAGTCTACTATGTTTCTAAATTCTAATGTTTTTCTGTCAGTTTGTTTCTTGCATGTGTAATTTTTAAAAATCTATTTTGATGTAAGAGTATTCAGTGCATAAAGACTCATGACAGTTGTAACTTCATTGTGCAGTTTCATTGCACCTAGCATACTGTTGTTGCTTATCAAAATTAAAATTTCATAAAACCCTTAAGCCTTTTCCTCACATGCTACAACTATGTACATACTTCTTAATTTATTCCTGCACATTTTGTGGAACCAGATGTAAGGCATCACATGCTCCTCTGCTATATTCTCTTTGTACTAGATCCTTCAGGGCGAGAACAGTCTTTTTAATTCTTCTGCTTGATCAATTATCTATATACTCCTCCTCTGCCTAGGATGAAAAGGTAAGGACTTCATATAATGCAGTATAATTAAGAGCATAAGTGCTTAATATCTACTTTTTGTTCATAACTGTATGTTATAGAAATAAAACAATTGTGAATATTCACAAAGGACATGGCAAGTTATATCGATTTTTACATGAGCATTTTTTAGAAACAAAAAAGTAAGTAAAAACAACTGCAATTTCAATCTGAAAATTATTCCTTGGGAAGATGTTGTTGCAAGGTACATTTAGGTTTGAACAAAACATTTCAATTTACATTAAAAATGCAGCTTTATTTTAAGCCACAGTATTACATTATGCATCGCTGAGCTGGGCTAGTCAAGTATACACTTTTACCAAGTATTTGGAAGCATTCTTTACCCAAGCCCATATAGCATGTCAATGTTGTAGATTGTTTGTTG
Source organism: Neophocaena asiaeorientalis asiaeorientalis (assembly GCF_003031525.2). Taxonomy (NCBI): domain Eukaryota; kingdom Metazoa; phylum Chordata; class Mammalia; order Artiodactyla; family Phocoenidae; genus Neophocaena; species Neophocaena asiaeorientalis. The sequence goes on from NW_020172724.1 coordinate 3,238,693, forward strand.
CTCTAATATACAGAAATCTCCACTTATCTGTTTACAATTGTTGGTTTAAACTTATGAGTTGCGTGGTCAACTTCCTTAACAGCAAACTGAGGAAGGAGGCCCCATCATTTAAAACAAAATAGTACTAGGGGGACCTCAGATATATACAACCCTCCATGGTTTCTGGCTGTTTTTCTCAGAAAAAAATAAATAAGAGGACATCAGGAAGACGGTGGACTAAGAAGGCCATATATATGAATTGGGGGTTGCCAAAATTTCCATGCCAAGGTATGGAAATAACCTACATGTCTGTCAGTGGATGAATGGATAAAGAAAATGTGATATATATATAAAGAAAATGTGATAT
>NW_020172724.1:3239598-3318041 GCF_003031525.2 Neophocaena asiaeorientalis asiaeorientalis
ATATATATATATATATATATATATATATATATATATATATCTCACACACACACACACACATATATCTCACAGTTATAGATGCTGTGTTGACCAAAAAAATTACAGTTGCTTAGTGTATAGGATATTTACATTTTGATAAAATGTCAGAGTTCATCTAGTCCAATTTCATTTCATATGGATGGGTGTTTTTCTAATTGTTAATCTTCGGAGGCTTAGCGATCCTTTGAGAATAATGCATTTGTGGATCCTCTCCAAGAAAAGTACATGTGACCTTACAGTCATATGATTCTACGAGGTGGGTGGATGGTCACAGACCTTCTGATAGCATATATTGGACATCAGGCATTTTTCCAAAATCCATAAAAGCAGAATGAGAGCCCCTTGCTGCAATATCTTTGATAATTGATAATTCATGCTTGACTTAATTGCCTCCACTAACAGGAATCTCACTAGTTGATGTATGTTAACTTTAAAAACCATCTTTCTCTTGTTAATCTGAAGTCTGCTCCTTTGTACCTTTCCTTTCCTAGCAATCCTTTAGCTCTCTGTGTCTATACTGAATAAGTTTAATATCAATCCCACATATTCCTCTCCAGTTAATCAAAGACAATAATTGTGTTCTTCATGGATGACATTAGCAGAGTTAGCCAAGTAATAACAGAACTTCCTTCAGAGAGCAGCTACTAAAAACTGGTTCTAAAAACCCACTGGGCAAGAACAAAAATATCACAACTCCATCTACAACAATTCACTCTTAAGCCTACGGTAAGATCTGTTGTTCAAAAGTTTAAACAATAAAATAGTTCTTGATGGAAACACGAGATTTGATAGGAGAAATATCAGGGATAAAGCTTCTTATGGCTGCAATAATACATAGAATAAGAATGACAGCCAGCCAAGGGTAGGTACTCTCCAGATAACACAGAAACATGTTCTAAATCTCGTTGGAAAGAGCCAGCTGAACAGCACATAGACATCGACTGCTAAATCAACTAACTACCTGAGAGATCCTTAAAGGTCCAAACACACACACCATTTCTGTTGTTTGCTGATAACGGTCCCTATAGAGTCCCATTAACTTTTCCAGAAAAACAATGAGGGCTTCTGTCCTCATACAGACCTAGGTTTTGTTTCTTATCCTGTTTTCTAGTTTGGAAAACCTGGGAAACATAATTATCTACTCCGATTATACTAATTGACTGAAAAGGAGCACTGTGTCTTGTACATTTATGACAAATAATATAACACCAATCCCTTTTGCTTGTCCTTTTTTGTATCGGTTAACAACTGCTGTGCAATAAACACAAATTCAGGGACTTAAAACAATAATTACTGCTGTGTAATAAACACAAATTCAGGGACTTGTAACAATAATAAGTTATTTATATAGCTCATGGCTCTGTGGGCTGCCTGCAACGTCACTGGTCTAAATTGTCTTGGCAACTCTGCCAAGTTTCTCTCATCCTCCTTCTTGGACCAGGGAAGTAGACCAGGCATGTCTTTTTCATGGTGACATCAGAAGCACTGCCTATTTCAAGCCTCTGTTTGTATCCCTCTAGCCAAAGCAAGTCACATGGCAGAACGGAGATTCAGGAGCCTCACAATCTTCCTTCCTATGAGGGCACTGAAAGATTATATTGCAAAGGATGTAGAGGTGGAGAAATGTGAAGCATTGGTGGGGAACATGAATGCAATTTGCCACATCTTCTGTTGGCCATGTGAACTTGAAATGATTTATTTGAATGGTGTGTTGTAAAAGCATCTCCTATCAAGCAATAATATAATAGTAAAGGAACAAATGACATGAAGTGAAATGAAAAATTATAGTATTGACTCAGAAAAAAAGCTAACCTCTGAAAAAATAGATGAGAGCAGCAATTTTTAAAGTGTGGTCTGGGGACCCTTGGGGTCCCTGAGACCATTTCAGAGGGCCCATTATGTAAAAACTATTTTCACGATAATACTCAGATGTTATTTGCACTTTGTACTTTCATTCTCTCTTCAAAGAGTATATAACATGATTTTGCAATAGACTGAATGTAGGAGCAGATAGGGGAATATATATCTCTCTTCCATTAGGTCAGCTGTTATTGTAATGGGTTTATATTATTTCAAACAAATTATTAAATAAATATTATAAAACTTCTTAGTTTTAATTTCTAATGTGGCAAACACTGACAGGTATAATCTGCAAAATAAAAATCTATTTGGGGTCCTCTATAATTTTTAAGAGTGTAAAGGATTCCTAAGACCAAAATATTTTAGAACATGAAAAGAATTAAAAAACAAAGTTTAAAAACTTATATATGTAGCAGAATACAACAGAAGTAGTTTCTATGAAATAAGAGTGGAAAGTCATAAGGAGAAAATATGATGAAATTTTAAAAAGGCAGTTCGCAATAAAAAGATGTTATAGGGAATAAAGAATTATTGCAACAAAAGTAAAACATAGTCACAGAATTAAAATCCCATCAGTAGCATCCAGAATAAGAATCAACACTTTGAAATAATAAATCAATGACATTGAAGGAAACATCAGGAGGTTCTCCCAAGAATTCAATGCAAAAGGATGAAATGAATAAAAAGTATGAGAAAGAAAATGATAGTTATGAGGATAAAATATTATATCCATGTCTCCCTGAAGAAAAATCAGAGACACTGGAACAAAGTGACAACAGCACACATAATAGAACAGAACTTTCCTGAAAATTAAATAAATCAATATGTCTTTTAAAATCTCAGTATGAAGTCTGAAAAGTTTTATTTCAGCTAAAAATCAATGAAGAGAGTCACAATTCTTCAGAGCCTGTTGATTCACAGCCCTCAATATACTATTTATTTCCACTTGATGAAGGAAGACTGCTTGTTACTCCTAATTTTATTCATATTTGAATCAACTTCCAGCTCATCATGAGCAAGCAGTTTGGTCTCATGATCATTTGGTCTCTCAAGATCATGTGTTCAATCTCTACCAAGACCCAACTGAATACTATGAGCTATTTAAGAAAAGGAAAATAGTCTATTGTTAAAGAAGCTTAACTTTTTTCCAAGATCTTGGCTGAGCTGACTGTGAGTCCCCTACTGTTGTTATTGAAGGAGCATCCTGATCTGACTCAGATACTTTGTATATCATTAGACTAGGTCCCTAGGGTTAAGAGAAAGAATTCCTTGCTCTGCAGGCTATACTAACTAGAAAGATTTCTTTCCCTCAAGCTCTAAATTGATAGCCTTTAGCATGGCTTCTAATATTCAATTAGAATATTAGTATTCAATCACTGACTCCTAGTATTCAATCACTCCCCTATGGAATTCCTTCCCTTTGATTCTAGGCTGGACCTAGGTACTCACTTCTAGGAAAAAAAAAAAAAAAGGCAGCAAAATTGATGGGATGTCACTTCCAAGGTTAGGATACAAAAAGACTGTAGCTTTCTTCTCTCATTTATCTCTTGAATCCCTCATTCTGGGGGAAGCAAGCTTCCATGTTGTGAGCAGCTCTATAGAGAGGCACATATGGCCAGGAACTGATGTTTCCAGTCAACAGCCAGTGATCGTGGAATCGAATCTTCTGAGACTTGCCATTGGCACATGAGTGGGCTTTTAAGCTAATGCTCCCTAAATTGAACTTTGCAACCCCAGCAAACGTCTTGATTGCTCCCTCATGAGATAACCTGAGCCAGAAGACCAAGGAAAGGTGCTCCCAAAATTCCTGACCCACAGAAATAATAAGATAATAAATTTTTATTGTTTTAAGCTCATGTTATGCAGCAGTAGATACCTAATCTGTTCTGCAGTGGTAGATAACTAATACACCAAATCGAAGACAAGTCTTTGAGATCATCTGCCCAAGTGCTTACACACTCTGGCATCTCTCTGTCACCCCCACAACAGACTCGCAGTTTAGCTCTCTGGCAAGTTTCTTCAATACTGTGTCCCCATATCAGCCACATCCTCTTTTAAGAAGTCTGACTCTGTGAAACCATAATTCAAAAAGAGTCATGTACCACAATGTTCATTGCAGCACTATTTACAACAGCCAGGATATGGAAGCAACCTAAGTGTCCGTCGACAGATGAATGGATAAAGAAGATGTGGCACATATATACAATGGAATATTACTCAGCCATAACAAGAAACAAAATTGAGTTATTTGTAGTGAGGTGGATGGATCTAGAGTCTGTCATACAGAGTGAAGTAAGTCAGAAAGAGAAAAACAAATACCGTATGCTAACACACATGTATGGAATCTAAAAAAAAAAAAAAAAAAAGGATATGAAGAACCTAGGGGCAGGACAGGGATAAAGACGCAGACGTAGAGAATGAACTTGAGGACACAGGGAGGGGGAAGGTAAGCTGGGACCAAGTGAGAGAGTGGCATGGACATATATACACTACCAAACGTAAAATAGATAGCTAGTGGGAAGCAACCGCATAGCACAGGGAGATCAGCTCGGTGCTTTGTGACCACCTAGAGGGGTGCGATAGGGAAGGTGGGAGGGAGACGCAAGAGGGAAGAGATATGGGGATATATGTATATGTATAGCTGATTCACTTTGTTATACAGCAGCAACTAACACTCCATTGTAAAGCAATTATACTCCAATAAAGGTGTTAAAAAAAAAAGTCTGCCTGTGTGCCTTCAGTGTTTGTGTGTGAGGGAGTGGCTGTGGTGGCCCTCTTCTAAGACTCCAGCTCTTTTGCTGTTCACATCTCTCTCCGTCGTAGTAGCTGCTTTTGGCATTTGATGCTTATGGACCCCTTTGAAACCTCTTTTAGCCCTTTTAATAGTTAAATGCCTTTTACAGTTAACAATTCTCCGTATCACATTTCCCATATCCAGATTACTGGCATGGTTTCTAACTCTGACTGGATCTTGGTTGAAACTTGAGCACTTAATTTGATAAATAAAAGGCATACCGTTTACAACGTTGTTTCATCACTTCACATTCTGGCCAGCAATGCTGATTTTCCAGCTGCTCCATGTGCTTGCTAGTTAGTATTTGGTATTGTCAGTTTTAGTTTTAAAATAATTTTAGCCATTCAAGTACAAAGTACTATCGTCTTCCTAAGAGGTTGAGATTAACATATACACACTACTATATATAAAGTGGATAACCAACAAGGACCTACTGTCTAGCACTCTACTCAATATTTTGTAATAACCTGTAAGGGAAAAGAATCTGAAAAGGTATATATATCTATATCTATCTATCTATATCTATATCTGAATCACTGTGCTGTATACCTGAAACACAACATTGTAAATCAACTGTACTTAAATTAAAAAAAATTTTTTAATAAAGTTATGCTTACACCAAAAAATATTTAGTATTCCATTTTATCTTAATTTTTTTAGTTATATTATTTAATATATTGTTGTTGTGGTTGTTCTACTGATTATAATATGCACTCATCTTAAAATAGTCTACCTTGAATTAATATTATTCAATTATATCTCTTCACATACAATATAGGTGAAATTCTATTTATCCATCTTCTGTTTTATTTTCACATGCATTGCTTTTCCATATGTTGAAAATTTTCATATGCATTATTTTTGCTTTGAATATTTAATTAATTTATTTATTTATTTTTTGTGGTACGCGGGCCTCTCACTGTTGTGGCCTCTCCCGTCACGGAGCACAGGCTCCGGACGCGCAGGCTCAGCGGCCATGGCTCACGGGCCCGGCCGCTCCGCGGCATGTGGGATCTTCCCGGACCGCGGCACGAACCCGCGTCCCCGGCATCGGCAGGTGGACTCTCAACCACCGCGCCACCAGGGAAGCCCCGAATATTTAATTGATTTTTAAAGAACTCAGGAAAAGAAAAAATAGAATTTTACATTGCCTCAAATATTTATCATTTGACAAGCTCTTTACTTCTCTCTGTAGATTCAAATGTGTATCTGATGTCATTTTTTCTTTAGACTGAACTTGCTTTGGCATTTGTTATAGTGTGTCACTGTGCTGATAAATTTTTCACTTTTGTTTATCTGAAAATATTTTACCTTTATTTCTGAAGGATTTTGTTGCTGGATATAGGACTTCTGAAGTTCTATATCCAGCAACAAAAGGGCTTTTGTCTCCCTTCCCTTCCCCTTCCATCCTTCCTTCCTTCCTTCCTTCCTTCCTTCCTTTCCTCCTTTCCTCCCTTCCTCCACTTTAAATATATATCTCCATTGTCTTTGGCCTCCTTTGCTTTGATGAGGTGTAGCCAATATTCTCATTGTTTGTGTCTATATGTAACGTGATTTTGGTTTACTCAGACTTAAGATTTTCATTTTATGTTTAATTTTCAGAAGTTTGATCAGGATATACCTAGGTGTGGTTTCTTTTGTATTTATCTTCCTTTGTATTCCCTGAGTTTTTTAGATCTGTGAATTGATGTTTTTCACCAAATTTGTTAAATCTTCACAAGTTCTTTCTTCAAATATTTTTATGCTTTATTCTCTCTCATAATCTTCTCAAGATCAGATTTCATACATTAGCCTGGTTTCTCTTGTCCAATACGTCATTATGACTCTGTTAATTTTCTAAATCTTTTATTACACTGTGCATAAATTTGATTCGATTTGGATAATTTCTTATAGAAACTTGACTTCAAGTTTACTGAGACTTCTTTATGTAGTATCCAAACTTCTGTTGAGCTCATTCAATTAATTTTCAATTTCAGATTATAATGATCAATTCTATCTCTTTTTTGTTTATTTTTAAAATTGTCATATCTTTTTGTTAGTCTCTCTTTACTTATTATATCTACCTTTCCCTGTGCATCTTAAAAAATAGTTATGAAAGTGATTTTAAATTGCCTCTCTGCCAATTCCAATATCTGGGTCATAGATGAATCTGTTTTTGTTGGCCATTTTTCTCTTGATTATGGTTCACATTCTCCTGCTTCTTCTCAAGACTGGAATTTTTCATTGCATCCCAAAGCATTGTAAGTGACATATTTTAGAGACTGGATTCTATTTTTTGTATGCTTGTTAATTTTACCTCTGAAGAATACTGAGTTTGAATTTGGCAGGGAGTTAAATTACTAGCGCATTAACTTAATTCTTTGGAGGCTTGGTTTTAGGCTGTAGTATAGTAGGTTCTTACTCCTAAGGCCTGGCCCTTCAGAGTTTTCAATGGAAAGTCCAAGTTGTTTAAAAAGCCTCTCTTACTACCAGTACTTTCTCTTTCCTCAGCACTGAGCAGCAGCTGAAATCTCTGCTTAGTTCTACAATTCATCCAGCTTTTGCTTTGCATTGGTTTTTTGGGAGTGTTGCCTTATCCACATGTAACTTAGTTGTCCAGCAAGGATATGAGGGAAATTTGTATGTAGACTTCACGGTTCCCTTCTCTAGAGTCTTCCTTCTCCATGGCTCCCTACTCAATTTCCACACTTGGGCAGTCCTATACTTTAACTTTTAATGCATCAGCCTAGCAAAGCTTCTAAATTCTGCTTAACCTCTATGCTCTGTGCACCATCCAAACTGGGTTCCCATGGAAGGAAATCGATTAAATGTCAAGCTGACCTAATTTGCGTCAATAGCTATTTCCTGTCTAGTTTATGGATGCTTTTAGTCAAGTTGCAGTATCTTCCAACACTTTCTAGGGTTCACGATTATTATTAGCAGGAGGGGTTTGCTCAATCCATCTTTCTTGAATCTAACTTTAATGTTAAGTGGAGTTAGAATAGCAATTACCTGTACCTTTCAAGTCACTGAAGTTGAGACCAATCTCTGAATTTTCCCCAAGGACACAGTACTGTTTTATTATTTGCAAGGTTAAGGAACTCTAGAGAGTTTTGTTTGGCCCTTTGGCTCATATCTCTTATGTATTCCTGTAGACCTACCACGAGATATACTTAGGTAAAAGCTTTCTTGATTACCTAACCTTAATAAGCCCCACTCTTGCCAGCTGAATGTCTTGAAATTCTGGATCTGCAAATATTAGTATTAGTTCACAGCCAATGTTGAATAATTTCTAAAACATCAGGATATTTCTCATTTTTCTCTTTCTTCTCTCCTTCTCTTCCTCCTTCTCTCCTCCCCTTCCCCAATGCATAGCCACATAGCCAAAGGTAACTTTGGGAATATATAGACAGAAGATTCACAGTTCACATTTGAAATGCTGTACATGGTCTTTCTGCAAGGATATTTGGCCTCGCCAATATTTAATTGGCTCTGGGTTTCTAAACTGGCTCAAGCCTAGAAGTTGGTAGAGAACCTTTAATATATCATGTTGCATTATGTTGGCAAAGGCAGATTTTGATTACTTCATCTAGAGTGTTTTTCATTTATTCAAATCACTGATCAATCAGCCTTTACCAAAGACCTCTGTGAGTTAATCTATTTTCATTGCCAGTCTAGTTCTGCTGCCTAATATGCTAACCACTCTCACCTTGGATCTGAGTTACATTCCAATATTTCCTTTGAAAACCATGACTCTGCAATCTCTAGTGAGACAAAGGAGCCCATTTCAAAAGCAACATTTGCCACCAGCTTACCTTGCATTCAAAGAATAGCGCTGTCATGTTTGGGAATGTTGGTCCACCCTCCCCAATGTTTTCATCAATGACTGGTAAAGAAAGTGCTTTGGTATACTCTTGAAGTGATATTTAGTGGGTGGGTAAATAGATTGCAAATGATAAATCTATTTCAAAATTTTTATCTCTTTAAGTTTTAGATTTCTTCTCTATATTAAATCAAGAAATTTATTTAAAGCATATTAACCTTTAAAAAATTATAGGCTTAAGGTAAGTCTAAGTTTAGTCAAACAAAAGAAATATATTATAATCAATCTCAGGTGAAAGAGAATGCCTTGTCAATGTCACATGTTAATAGGTTCAGCATGATACGAAGGGAATAGGGAGTTGATGTGCTCAGTATTTCTACTTTTAGCAAAATATATACTGTGAAAAGAGCTACAAGCAGATACATTATTTATATATAAAGATCCTTAGTGTATCCTTATCATAAGAGTAAAATTATGGAAATAAATGGCAACTCCAACAATTGGGAATTGGTTATATTAATTATGAAATAACTACATGATAGAATACCACATCACCATTGAAAATATTTTTCAAGAAGATATCATTTTAAGCCAAAAATTATATTATATTTAAGCCAAAAACTGTCATATACAACTCTGAAGTGTCACTTATAAATAAACTAGCAGTAAATATATTATTTCAATTATATTTTCTATATTTTAAAATAAACACATAAAACACATATGTATATTGGAAATATATTAACTTTTAGTAAAAAATAATATTTAATATCATTAAATAAACAATTGAGTATGTACACAGAAGGCAGCCTCTACTATGATTTCCTGATGGACTCTGAGTAGCCTAATGTGGCCAGAATTAAGGACTGGATTTAAAATAGTGGGAGCTATGCATGAGCTGGTGGTAGAGCCAGATGCTTGATAACAGCAAAGCACACCACAATCATCATGTATTCCAGTCCTTAACAGCACTGCTTTTTTCCATTTCTATCTTTATTTCTTCTTAAATTTTAGATTCAGCTACTGTGGCTCTTTTTTTAAATGTAGTTAATTTACTTTTTTTTTTTTTTAACATATTTGGCTTAAATAATCTAAGAGTCAGACTTATCTGAGTTTCCTTAAAAACTTTCTGAGAAGGGCTTTTGTATGTAGTTTTTCTCCTTCATTGCCAATGAAAAGGATTCAACAGATTTGGATTTGTATTCTAAGTCTGCTGGTAGCTAGCTGCATAAAATGTCAAACTTCTTAACATCTCACAACCTCAAGCTTTTTGTTAAAGCTTATGGACAGGTTTATGAATATCTGTTAACATTTTTTAAAGTGTCAAATGGGATTGTACATGGGAAGTGTCTTGTGAGGTTGAGTGTCGTATATATTATTAAACACAAAATAACAAATTACAGCTAACAAAATGTTTTTCTAAAATGCAGTTTATTGACTACATTTGGGTTTCTAGCATTCATAGACTGTCTACCTGATACTGAAACCCATTCTTAATTCTCTTTTTTCATCAATATGTTTATTCATCTTTCAGTCAGTAATCGATTAATCACCCAGTGCTTCATTTATACATTAAAATTTGTGTGGTGTTCACTGAAGATCCTAGATAATAGTTCTATTTAAAGATGTATTACAGTGAATTTCTGGAAGATCATGTGGGAGAGCGGAGACCTGGGTACAGGATCGGGTTGGCTGCTAGGTTGCTTTATGATCCTACACGTTTTTAACTGCTTTCTAAAGCTGTTACCGTAGCTTAAAATGAGGGACAGTGTTAGCCTAGGTGATTTCGAAAATGCCTCTCATCTCTAATATTCTCTGTGTGCAGAGAAGTTGTCACCAGATTTCAGAAGTGACTTTTCCTAAGACGTTCGGTAGTGGCTGACACTCTGTGCCCTTGACCATAACAGAGTCTGGATGTGCTAAGGCAAGGTGACGACAAGACACAACAGAGGGAGGCAGTGCTGAGCTCTGCCAAGATTCAGAACATATTTCTGATGGAAACAGTTGACAGGAAGGTCAAAGAACAGGTGGAGAATGAAAGGGAAGTGAGACATGGAAAAGCAGACAGCTGAGAGTCTTGCTTCCTTAACCTTGAAGGGGAACATAAGGTCCTCGTTAAAACAATCCTTGTTCTGTAATCACCCACACCCTGCTGAATCCAGCACTCAGCGCATGCCAGCACCCACCACGCAACCAGCCTCCTGTGCCTCACACAGATTATCGAACTTCCCACTCACAGCTGTTCTCCCATCGTGCCTCTCATTCTTCAACCCAAGGCTGTTTGCCCAAGGCAGGGTGCCTTAGATCGACGATTCTCAGAATACAGTGTGCAGCAGAATCATCCGTCAAGCTTGTAAAACATCCTGATTCATGGGTCTGATCCCCAGATACCCCGAGGCGGTGAGCTGGGGAGGTGTCCTGCATACTGAAGGTTTAACACACACAGAAGGACTCTTATGTAGCTGGCCCTTGGGTTCCACTTTGAGAAATGCAACATCAAGTATACTGCCCAGGAGTTCTTTGACTACACAAGAAAAACCTAAGCTTGTTACAACGTGTTCATGAAATCACTGTGTGTGATCCCTTCCCTTCAGTGAAAAGCTGTGATTTCTATTTTTAAAATCTTCCATTTTTTATGGTGCAACTTGTTATATCTTAAAGCTTTACAAGCTGCTATATAAATGTAGTATTATATGGATGTCTCTATATAGTTATACATATATAGAAATAATATTCACTCTCTCAGAAACTATAGGTTAGAAATGTAACATGTATCCAACTATTTATACAGAAGTGTCTGCCTGGGTTCACATGTGATATCCATGAGAAATTTAAACTTAAAAATGTGCTTTTGTTGAAAATGTGTTATATAGATACACAGAACCCCCATCTGTTTGTAATATGCATGGACATGTGTTTCTATGAATTTAATAGTTTCTGTTTATTTGATGTATAATATCCATCAATTTTTAATTGATTGATGGTGCTTATTATGTGCTTATTATGAGTACAGGAGGGAAGAAATTATGGAAAGAATAAAGGAAATAAAATGCATGAAGGTAGTGCACTAGGGACTTTTAGAGATCGTATCTCATGGAACAAGTAAGCCACTGTGCTTGTCTTAGCAACACTCCTTCAGCAGCAGAAAAGTAAGGATAATAATGCAAAGCATTGCTGATATAGTAGGATACACAGAGTACTACATGAGAACAGATAAAGATGAAATTAATTTTGCTTGGGAGCTTCTTGTTGGCTTTACACAAGTGGTGCTTTTTATCTGGCCTTTAAGGATATACATGCTTGCATGCTAGGCACTATTCCAGGTGTCAGGAGTCCAGTGATGAACAGGACAGAATCTATGTCCTGGTAGAGCTTACAATCCAGTGGGGAAATAAGATAAGCAGGAGGGAGTACAGAAAATAATAATAATTGATGCTACTATTAGTTCCGGGTAGAAAGGAAGGGACAAAGGATAATACTCTTGAGGTATTATCTGTAAGAAGCCATGGAACATAGTAGTAGTAGTGGGGGCAGAGTGAACGGGGCTGTCTAGGAGGTCAAATAAAATAAAAATAAATATATTTGCAAATCATATGTCTGATAAAGGACTTATAGCTAGAACACAAAAATAACTCTTAAAACTACTGAAAAGACTTAAACAACTCAATGGAAAATATAGGCAAACTATTTAAATAGACACATCAACAGAGAGGATAAACAGATGGCAAATAAACATATAAAAATGCTCATAATGATTAATCATTGGAGAAATTTAAATTCAAAACATGAGATACCACTATGCACCAATTATAACAGCCACCATTTTTTTAACTGACTATACTGAGTGTTTGTGAGACTGTAGAGGAACTGAGATTCTCGTCCACTGACGGTGGGAATGTAAAATGCTCCAACCACTTTGGAAAACAGTTTGGCAGTTTCTTAAGAAGTTAAATGTGCACTTACCATAGAGTCCAGCCATTCCTCTTCTAGATATTTGCCCTAGAGAAATGAAACATATGATCATATGTGTTCTTGTACACAGATATTCGTAGCAACTTTATTTGTAATAGTTGAAGACTGAAAATAACCCAAATGCCCATCATCAGGTGAATGGATAAACAAACCTTGGCATATCCATCCGAGGGAATACTATTCAACAATAACGTGGATCAACATGGACAAATCTCAAAATAATCATGAGTAAAAGAAGCCACACATAGAAGGATACATACTGTATGATTTCATTCATCTAAAGTTCTGGAAAACAAAAACTAGTACACAGTGAATGAAAGCACATTAGTGGCTGCCTGTAGCCAGGTAGACAGTGCAATAGGAAAGTGGGCTTTTGGGGTCATGGATATGTGGACTACCTTGATGGTCCTGGTTACCTCACAGGTGTGTAAAAGTGTGCTCTTACCACACTTACCAAATTGTACGCTTTAAACAAGTGTGGTTAATTGTGTTTCAATTATACTCCAATAAAATTACTGTTTAAAAAAAAGAAATAGATACAGGTATCATAAAGGAATGAACTCCCAACAAGAAAAAAGGAGATGGATCTAGAGCAAGTATGAAGGGACCGGACTTAGAGAAGAGGAGGAAGCAAGATCTTTCATTGTAATAGCAAATATGCATAAATATCTCTAGGCATGATTCCTGCAGATTGAATTTTTCCTTCAATGGAGTGTATTTTTGTATGAAGTTAGAAAAATGGTTAATTATCCATTCTGGTTAATTTTTAGTGTGGATAAGGAGGTAAAGATTAATGTAATTTAATCTAGAAAAATACGTTGTTTCCAGATTTATAAAGTTCTTTTCTATGTTATTCTAAGGATCTGGGGCATCACTGAAAGTTTTTAGAGAGTAATTTACTAATATCAGAGTTAATGTTTTGTGCCAAAATTCCAACAATTATAAGTTTGAAAAACTTCGTGCTCATTGTAACTTAATGTCCTCAGTCCAAATATTTAAAGGTAGTGTGGTAATAATGAATAAGGCGTTTCATTTATTCATTCAGTTTGTCACTGATTTACACATTCAACAAATATTAATAAGCACCGACAATCTGTCGGGTGTTCTATTAGGTAGGCACAGTTAAGTGAATACATAAACAGGATCATTTAACCTGGTGAAAAGTACTATTAAAAAACCATCAATTTTACCTAATAGAATGTAAGTTAAATCGTGATCTGACAACTGAGCGATGAAAAAGAGTAAGGCAGGTAAAATTTGTGGGGGGAACACTTAAGGCAAAGAAACAAGCTCAAAGACTTCAAACCAAAAATGCTGAGCGGCTGGAGACAAGTGATCAAGGGGCTTGTTATGAGATGAGGCTGGATCAAGGCCATGACAAGGAATCTGACTTTTATTCTCAATGATGCCAAGACATTGGAGGACTTCAAGTGGAAGAAGTTTCACCATATGACTTACATGTCGAAGGGGCTCTGTGGTCTCTTTGTAACAACTGTTCCTGTATGTTGTAATCATGAGGCTTGTTCATAAAAAAATCAGTTCTCTCATTCTGGGAACAGGGTAGGATCTCACCTCCCTATCCTTTGTAATATTAGGCATGGTCATGTGATTTGCTTTGACAAATGAATTGCAAGAAGAGGTAATGTGTATTACTTCCAGGTGGATGTTTTAAGAGCCCTTTCCCAATTTACCATGCCCTTTCATTCTGCTTTGGCGGTCATATGTTGAGATTGGAGCCTCCTATCAGCCTTAATTCCAGAATGTCTCAGATATGCTAAGCACCTTCCATGTACTCCCTCATCATTTGTTGTTTTAAGCCATTGAGGTTTTTCTTTTTTGGTTACTACAGCATTATCTAGACTACTTGATTGACATATCATGTTCATGAAATTTCCAGCTATATGAATCCTGACTTTCCAAGCTAGAAGTCGTAAGTCCTTTTTCCAGCTTTTTTTTGCAGTAGGAACACAAGTGTTACTTAGGTATTGTCAATCAAATGCATCTTCATATTTAGATCTGAAAAAGAACCATCTGGAGAAGGACATGCTGTTCAATAACCATTAATGATAAGAGGCCACACTGGCCTTGGTCCACGCAAGAGTGTCAGTGGCTACTGGTGGACTCAGGTGCTGCTGCCCAGTGACAGCGAAGGCAGAGTCGTCCAGATGGTAATATGTTGCATATTCCTGACTTTGTAGCTCTCATGCCTGATTCTCTAGTCTTTAAAGAGATTCTGTGAGCTAATGTATATCCTTAGTACATTCCTGTTGAAACAGCTACAGTTCTGTTTGCCAACAAGAACCCTCAGTGATAAAGGCACTTATTAAACATATTGATGGAGATGCTGAGTGGACATTTATACATACAAGTTTAGACTTTGGAGCCTGAGATAAAAATTTAGCATTTGGATTACAAACACAATATTTGAAGTCTTGGAACTGGATGATATTGTCTAGAGAGGAAGTGTAGATAGAGATAAAAAAGAGAGTTCAAGACCAAAACTCAAATATTGCAATAGGTAAAGCAGAGTTGAATGGTCCAACAAAGATGTCCAGAATGGAGTGCTCAGTATAAGTCAAGAAAATAAACAAACAAACAAAACCATCAGGACAGTGGGTGACAAGGAAGCCAAGAGAGGAAAGTAGTGTTTACAGAAGCACTGAGAGGTCAAGTGTGTTTAACGGTGAGTAAGATGAGGAGAGGTGTTTTTTGGGTTTGGCAAAATAAAGGCTGGAACAGGTGATGCTGACATACATTTCAAGAGTCCTAACAGGAATCGTATTGGCTGAGTGGGGCACTGGAGTACTTGAAGAGGAGACAGATTCCACAGACAAGTTTCTTAGAAAAGTTAATGATCATGTACATTTGACAGTGCCTTAGCTATTACTGTTTTAACAAACAACTATGAAGTCTTAGCAACATAAAACAATAAATGTTTATTTCTTACTTGTGCATTTGTGGGTCAGCTGGGGCAGTTTAATTTCAGGATACAGGTCCACCAGATGCCTGGTGTGGCCCTGCAGCAGGTGTCTCCTTCTGGAGATGTCACTGGTGTGGAAGTGGCCACCTGAGGCATGCTCTTCTGTTGTGGAGGCCAGGAGCTCCTGGTGTAGAAATATATGATATTTCTTAAGGTTAGACTTAAAACAGACCTGCTGTCACTTCTGCCCACCACCCATTAACCAAATAGCAAGTCATCTCCAAAAAAACCAATTCTCCAGGAAAGTTGCTTGGGGGATGGTGCAAATAATTGCAGAACAAGAATACATTTAATTTAATAATGTAATCTAATTTGCCAGAAATGTAGGCAAATGACGATTTTTTTTGTTTTCATGTTATATAACCACCAAAAGTTTTCATAACTTTATTGTTATATTGTTATGTTTCACAAACATTTATATATGTTTAACTGAAATAAATATATCTATTTAACTTAAATAAATATATTATTTATTGTTCTATAACTACCAAAAGTAAACTGAGGATCAGTGTAATCTTGAAATTCTTCATTGAAGATTGTCAAAACAAACACATCTGGAAGAATCAAGGTTAAATATATTTCTTTTATTTTCCCATGAAATCCCCTGTCAGAGCAACATTTCCCAAAGTGTGTGCTTGGAAATATCAATTCCACAGGGGACGGTAATAGGTGTTAGATAGAAAGTTTCCATGATAAAATAAAATTTATAAAAACCTAAGTTTAAAGAAAAAGCTGTTTAAAAAATGCACTATTTAAAAAATCTCTCAGTATGTAAGTGCATATTATGATTCTCCAGAACATTAAGAGCTAGAATTCCTTGGAACAGAGTTTGGGAAATTGAGGTATAAATCATTTTTTCTTAAAATTTTATGCTTTAAATTTATAGATTCTGAGAAATAAAAACCTTTAGTATTAAATGATTTTCTGATTGGTAAATTTTAACATGAACCTCTATTGGTTCATAGAAATGTGTTACCAAAAAACTGTTAAACTGAGTATTTTCCCTCAGAGATACGTATTCAGTCAATAAAACCAAACACAGAATTTTTATTGTCTGTGCTAGACTGTATACTAGAAACAAGGCTGAATGAAATACAAGTTCTCTTATCAAAGAAATTCTTGGTCTCTTAAGGGAGTGTAGACACAAATAAATGTTATGTTAAAAGACTGCTCATCTCCAAAGAGAGTTAGATAAAGTCTGTTGGGAGTTTTGAGTCAGAAGAGATCCCTCACACCTGGGAAGTCAAACTTCAGTTTAGAAGGCAGGATTTCCGGCCGTCCTCTGCTGACTTGGCCAGCCCCACAGAGCCTGTAAAGTTCTTTGGGAGCCTGCTCTGAATTGGCCGTCTGCCCTGGTGGAAATGCTCGTTTCTCCATCAGCCTATACAATAAACAAATATGCTTTATATGCTGCCTTTGTGCTTATAGTATCTGCATGAAATACAACTTTGGGCTGCTTGAAAATGTAACTGTGAAATTTTATAGGGGATAATGGTTCCTAGAATGCGGTCCCCCAACTTCTTTACTCAAACAACTTTTATGCAATGCTTCAGCAATAATTGACCTCTCCTGAAGAAATTGGTCCAGTCCCTATTAATTATTTTTTAAATAAAGAATGGACTATATAAAAATTATCTTGTTTATGGTTTCCTTTGCTGTGCAAATGCTTTTAAGCTTAATTAAGTCCCATTTGTTTATTTTTGTTTTTATTCCCATTACTCTGGGAGGTGGGTCAAAAAAGATCTTGCGGGCTTCCCTGGTGGCACAGTGGTTGAGAGTCCGCCTGCCAATGCAGGGAACACGGGTTCGTGCCCCAGTCCGGGAGGATCCTACGTGCAGTGGAGTGGCTGGGCCCATGAGCCATGGCCGCTGGGCCTGTGCGTCCGGAGCCTGTGCTCTGCAACGGGAGAGGCCACAACAGTGAACGATGACCTAGAGGGGTGGGATGGGGGGATGGGAGGGAGGCTCAAGAGGGAGGGGATATGGGGACATATGGACCAACCTGTGGCTGGTTCGCTTTGTTGTGCAACAGAAACTAACACAGCACTGTGAAGCAATTATACTCCAATAAAAGAGCTATTTTAAAAATATTATATGTATGCCAGTGGCAGATTTGTCAAGAAGAGCCACAGTGAGGTTGAAGGAGAGGAGCTGCACAGGGAAGGGTGACCCAGCCAAGCTTCCACCAGGAGCCTTCACCTTCATCCATCAACCCTGTCTATGTGCTCACTGTCAGCCATTCAGGCCCATGACCCCACGATTTCAATGCCCCCAGAATTTTGTGTTTTGGCCTCCTGGATTCTGGCTTACGCTTAAAAAGTTAATAAAATAGACCTTGCATTTTGCTCTCTTTTCCTCCTTTCCTCCCCTCTCACCCCTTCCTGTTTTTCGTTCCTTTCCTATGCTTTGAAATGGATCTGAAGCACATTTCTCATGTCAAGACACACTATGATCATTGGTCTGCTCAAGGCCTTTCTTGGTTTTATTTTTGTTTTTAACTTACTTTGTTTTCTTCATTTCACATTGTCTTTTCTCTCTATGGCCTTGTGGGAAAATTCTGAGTTCTAATTAACGTGGTCGTTTTTCTCTTCGAGGGGAGAAGTTCGAGTTTTTTAAAGTTAGAATTGATATGTTATTTGGTATTTTTATATGTATCTCATTCTTTTTTTAATTTATTTTATGCAGTACCATGTTATTAGTATGGAACCATGTTTGTACATACAATCTATGGCTTCTAGTGGTTACAAAGAAATTCAGTGTAAATCCAGCACATTTAATTTGTCCAAATGATAGCCACTTACATTAAGAATAACTCTCTATTAGGCACTGTAATGAACATTCTTATACATGGTCCCTTATGGATCTGTGTGAGACTTCTTTGGGACATATAATCTAGAGAAGAATTGCTGGGTTATATGCATTGCTTGTGTTTTCAAGAATGATATTCCTGGCATAACAAAGGAAATGACTAGTAAGAATGGACACTGCCTATGGTTCTGGAGCAAGTTCCTGGAGGACCCCAGCTCTGCTACGGATCACTACAATGGATCATGTAATGATCTAGAGTTTCCTAGGGGAAGGTCCAAGTCATTTGCAGTAGCAGGAGGCAATTTAGGGGATTGAAAGGAAGCAGCTATTAACCAATCAGAGCAGGAGCATTTCAGAATGTTAACAACAGACGCACGGTTCCTGTACATACAGCTGAATGTCAGTGATATGCCCATGTATTGACTCCATAGTACCAGGTCGCTCTCTGGGATGGTGGCCCTAGTCCACACTCCTACCAGCAGGGCAAGTGATTCCTACAAAATTTTACCCCACAAACACCAGCACTATCCAACGCGCTATTCTTCTTCTTCAAATCCAGTAAGTATAAAGAGGTACCTCGTTGTTTTAATTTTTACTCCTTTGATTACTAATGTGCTTTGCATTTCTTCTTATTTGTGTGTTCATATAATTTTCCGACTTTTCTATTGGGGTTCCTAATTTTTTCTTGTTGATTTTTAAGAGTTCCGTGTGTTTTCTAGGTATAGATGCTCACTTCTTTTCAAGATATGAAAGTATATTTTCTTATAATTTATCTGTGATTTTATCCAAGGTGTCCATTATTGGAATGGAACCATTAATTTTGATAAAATCAATTTATTCTTTTGCCTTACAATTTAAACAATTTGAGTTTTTTTAAAGAAGGTTGCTTCTACTAGTTCAAAATGATCATAATCTATATAATATCCTATTATCTTATGTTTATCCTCTGCATGTAGGTCTCTCATTCATCTGGAATCTACTTTTGTATATTGTAAAAGGTAGAGATTCATTAATATATTTCTCCATTTAGTGAATAGTTTTCATAATACCATTTACTAAACAGGGTTTCTTTTCCTCTTTATGTGGTCAACTTTCTTATAGAAGTTTTCACATTGACAGGAGCCTACCTTTATGACTTCAATTTTTCTCTATCGGTCTATTTGCCTATTCTTATGCCAGTACCTCTTTATTTCTACCATAATATATCTTTCTATGATGCTGTAATATGTCTTAATCTTGAAGGGCAAGCCCCCCTGCCACCTCCATGCTCTTCATTTTCAAAGTTATCTTACCTAAAATCAACTAAAATTATTATAGTCGAAGCCTGCTCTTGAAAGTTGCAAGCCTTCAACTGACTTTAGAGTTTTAAAATACTTACATCTGGTAGATTCTGCCAGTACAATTGGTTTGTAGAGGCAGAGACAATTCCTGGGGCTTCCCACTTCATCATCCTCCCTCTAACTCCACCACTGTTATTTATTTCTATAAGTTGGTTTTATATTCTGCAACTTTGTTTATCTCTCCTATGTATTGATTATGTTGATTGGCCAATGTAGAAAAACCCATGCTGTCTGAAAGAATGGCAGTTTTATCTCTTTCCTTCTGATTTTTTAGGTTCTTATTTATTGTCCTACTATTATTATTATGTTGGCTCTAACCTCCAGTTTTATGTTCCATAGTTGCTGTGTTAGTGGGCATCCTTGCCTTGTTCTCAGACTCTAAGGAAATATATCAAGATTTCTTCATTAGGTACAATGTTTTTCGTAGGTTTTTTTTAACCAAATAAAGTTCCTTTTGCTTTCTAGTTTCATGAGTGCTTTTTTATTTTTATAACTTGTTGAATTTTATAGAATTATTTTTATACCTCTAGTGATAGTCATATGATTTTTAAAATTTAGTCTATTAACATGGTGAATTATATTCTGTTATCGAATTATGCTACAGTACTAACAACTAACTTTTGAGTAGTGATGTTTCTTAAAATACACTAATTATTATTTATAGTTATCTAATATTTTAGTTATATAACCTGCAAATGGACAAAATGAATCTCTTTTTGGAATTCTTTATTTCATTTTTGAAATAAATTGTATTAGTCTCAAACATTATTTACTAATTGTTTTTTCCTTTTTCTGTTTTCTAGAATATGTTGTTTAAAACCGGAATTAACTCTTCTTGAAAAGTTGATAAAGGTACCTGTAAAGATATCTGGGCATAGGAATATTCTGAAGAGACAGACTATATGATAGTCACCCTATCATTCTGTTTTAGTAGTTTTTCCATGTTTCATTTTTTCCTTGGATTTTATATTTTTGTCTATCTCCAAGTACTATAGAGGTTTCCAAAAGGACTCATATAATTTACATGTTCCTCCCAAAGTTTTTCTTTTCTTTCCTCCTCTTCCTCTCCCTCCCCCTCCTTATTCTCATTCTCGTTCTTACTTTCTTTTCCTTCTTATTCCGGCCTTCCTCTGACAGTCTCATGTGCTGAACACAGCAGTAAACTCTGGTCACTGCTGCACCTTCTTCTGCATATAGCCGTGTCCAGTTCGCCACTGCTGTAACCCACAGCCACTTCTGATGGGTATTGCCCTGTCCAGCATGTCCTGCTTCAGCTTCCATTATAGAATACCAACTCCTAGTTGACTCCACCTTTCTTACTGAACACTGCAGTAAGTAAATGACACTCACTGGGTAGCAGTCCCATTGCCTCAACCATTCAACTATACTGTGGCAGTATCAGCATCTTCACTCAGGTATGACACCACACTCCTGCCATGTTTCTGCATACTCCTTCAATGGAGTGTCCAAGCCAATGGTGGTCTGCGGTCAAATCCACCTTTATGTGACGCTCTGAGAAAGAGTAATAAAGTAATCTCACATGTGTCCTAATGTCTCACATAGATTTAGGAAACCAGATCTTCAAGTTTTTGGTTATAGCTACCAACCCTTTCTATATAACTCACATGTGAGTATTAAGGGCCTAAGCCAGGAGACAGATTCTGGGAACAAACAATAGTGCTCTTCCTCTGAAACACGGAGGCAAGCTTGTTTGCCTAATGTTTCTCTCTTTGGGTGTGAAGTTCCTCTGTTCCTTATAGAAATGCCTTTTAGTAGACTGACCTCCATCAGTTCAGCAAAGATAACTGAGTACTTCAGCACCCCCAAGGATATACATTGCTTTCCCTCTCTGTTCTACCACGTCCAAATAAGAATGCCAGTGGAGAAAATAGCAGATGGATAAAGTGTTGGCAGGGTCCTGGTCAGTGTATTTTTGCCTCCAAGTATGGCAAGTTACAGAGTAAATCAAAATAGGTAACAGCGGGCACAGATAACAGATTACAGAGCACAAGAGTAATTTACAATTCCAAACACGTCTGTTGAGTGCTCCCACCACTGGTGCATATTTGGATGTCCTGCAAACCAGGATTCAACAACTTACTCTCCTGGAGGGTCATTTTGTTTCTTTAGTGTGACTTCTCATATCTCTTTACTGACGTATTCAGTATGTATTATACAATAAATAAAATAATCTCCAAGGGACAGACATGATACTTCTCATTTTCAAATTCTTGGGAAACTTGCCTTTATTCCACCACTTATGAAACATATATACCTGAACTGGTAACACTTATTGTATAACTTAAAAAATTTAACTTAAAGCCCATGCCGAGACAGAGAATGGAGCCCCAGTCTAGTAATTTTTTACTCCTCCCCTAAATAAACCAATGAGCTTCAGCTGTGTTTCATGACTGATTCATCTCCGTAATCTTATCCAATCACTGGTGCATATCCTCAAATCTGAAAGCATTTATTTTATTATTTACATCCAGATAATTTGTAGAAACGACATAAAGCTCAAATCATGCAGAGTAAACATCGTTATTATTTTGGGGTCAACACTGCAATTTCCTACTACTTGTCTCTATCATTTTGAGGTTTTCTGTTTGATAAAATTACCTGTTTATTTTTAATGCCATCCACTCAATGTATACATTTGAAAACTTATTTCCTTCCTTATTTATATACGATGAGAAAGTGTTTGTGTATGTACTCATATGAAAAATATCTTAAAATATATAAATTATTCTTCTTTGAATAGGTGCTGTATTTTGCTCACTTTTTCCTCCTCTTGTTATCTGATTCTTTAACTTTTTGAGGGTAAATTAAAAGAATCTAATGAAAGCTCTGGACCCTTCATCCTGGAAAAAGTGGACGTACATGATGTTTTGCAAACGATTTTAGGATTTGAAGCATGCCACGGATCTTACTTAGGAATCAATCAAGAGTGTGGGAACACGGACTTCCCCTGGTGGCGCAGTGGTTAAGAATCTGCCTGCCAATGCTGGGGACACGGGTTCAAGCCCTGGTCCGCGAAGATCCCACAAGCTGCGGAGCAACGAAGCCCGTGGGCCACAACTACTGAAGTCTGCACGCCTAGAGCCCGTGCTCCGCAACAAGAGAAGCCACTGCAGTGAGAAGCCCGCGCACCACAATGAAGAGTAGCCCCCACTCACCACGACTAGAGTAAGCTCACACGCAGCAACAAAGACCGAATGCAGCCAAAATATATAGATAAATAAATAAATTTATTTTTTAAAAAAAGAGTCTGGGAACACAAATCAAGAGATCCTCCCTTACCATTAAGAAACACCCGCTTATCTTTTTTCTGTTTCTAAACCCACATCCATAGCACCCTGTTTTGAATTTTGGGATATCTTGGGTTCTCTAGAACCAAATTATCTCAGCATTTTATGTTGTGCTGCTCTTATGGTTCAATTTCTCTTCACTTAACATTATATCTAGTTGTTACTGCAATAATGGACATACATTTTTCGGACATAAACTGTATGTTTCATAAGAGTCATGGTCTTATCTTAATTTCTTTTATATATACTTTCTTGATGTAACTTGCACTCTTAAATCACTTATCATTTTTGCCTTATGACTTTCCATACAGTACTAAAATTTAACTATGTGAGACGGAAATAGAAAAGAAGTCAAATACCAGTTGAAATTGTAACTAATAGTCACTCTTTGGGGCCAAGTGAAGATAAAAGTTATTGTAGTCTTCATCCTATTGTTTTGAAAAGGGATTTCATTTTCCACTGCACTCTAAGTCCTTGGAAGCACATACATATTATCACCTTTCGATTGTTCCCGTGCTGAACAGACCATTTGGCATGGAGCAGCAGCTCGTGAAACATTTGGATGGATAATGAATAAGAGATATTTGGAAGATTCTTTTTCTTCAAGGAGATATTGTGTTTTTCAGTTTCATGGTTCAATTATTGCTGGATTAGATAGTAAACAAACACCACTTTCCTTGACTCTCTATCTATGACTATTGACATTGTGATTAATAATTCTAGTGTATAGACATGGAAGTAAACCAAAATGAAATTTCTGTTTAAAATATGTGATAAATAAAAGAAAGAAAAGCAGTAAATATTTTATAAGTAGAAAGGGCTCAGACCATTTAAGATCATTTTAAGCTTAGAAACTGATGCATTTCTTTAATTTCTCCTTATGATCAGACTTCTCAAAGCTAAAGTCAAAATGCTTTGCATAGAGAGGTATTTATTGACTCTTCTACTTTAAAATGTCCTTTCTGAAATATCATACAGTAGAGCAGCGGTCCCCAACCTTTTTGGCACCAGGGACCGGCTTAGGGGAGGACAGTTTTTCCACGGACCGGTGGCGGCGGGGGCGGGAGACGGTTCGGGGATGATTCAAGCGCATTCCATTTATTGTGTACTTTATTTCTATTATCATTACACTGTAATATATAATGAAGTAATTATACAACTCACCATAATGCAGAATCAGTGGGAGCCCTGAGCTTGTTTTCCTGCAACTAGATGGTCCCATCTGGGGGTGATGGGAGACACTGACACCCGAAGTGTGTTGCTCACGTCCAGTCTACTCCATAATCTCGCTTTGGTTGCTGTCACTGCAGAAAACCCTGCCTCACAAAGATAGGAGGTTGGAAATGGAAGCAGGCTTTTCATTGCTTTTGTGGCAATCTCAGCTTATTCTGCCTTGACTTTAATCCAGAACGTATGGAGATTTGAAGTTGTCTCAGATATACTTTTAAGGCCACCATCATTTGTGATCTCAAGCAGTTGATCCTCTTCTAGCACAGACAAAGTCGATTCACCTGGCTTATTCATAAATGGGTAGTGGATCCATTCCTTCCCAGTTTGGGGGTCTTTTGTGGTTGGGAAGTAATGCTCAAGCTGAGACAGGTGATCATGCACCAGCTGGGAGAGAGAAGGCCCTGGCTCAGTCTCTTTCAAAATCTCTGCTGATGTTTGAAACATGTCAAAAATCCCAATGTTCACTCATTGCCCCCATAATTTCAGTTTGGCTTTGAATGCAGCCACTTTATCTGCCGACTTGAACACAGTTGTCGTTCTCCCCTGAAGTGACAGATTGAGTTCATTGAGCAGGCTGAATATGTCACACAAGTAAGCAAGTTTTGCGACCCATTCTGTGTCACTGAAGTGTGCTGCCAGTGGTGACTGTTTTTCTAAAAGAAATCTCTGGAGCGGCTGTCGTAACTCAAAAACTCTGGCCAGTGATCTACCTCTAGAAAACCATCTCACTTCTGTGTACAAGAGAAGATGTGTGCTCTGCGTCCATCTCCTCACAGAGCTGTGTGAACAGACGTGAACAGATGTGAGTTAAGGGCATGTACTTTAACGTAGTTGATAATTTTAATCACATCCTGCAAAATGTTGTTAAGTCCAGGTGAAATTTTTCAGCTAGCCAGCATTTATCTATGGACACAGTGCATAGACTCACATTCAGAAGCGACCTCTTTGACCCGAGTAGTGAAACCAGGAAGCTGTCCAGTCATGGCAGCTGCTCTGTCTGTGCATATACCGACACAAAAAGACCAATTCAGTTTTCCTGATATGTAATTATTCAAAGACTTGAATAGTTTTGCAGCTGTGGTGTTGGTTGGCAACAAAAGTGCGCATAACAAATCCTCATGCACATCCTCCTGAAAAATATACCCCACTGAAACAAGCATTGTTGCCTATCGTCAACATCGGTAGACTTGTCAAACTGGATTGTGTACCACAGTGACTCATTAATCCTCTCAAACAATCGTGCCTCAGTATCCTCTGCCATTTCATCAGTTTGTCTAGTTATGGTGCTAGCCGAAAGAGGAACACGTGCCACCTTTTGAACTGCAGCCTCTCCTAAAAGTTCACGGCAAATGTCCTTAGCAGCAGGCAGGATCAACTCTCCACCAATAGTAAAGGACTTCTTAGCTTTAGCAACACAGTTAGCCACTAAGAATGATGCTCTCAGTGTAGACACATTTGAAGTGGTGGCCTTCAATAACTGCTTCTTTTCTTCGTTTCATGTTTTTCTTTTGTTTTGAAAAACTCCAAAGGCTTGTCTTTTAATGCAGGGCGCTTGGTCTCCATGTCGCGAAGCAGTTTTGAAGGTTTCATGGCTTCATTGAATAGCCGGAGGCCACATATTATACAAAGCGGACTTGGAGAATGTGAATCACTTGTTGCAATGAACCTGTAATTTGACTAGGACTCTTGGTATTTTCTTTTAAATGCAGCTTTCTTTTTGGTGGCAGTCTCAGAGTCTTCTGCTGTCTCATAATTGGGTCTTTACCCCTTTTCAAAGAAGCTCTCCAGCGACGTTTATTTTTTACTCATTTTAGCTAGGGTTAGCTTACCAAAACGGTGACTGAGACAAGTGCGCAGTGCGGGAAAGAGGCACGGACAGAAGTAGTAAATAAAATAATGGGCGGTCCATGTGCAGACTGAAATAAGTGTCGGATGGAAGCAACCGAAGTGCCCACCGACAGATGAATGGATAAAGATATGGCACATGTATACAATGGAATATTAGCCATAAAAAGAAATGAAACTGAGTTATTTGTAGTGAGGTGGATGGACCTAGAGACTGTCATACAGAGTGAAGTAAGTCAGAAGGAGAAAAACAAATACTGTATGCTGACACATATATATGGAATCTAAAAAAAAAAAAAGATTCTGAAGAACCTAGGGACAGGACAGGAATAAAGACGCAGACATAGAGAATGGACTTGAGGACACAGGGAGAGAGAAGGGTAAGCTGGGACAAAGTGAGAGAGTGGCATGGACACATATACACTACCGAATGTAAAATAGATAGCTAGTGGGAAGCAGTCGCATAGCACAGGGAGATCAGCTCGGTGCTTTGTGACCACCTAGAGGGGTGGGATAGGGAGGGTGGGAGGGAGAGGCAAGAGGGAGGGGATATGGGGATATATGTATACATATAGCTGATTCACTTTGTTACACAGCAGAAACTAACACACCATTGTAAAGCAATTATACTCCAATAAAGATGTTAAAAAATAATAAAGTGTGACGGATTCTGACTTAAAGCTTGCCACCTGATGCAGCTTAATTGTCCCTTGCCACTCACTGAGAGGGTTTTGATATGAGTCTGCAAGCAATTGATTTATTTTGGTCTCTGTGCAGTCAAACCTCTCTGCTAACAATAATCTTTATTTGCCGGTCCCCAGCACTAGCATCACCGCCTCAGCTCCATCTCAGATCATCAGGCATTAGATTCTCATAAGGAGCGCACAACCTAGATCCCGCAGGTGTGCAGTTCACAGTAGGGTTTGCACTCCTATGAGAATCTAATGCCACCGCTGATCTGACAGGAGGCGGAGCTCAGGTGGTTATGCGAGTGTTGGGGAGCGGCTGTAAATACAGATGAAGCTTCGCTCACTGGCTCACCGCTCACCTCCTGCTGTGCAGCCCATTTCCTAAGAGGCCACGGACCAGTACCGGTCTGTGGTCCGTGGGTTGGGGACCTCTGGAATAGAGGAAAGAACACGGGCTTTGAGTCAAAAGGATAGGCTTACAATGTGGGATTCACTGCCTCCTAGCTATAAATTGAGACAAGTTATTTAGGTTTGATAAGTCTCATTCTCTTCATCTATAAAATTGAAGTTATAAAATGCATAGGGTTGTTAACTTATTTCATTAGTGAAATAATATCAAATCCTCAGGATATTGTCTGAACTATAGGATGTATTAATAAATGGAATCTATTAGTATTTTGCTTCTTCACATTCAAGTTATACTCTGCAACAAGTCTCTTGCTTTTAAGTTACATAGTGCATCATGCAGAAGATGTGAATTTCCAACATACATATGCAGATTTGTTCATTATATAAAAACAATAAAAATAACTACAGTAAGGATAAAGGGAGAAAACACAGTTGAAGTAAGAAGAGAAAAATATGCAAAACCAAGTATATTGTAAAGATTGAAAATAAAACCCAACTTTGAGCTTCCTAACAGTGATGATAGCTATGTAAATGAAATGCTAGAATTCAGAAACAGTTTGGATGTGTTTTCTGTTATATTCGTTCTTGTAAATACCCACATATAACTATTTTCTTTCTTGTTTTTTTGGCTGTGTTGGGTCTTTGTTGCTGTGCGCGGGCTTTCTTTTAGTTGTGGTGAGCGGGGGCTACTCTTTGTTGCGGTGCACAGGCTTCCCATTGCAGTGGCTTCTCTTGTTGCAGAGCATGGGCTCCAGGTGTGCAGGCTTCAGTAGTTGTGGCTTGCGGGCTATAGAGTGCAGGCTCAGTAGTTGTGGTGCACGGGCTTAGTGGCTCTGCAGCATGTGGGATCTTCCTGGACCAGGGCTCAAACCCATGTCTCCTGCATTGGCAGGCAGATTCTTAACCACTGCGCCACCAGGGAAGCCCCCACTATTTTCCATCTTATTCATGCATCCTTCTTTAAATACCAACAACCTGGTTGGGGACCATCTCCTTCCCCCAATTGAATGACTCACTCTCATCCTTTATGCTATTATTTTAAAGTCTACCTGTTCATATTATAAACTTCATCCCTTCTTCCCTTTTCCAATCTGTTGCTGTGAGGTTTGGGGAGAGTGGTAATCATGGTTGCCTTTATATATTGAAGAAGTTAAATTTGGAAAGAAATTTCTCACCTGGGTCTTTTATAGAATGTTAGAGTACTTATCTTTTCAGAAGTCTTGGTGCCAAATCCCTTTTGTTAAAGTCTGACTCTCTCTCTCTTTCCCTCACTCTCTCTTCCTCTCTGTCAATTTGGAAAACTTACAGTAAACTTTCCTCAGTAATCAATTTGCCAGTTCTTTATCCAGGAGCCCCACAGTCTGTTCTCAACTTCTGTAGTAGTCAACCTCAACTTCTTTAAACCTGATTATTTAAGGGTTCTTCTTGGGTTATCTTCCTATTTCCTTTCTAAGAAGGCTTTTTCTTCATATATGTGAAATCTCTTACCTGCATTTTCTTCAGTATTGTCCCATGTTCAGTATATTTTGCAGAATTTTTTTTTATAATTTCAGATGTTTCCTATTTATTTTGGTATTTTTGGTAGATATTTAGGAAGAAGTTCTTTAGAATTTTAGATAATTCCTGTTTGTTTAGTACCTTGGTCTTTTTCATGGAAATTTGCAAGTAGTAGCCAAGTAAATGTGCAAGATTGATCATTTTGGAGAAGCAGTCTCTTCCTCTTGACTGAGAGGCATGCTTAGAAGATAATATTGTGATAGGAAGAGTTAAAACGTAACTATGCAAAGAGATTTAAAACCGGGCCCCAAAGCCTGTATTTTAGTCCAGCACTGCCATCCAGTAGAAGCATGGTTCTGAAGTATGGAACTGAAACTCTGGCCTTTCCAGTTCTAAAGACAGCTCATAGGAGTTCACTCTGACCTCCACAGCCTCCTTTACCAGCATCAGTCAGAGTGCTTGGTACACCGACAGCAATGTTCTGTTTATGGGGTCATCGCACCTCAAGTCTGTGAGATCCTCAAGGGTGGGGTCTGTGCCTTTATTTATCATTTTTATCTGGTTCCTCACACAACATGTAGCAAACTGTATTAGTCAATATATGTTTGCCAAGGGAATTAACAGGAATAAATTGAGTGTCTCTAATTTCAGTCTTCCCCTAGAGCTAGAAAGAGTTCTGTTTATTAACTTTTACCCAGTAAGAACTCAGGAGCAATTTTTTAAGCTGGCCATTGTGATAATTTTACCCTATGTTAGTACTGAGAAACATACCAAACTGTCCTAAAATGGCTATTGGCAGGACACTATGTCAGGTGACTTTATTCAAGAGCTTATTCCTGAATAATCCTTCTGTGCATGTAACCACATCTCATTTTTGGCCGTATGTTTCCAATATCACTTTCTTATTTTCTATTCCTTTGTTCTTTTCCAGCTTAAAATATTCTCCAGATTATTTCTTTAATTCTGATTTTCCTTTTTCTCACCTTCAGGAAGTTTTATCCTTTCAGACATGGCATCTTGATATACTGATGGACTCTATAGCACTAGGCTCAACGCTGGTACCTACCCCACACCCCATCCCTAGCAATAACACACACACACACACACATACACAGATACACACACACAGACACACACACAGCTGTTACTGCCTTCATGGGAAGTCATAACAGCAGCTATCCTAAATTCATTGAATAGTACCACAAATGGTCCAGCTTAGTCAAAGGAAAGGATCATAAAGTTGCAAGCTACAGTCTCATTAAAAGGAGCAAAATTTCAACGCAGGCATGATAGTTGTGGGAGGGGCTTCATTGGCTTTACTGTCTTCGTGAATAGAGTCCCAGATCTCATAAAAGGAACAATTTTAGTGGTATAAGGATTTAATATGCTTAAAGTTACAATTGCCATACCTTACTTTTTTCCTTTATAGAGACATACGTCTTAGAGATTGTAGACATCAACAATCTCCCTTTTTACTGAATGAGGAAATGAGGCTCAGAGAAGCTAAGTGAATTGCCCGAAGAATAAACAAGTAAGTGGCCGCGATAAGAGCTGGAGTCAGAGTGTCTAACTCCAAAAGCCATATTTTCACAAACAATTTCTATTGGACTTTACAGTTTACAAAACACTCTCACATAATCAACTTATTCAATTCTCACAATATTCTATTGAGTTGATATTTTCTATGATTTAGTAACAAGAGAATCTACCAAAAGCTCCCTAGAGTTGAAACCAGGACATATCCCAGATTACTTGTCTCCAAATCCATGAATTTTTTACTGTCACTACTGAACCTTCTGTTCATCATGTGTCCCAGGAACAGTGATGAAAAGGATTAAAAGTAATGTTGAAGTTATATTTTGTTAAAGTCAAAATTATCAGTGATATAAAGATTCTGGCACTGTGTTCATTGCAACTTCTCATTCCCAAATGACTTACCTGTTCAGATGACAAGTTATTAGGAACAATTCAACCACTAACCAAAGTGATCAGAGAAAGATGTCATTGAAAGAGGGGTTTGTTATTGGCTGAATTGTGTCCCTCTAGCTGACCCCCAATTCAAACACTGAAGTCCTAACTTCCAGTGCTAACTTTCAGAATGTGACTGTATTTGGAGACAGGATCTATAAAGAGGTAAATAGGTCAAATTGAGGTCATTAAAGTTGGCGTAACCCAACATGACTGGTGTCCTTAGAAGAAGAGAAAATATGGACACAGACATGTACATACAAAGGGAAGATGATATGATGACCCAGGGAGAAGATGGCCATCTATAAGCCAAGGAGAAAGGCCTGGCGCACATCTTTCTTCATGCCTTAGAAGAAACTGACCCTGCCAACACCTTGATCTTGGACTTCTAGCCTCCAGAACTGTGGGAAAATGAATTTCTGTTGTTTAAGCCACCCAGTTTGTGGTACTTCGTTAGGGCAGCCCTAGCAAACTCATACAGTGTCCATAAATATTTAAATAAGCTAAGTCAAGGATGGTTTTGCCAGTCTTGAGGGAACAGAAAACTATCTTTGATATGTCAAGGAGAATTTCAGGGTGTATGTGTGTGTGTGTATATAAATATACATATATACAGGTATTACAATAAAAGAATATGAACCTAGCTTCTCACAGTCCAGGATATCGGTAGTGTGGTCAGAATTATGGAGCTATCAAGCATTAAAATCTTGAGATTTTATAAGACTCTGGTTATAGTGGTTACCTCTCTTCTAGGCATAAAGAAGGAGACAACTAGAGTGTGGTTACAGAGATTTTATGGTAAACAAGGATAGTGTGAGGTAATAGCAAAAAGCTAATTTCCTAAGTTATCCTCAATTTTTTGGTAGTTCCATTTTGATCATTTTATCCTCCAGGTTTCTGACATGTTGATTTATAATCAGGACACCAACAGCTTTCCTTTAATATTGTCACTAAGCGAATACGCAGCAGTTAGAAGTAAAATATTTGAAGAGTTGAGTATCAGTGCTCTCTTTAAAGATAATGACTATAAACTGACATATATAACTCTAAGGAATTTCCTATAATTTTCTAGTATAAGGTAGTGTAGGAAGGGAAAAAATCTTTTCCCTTTTCTACCCTTCTAGGTTCCTGGCTGGGCTCTTCAACAAGAGACAATTTAACAACAGGAAGACAAATAGAAGCTTATTAACAAACATGTATACCTCATATATACACGGAAACCCAGGGGTGAGTAACTCAAAGGGTAGCTAGAGCTTGGGCATCTTAGCAAAGGAACAATAAATTTTTAGAGACAAAGGAAAAGGAACTTCCCACTAATTCACCATTCACTATGTGCATTCACTATTTGCAAATTAGTGGGAAGACAAATATATAGGAAATTTACAGTAGACAAAGGCTCTTTAGTAAAGTTCGTTATCTAGATTCCTCTGGTGCCATCTCCAGGCTCATTAGGGTCTAAAGTTGTCTCTGATGACTAACTTTTGTTTTCCCTGGCAAATAGGAGAGGATGGACACTTTTATAAAATTATATCCTTCTTTCAGGCAAATAGAGGGATGGCAGAGAGCTTTTCTTATACTAGCTTCTTAATTGCTTTCAGCTCAAAATAATCATTATGTCAAAGTGGCATATTTGTGAGCGGCAAATTCTGCTATCCTTCAGAAATACCTCTGGAAATGAAGTAGTAAGAAAGTCCATATGAAATTAGCAGGTTTTGAGCCAAGGGGAGTGTTAATTTTTTTAGTCCAATAACTTTAAACCAGAGGTGCACATCATAATCATCTATGAATTGTTTAAAGTCAAATATACCTGAATGCTCCAAGTTTGATGGACCTGGGATGAGCCTTGAGCATTTAAAGTTACAAAAATTGTCCCAATTCTGATGCTCACTGCTGATGAAGGACCAGGACAACTTCCTCATTTACAGGCCTCTGCAATAACCTAGGGCTCTTGGGCTGCTACAGGCTTGGAGGCAGTCCTGAGATCCAGCCAAACTCCTTTCTGCTACATCATCTGAGTGTTCATCTGTGAATTTCCTGTCCTTACTCTCCCCATCACCACAATTTTCCCCTAGATTTAAATTTGACTTTGGAAAAGAAAAGATGAGGAAATCACAAATAAATGCTCAGCAATCAGAACAAAAGAAAAAACCCCACAAAACCATTTGCCTCCTCCTCATCTTTGTTACTCCCTGGTGGGAGTGATTTCTATTTCAACATCAGTCTGGCTGGGCAGCCCCCTAATTAAATAGTTAGCTTCATCAGCTGCAAGCTTTGAGGTAACAGTGAGAGCAATATATGACAGAATGTGACTCCAAAAAAGTAGTAGTAGCTAATGTATCATAATCAGAGGCAGAATTTCAAGTGCACATCACTGGGAATACACTGAGTTAGTATATTACTACCGGAATTGCTAACAGTACTAACCAGAACACTGGACCTTATAAGATTATCTTTTTCATAATCTAGCCCTTCTCTTCCTTGAAGACTTGACTAAATTACTTAGCCTTCTTGTTCTTTCCCCTTCCCTTGTGTTAAATACTAGTCATAGCAAACATATACATGGCACCATGTATCTGTTTATAGGTTGTTTTGAAACATACAGCTTAGGTCTTATGTATATAATTGAAATGTTTGTATCTAGATTTCCTGAAGAAAGACCATGTGTGCTTCTTTATTTTCACTGCATAGCCGTGATTAGTAAAAGACTTTCCAATTACCTCAGAGACTGGATGGTCCAATCTAGTGAAAAGAACATTTCCCTGGGAACCTAAAGACTTCGATTTGAGTTTCAGCCTGCATGCAAGGGTAAGGCATGGTTATTTAAACCCATCTGCCTCCCAAATGCAATAAAGCGCTTATAAGCTTTGATTCATGAGTCATTGGGAGAATAAAATAAAACACGCAAAAGTGCTTTGAGGATTACAGAGTGTTGTGAATGTATAATGCCTTTCTGGTCCAGGTCTGTGGACTCATTGCTTTGTTCATTAAAAATGACACAATTGGGACTTCCCTGGTGCAGCAGTGGTTGAGAATCCACCTGCCAATGCAGGGGACGTGGGTTCAATCCCTGGTCTGGGAAGATCCCACATGCCGCGGAGTGACTAAGCCCGTGCGCCACAACTACTGAGCCTGCACTCTAGAGCCCGCGTGCCACAGCTACTGAAGCGCGTGCACCCAGAGACCGTGCTCTGCAACAAGAGAAGCCACCGCAATGAGAAGCCCACGCACCGCAACGAAGAGTAGCCCCTGCTTGGCGCACACAACTAGAGAGAGCCAGCGCGCAGCAACAAAGACCCAATGCAGCCAAAAAAAGAAAAAAAGACAATTCTAAAAGGCAATTTTCACATTTCAATTAGTCTTTTAAAAATATATTATAGTATTAAGGTAATTTTCTAGGTTCGGAACTGCTGCCTCTTCTATAGAAAATAATGGAAACTAAAAAACTGAAAATTTAAGGTAAATGTAATTAGATTTAATTCTTTGCTAATACCTTTGGTTCTGTTCTTTTGTACTACTGGGGAAATTGTCTATCTATTAGTTATGCAATCTTTCATGTTTATGAAACAATTAACACTTCTCTAGAGCCATTTAGAAAATGTTATGGTATCTTTTCTTTGTTCATATTGTATAGGTCTCAGCCTATTTTTGGTAATGGTCCTGCTAGAAATGCCTGAGGTACTTGCTCTGCCATATTACTTGGAGGAGCCCCATAGACATTTCCCCCACTGGAGCCAATGTTGTGGCTAGGCTGGCCTTTGCGGTTCTTATTATGATTACAGGGCGCACTTCAGCAAAAAGCCATCAGGGAACTTTGAGGAACAAGAGATCTATTATTCACAAGTTCTGGAGGGTACACAGCATGCCCAAGGGTCACACAGCAAGGTAGCTTTGGGGGTGGGGATGGGGGTATGACCTGGGGCTTTACCTTTATTAGGGTCCAATGGTTGGGTTTCTTGGAGTTTCACAGGATCACACATTATGGGCTAATTTGAAGCATAAGAGTGGGAATCAGAACAAAGACTAGAGGAAGTCACTCGAGCTGTCAGTTAGCTAGGTCACCCAGGGGAATTTCATGGGTAAGAGTGGCCTAGTTCCTTACCTGGTTGTTTTGTTAGTACTGTGTCATACAGCTGGCAATGTGTTTAGTCAAGATGGGTGTGTTTTGAAATGATAATCGGCAAAGAAAAGCTTAATGTCAACCACTTACATTTCAGTTCAAATAAACAAGGAGGCAGAAAGAGATGTGGAACCATAAGGAGCGATGGCTTACTCATCATCAATGGAACCATATTTATTTACGCTTTCCCCTAATTTCCTAATTTATCATGTTCCCACAGTAGGAGGGATCATTCCTTCAAAACTGATTGAAACATTGTCTGTTTCCATAGAGACAGGTTTGAAATTGATTACAAAAAGAAAAGTGATCAATAAGTATGCCCTTTTTATGCTCTTTTATTTGACTGTAATATGTAAGGTCTTAGAAACACAGATATATTATTCATTTGTTCATTAATTTTTAAAGCAGAAATTTTATCCTGATTATGAGTTATATAAATGGTGTAAAAATATTAGACAATAAAGAAATTTATAAAGATGTTAGTGAAATCATCCATAATTCTGCTCACAAGAGCTAACACCATTTGGTGTTTCCTTTCAGACTTTCTTTTTCCTTCCTATGTGTTAGAAAAATAAGTGTGTTTGTGTATGTTTTACAATGAGCAGGATATTTTACATGCTGTTTTGCAAGGTATTATTTTCATTTGATACTATACATTAGATACGTTTCCAAGTAAATGTGTTTGTACATCATTTTTCATGATTTTAGTTTATTTTCTCTAATGGACTGATCATAATTTAATTTTCCAAACACTTTTATTGGGCACTTAAGTCATTTCCAATTTTTTCATTATTATGAAACAATGTTAAACAATGCTGAGCTTTGAGCACTGTTATCCACAAAAGAGGCATAAGATAGCCTACTGCCCATGCTTTCTGTGGGGAGTATATAAAATAATGTTTGAGTAAACCACGATAATATATATTCAGAAATGATTTTTTGTGTTATCTAGATTTTCAGATGTGTTATATGGGTGTGGACTGTATAAATTTATACTTTAAAATTTTCTTTACATCTGAATACATGTCATTTCTCTTTCCAAATACTTGTGGTCTCTCCTGATTACAGCTGTCTGAGGTCACTAGGTCATTCATTCAACAAACATGCATAGATGATTTTTCCAGTGTCAGGCACAGTGCTAAATGCTAGAGATACAACAGTTAACAAGGCAGACACAGACTGTTCTCTAATGGAGTGTACATTCTTATGGTAGACACAGATTTTTAAAGAGTAGAAAACAAGCAAAGATAATGAATTCTGATGTGTTATGAAGGAAATTAATAAGGTTTTGATAATTAAAATAATAGGGAGTAGCATCAAATGAAGTGTCAAGTACTTTCTGAAGAGGTGACATTCAAACAGTGACATTAAAAAAAACCTGAAAAAGAAAAGAAATTGTAGTAAGATTAGAACTTTTGGGAAGGATGGGAGACAGGTGGAGACAATGTCAGAGCCTTCGGATGGGTTATATAATACAGGGTCCACAAACTATAGCAAGGACCTTGGTTTTTACCAAAGTGCAGTTGGAAGGCACAGATATTACTGACACCTCTTTTATTTTTCCTCCTTATGCTTTCAGTTGAAAGTTTCACTTATATTACTTTTCCCTTTATAATGAGGCAAAATAGTCATAAAACATTTTCTTTTTTGATATACCTCACCTAAACACTACATTTATCCATTGTGATACCTACTTTTTAATGTTGGTAAAACATTAGCTAAATAAGAATGTCTTACATTTTGTAAATTGAGAAAATTAGGCCTTTGACTTTTTGTCAGTTACTGTGAGAGATGAGTTAAAATCTCCACATACGATTGTACATTTTTCTATTTCTCCTTTTGGTTCTATCAACTTTTGCTTAATACATTTTGATACTGTTATTAGTTGCATACAAATGTAAGATTGTGTATCTTTCTGTTGAATCGATTCTTTTGTAATAGTGATATATCCTTTTTACTTGAGTATTACTGTTGCCTTAGATTCTTCTTTGCCTGCTATTAATATAGCTAGAGCAGCCTTCTTTTGGTTTGTCTTTCCATGGTATGTCTTTTTCTTATTTACCTATTTTATGCTTTGAAAACATTCATCTCCCCTTCCTAAAAACAGACACATGGTTTGCCATTTGTTTTCTCAACTTCTATATTCTAATTTACTGTGCTCAATCTCATCAATAATTTTCTTTATGGCCTCTGGGTTCTATTGCTATATCCTGCTTAGAAAGACTGACCCTACTTACAGTTTATAAATTTATTCCCCCTTTTTGTTGAAGTATTTTTATAGTTGTGTGCTTTGTGCTTAAGTTTTTGTTCCATTGGAAATATTCTGCTGTGTAAAGACTGAGATAGTAATGTAATGTTTTGGGGGGTGGGTACTGCTGATCAGCTAGTTCTGATGTATATATCGTAAGAGTTTAGAACAATGTTAGCTGAATCTAAACTTTTATGATATCATTCAGATAAGTTTATTTACTTCTTTTTTCATTCTGTCTATCAATGATAGGTGAATATGAGTTAGATTATTTCAAAACTTTTATAATTACATTAGTATAATTAAAATATTTCCTTAATAGTCTAATAGTTATAAGCTTATAATTGTATCAATGTAATGTTATTTGGCTAATAGCTATAATGCTGTTATTTTTTTAAATAAATTTATTTATTTTTTGCTGCATTGGGTCTTCATTGCTGTGCGTGGGCCCTCTACAGTTGCAGCGAGCAGGGGCCACTCCTCGTGGCAGTGCTCATGCTTCTCATTGAGGTGGCTTCTCTTGTTGTGGAGTACCAGCTGTAGGCGCGTGGGGTTTAGCAGTTGCAGCATGCGGGTTCAGTAGTTGTGGCTTGCAGGCCTAGAGCACAGGCTCAGTAGTTGTGGTGCATGGGCTTAGTTGCTCCACAGCATGTGGGATCTTCCTGGACCAGGGATCAAATCCATGTCCCCTGCATTGGCAGGCAGATTCTTAACCACTGTGCCACCAGGGAAGTCCCATACACTGCTATTACATTTTCAAGTTGAATTTGATAGTATGTAATATTATCTCTTTTATCATTTATTGCTACTTCACTTAATTTTCCTATGCCTGAGTTAAAATTTTTTTTCTGTTGATCTTTCTTTTTAAAATTTGCATTTGTCTGACATATCTTTATCCATTCTTTAATCCTCTAGCTTTTTAAAATGTGAGCTTGTAAAGGGTGTAGGTTCCCTAATTCTCAGCTTTATTTTCTATTCAACATTCATTAGGAAATTTTGCAGGTACTAGGGGGCACAGTTTATGCATTAATTTATTAAAGTTAGTACAACAACTCTATAAAGCTATTCTTTTCTCCATTTCTCTGAGGAGAAAGCTAAATAATGGGTTGGCCAAAACGTTCTTTGGGTTTTTTCCGTAAGATGGCCCCAGTAGCACTTAGTTGTCTTTAACTTCAATCGAAACAATTTTGTTAGACTGTATTGTGACGGCTGTCATATCAGCGTGCGTTTAAAAAGAAATTTGTCAAAACTGGTGAATTTTTGGTAGCCATTTTAATATTGAAGATGGAAGAAAAAAAGCAACATTTTCAGCATGTTATGCTTTATTATTTCAAGAAAGGTAAAAACGCAACCGAAAAGCAAAAAAAAGATTTGTGCAGTGTATGGAGAAGGTTCTGTGACTGATCGAATGTGTCAAGAGTGGTTTGCGAAGTTTTGTGCTGGAGATTTCTCGCTGGACGATGCTCCAGGGTCAGGCAGACCAGTTGAAGTTGAGAGCAATCAAATCGAGACATTAACTGAGAACAATCAATGTTATACCAGGTGGGAGATAGCCAACATACTCAAAATATCCAAATCAAGCGCTGAAAATCATTTGCACCGGCATTGTTAATTGCTTTGGTGTTTGGGTTCAAGTTAAGCAAAAAAAACCTTCTTGAACGTATTTCCGCATGCGATTCTCTACTTCGACATAATGAAACACTTTGTTTTGAAAACAGTGTGACAGGAGATGAAAAGGGGATACTGTACAATAATGTGGAACAGAAGAGATCGTGGGGCAATCGAAATGCACAACCACCAACCACACCAAAGGCCGGTTTTCACCCAAAGAAGGTGATGTGGATATGATGGGATTGGGAGTCCTCTATTATGAGCTTTTTCCGGAAAACCAAATGATCAATTCCAACAAGCACTGCTCCCAATTACACTAACTAAAAGCAGCATTTGATGAAAAGCATCTGGAATTAGTCAACAGAACACACATAATCTTCCATCAGGATGATGCACGACTGCATGTTTCTGTGATGACCAGGCAAAAACTGTTACAGCTTGGCTGGGAAGTTCTGATTCATCCGCCATATTCACCAGACATTGCACCTTCGGATTTCCATTTTTTTCAGTCTTTACACAATGCTCTTAATGGAAAAAACTTCAATTCCCTGGAAGACTGTAAAAGGCACCTAGACAAGTTCTTTGCTCAAAAAGATAAAAAGTTTTAGGAAGATGGAATTATAAAGTTGCCTGAAAAATTGAGGAAGGTAGTGGAACAAAAGGGTGAATACATTGTTCCATAAAGTTCTTGGTGACAATGAAAAATGTATCCTTCATTTTTACT
This sequence comes from Neophocaena asiaeorientalis asiaeorientalis, assembly GCF_003031525.2. Lineage (NCBI taxonomy): Eukaryota > Metazoa > Chordata > Mammalia > Artiodactyla > Phocoenidae > Neophocaena > Neophocaena asiaeorientalis. The sequence goes on from NW_020172724.1 coordinate 3,278,839, forward strand.
TTGAAAACCAAAGGAACTTTTTGGCCAACCCAATATTAGGGAGATGAAACAAATTTTCCAGAGTCACACACCTAAACATTGTCTATTTATTGTAAAAGTTCTTTAAAACATCTTACATCTAATTTTACTTCTGATTTCTATTTTTCTTACTGTATTTTTTTATATGGAAGACATTTTCTTTCTGCTTTATCTTCTTAATTTTAAAAGACATATTTTAAATTTTGGTCAAAACCAAAATTGAATTTACCAGTTCAACCATTGTTTTCTTTTTAAAAAATAATTTTAAAAAATTTTAATGTAATTTATAACGTTACTTTCAGTTTACAAAATAGTTATTACAAAAATATGAGCTATATTCTCCATGTTGTACAATACATCCCTGAACTTAGCTTATACCCAATAGTTTGTGCCTCTCCCACCCCATCCTGCCACTGGTAACCACTAGTTTGTTCTCTGTATCTGGGGGTCTGTTGTATTTTTTTAGATTCCACATATAAGTGATATTATACAGTATTTGTCTTTCTCTGTCTGGCTTATTTCACTTAGCATAATGCCCTCCAAGTCCATCCATGTTGCTACAAAGGGAAAAATTTTGTTCTTTTTTATGGCTGTAATAATCCATTGTATACATAGATCACCTCTTCATTATCCATCCATCTGTTCATGTACACTTAAGCTGCATCTGTATCTTGGCAATTGTAAATAATGCTGCTATGCACATTGGAGTGCATGTATCTTTTCAAGTTAGTGTTTCTGTTTTTGTTTTTGCTTTTAGATATATACTCAGAAGTGGAACTGATGAATCATATGGTAGTTCTCTTTTCAGTTTTTTGAGAAACCTCCATACTATTTTCCACAGTGGCTGCACCAATTTACAGCATCAACAGTGTACAAAGGTTCCCTTTTCTCCACATCCTCACCAACATTTGTTATTTGTGGTCTTTTTGATGATAGCCATTCTGACAGGTGTGAGGTGATATCTCATTGTAGTTTTGATTTGCATTTCCCTGATGATTAGCAATATTGAGCATCTTTTTATGTGCCTGTTGGCCACCTGCGTTTCCTCTTTAGAAAAATGTCTCTTTAGTTCTTCTGCCCATTTTTAAATTGGGTTTTTTTTTTGATGTTGAGTTGTATGAGCTGTTGATACATGTTGGATATTAATCCCTTATCAGTCATATCATTTGCAAATACTTTCTTCCATTCAGTAGGTTGTCTTTTCATTTTGTTAGTGGTCTCCTTTGCTGTGCAAAAGAGATTAATTAGGTCCCATTTGTTTGTTTTTGCTTTTATTTCCTTTACTTTAGGAGATGCAGCCAAAAAAAATATTGCTGTGATTTGTGTCATAGCATGTTCAGCCTATGCTTCCCTCTAGGATTTTTATGGCATCCAGTCTTACATTTAGGTCTTTAATCCATTTTGAGTTTTTTTCATATATGATATTAGAGAATGTTCTAATTTTATTCTTTTACATGTAGCTGTCCAGTTTTCCCAGCACCACTTATTGAAGAGACTGTCTTTTCTCTATAGTATATTCTTGCCTCCTTTGTTATAGATTAATTGACCATGAGTGCAAGGGTCTATTTCTGGGCTCTCTATTCTGTTCCATTGATCTATGTGTCTGGTTCTGTGTCAGTACCATACTGTTTTGATTACTGTAGCTTTGTAGTATAGTCTGAAGTCAGGGACAATGATCCTTCCAGCTCTGTTCTTTCTCAAGATTGTTTTGGCTATTTGGAGTCTTTTGTGTTTCCACATAAATTTTAAAATTATTTGTTCTAGTTCTGTGAAAAATGCCATTGGTATTTTGATAGGGATTGCATGGAATCTGTAGATTGCCTTGGGTAGTATAGTCATTTTAAGAATATTGATTCTTCCAATCCAAGAACACAGATATCTTTCCATCTTTGAAGTCTCCCAGTTGAAGTTTGAAATCCAGGACACATTTTCTCCCTTCTCCTAACTTCAAGTGTTTCTTAATACAATCTGTGTTTTATTTCCATACAATTATAACATAACTGCTCTTGACCTATATATCTTTAAAGAAGAATGTTTAGACCATATTTTTCAGCTTTACAACCACATTTGTAAGACTTAAAATTATTTCTGCTTTTAAGTGGTTTGAGTTCACTTCAAAATCATTTCTGTGACTTCCCTGTGACTTATCTCATTATTTCAATCTTTCTCTGATGATTAGAGTATGTATTCAAGAATTTCTTTCTTTTATGCCATGGGAATACCTGCTATGCTTTTTGAGTCCTTGAATATGTGAGAAAATTATTTTTCTAATAATTTCCAATAATGCATTGAAAAGAGTTGCTTTTATAGCAAATTAATAAGAGTTTGAAGGATTTTTCAACTGCTGATTCCAAGTATAATATCACCTATTTTTTTAGTTTTTAATTTAAAACACTTTTTTCATCTAGATCACATTAAACTTTTATCTAACATTTAGGTCTTCTGGACTCATTCATCATGAACAGATGTGAAACCTATAAATACATATATAGTTATAACTATAGTTGCAACTCTTGGCTACTTTGTTTCCAGTTGTTATTTTATAGAGCTATGTATTTGCATAAACATACATATGGTTTGAGGATGGTTGACCAGCAGACTCCATTTGTTATTGCACATATTTATCAGTTAAACTCTAAGCATTTACCTCAAAAAATTAAATACTTATTTAACAATTTTATGTCTATAGTACTATTAATGCACATATTAAATATTAATAAAGTTCAAATTCTTTCCAAACAGTTTTAGAAAAATAAGTACACACAGATGAGTTTTTCTTTCTGGCTCCAAAGATGATGTCTGCACTCTGGTTTTCTGACTTGGTCATCAGTAGTCTGTAAGCAAGGATCATTCCTGACTCGTTCACCACTGTAATCCCACTGCTTTCCACAGTGTCTAGAATTTTTTTAGGTGCTCAGTAGATGTTACAGAATGATCATTTGGACTAAGAATGACTCATACATATGCTAAGTTTATAAATGCTGAGGCAGGTATCTGGAGGGAGAAATTCATTTGCTAAAGTCACACAACCTTCATTCCAGACCAGTACAACTGCAGTGCAGTTTTCTTTCTTGCATTCCAAAGTGCAGAATGATGCTCTGCAGTCCAAAGTTCCATGGCTTCCTTGTGGGAGTTGTCACAGGAGTTGAGAAGGTGAGAGGGAGGAAAAGGGGGATATGATTCAATATCCCCAAACTAATTTAACTCAGCTTAAATTTATGTTTTTTTAAATAAATTAAAAACAAATGATAAACACAGGAAAACAAACCAAGATATAGCTAAAAAGTCACATCCCTGCACAATGCTGTCTTCTTTATAAGGTACCTATTATTATCTTTAACTGAATTTACATATGCATATGACAACCATTTCCTTTTTTCTTCTAGCAATAAATAGGTCTCTTAATGTGAGCATAGTATATACAATCATACTATAGAAGGACACATTTAAATTTTTGTTAAGATAATGAATTAATTATATTGGATACTTTTATAGGTATTAAATGCCTATGATTCATTTTTATATTATTATTAATTGATATTTTTAGCTTTTATCTTAAAAATATCATGAGGATTGTAAAACCCCACAGCCTGGAATGAAGAGTTGAGACAGGACAATCTATTTCCAGGTAAAAATTTTAGCTGCCTTATCTATCTTGGAGCACAGCGTGGCTATGATAAATGAGGTCAATTTTGATACTGTATAATTACTGAAGTGTCCACAAGATGGCAGACCCAGAGTCTCAGATGATTTATTCACTAGCACATGGCAAATATGCCTGCTAAGCCTTATTTTACAACACTGATTAGCCAAGTTGATTGCAACAATTAAAATTAACATGCTTTTTAAAAAAACTTTCTCCTTTTTGTCTATATTAGAAGACATATCACAGTGAAGCCTTTAAGACAACAGTCAGTCTCATACCATACTATATTCGTTACTAAAGAATAATTAAAGCACTGTGTTTAACTTTTCCTAATTATTTCAAAATGAATCACCTTCCTTTATATGCATAACTCATAAATAGAGTTATGGTGTAACAATATTGCTTCTCACAAAATGCATACGGAAGCCATTCTTTTTAGAATTGTCTTATCTATAGTGTTGTGAATGAAATATCTCCTCTTCTCACAGAATGCCACATAGTTCATGAATTAATAGATGTTTAAGCCCTATAGAAAAGTTGAAAGAACAGTTTGATGAACACCTAGGTGAATCCTCACCTCGATTTCTGTCATTAACATTGTCATGCTTTTTATTTGTATATACATGAATATATTATTTCTATGTATATATCTATTATTCTTGATTTATGTTCTTACATATTTTTTTATGCTTTATATATATACATATAAAGCACAAAGTTGCTTTTTGTTGAGCAATTTCAGCATGATGTAAACATCATGACATTTCACCCCTAAATACTGCACAATAATCTCCTAAAAATAGGAATGTACTTCTACCAAAGCAAAATGTCATTACCACTCCTAAGAAAAATAACTTTAGTTCATTAGTATCTAATGTTCATTTTATGTTCAAACTTCTCCAACTGTCCTAAGAACATTTTATAGACAGGATACACAGAAGATTATGTACTGTACTTATTCATTTTATTTTAAAAAAATCTTATTTAATCTGGTCCTTCCTCCACCTTTTAGTGTTTCATGACATTGAATTCCAGAAATGTGGTAGCACGTTACACATTCTGTGTATATCTGGCTGTTTCTTTGTGAATAGGTTTGAGTAAAACGTTTTTTGCAAATGTTACATAGGATGTTACATATTTCTTTGTGCAATATATAAAAAGATAAATAATGTCAGATTGTTTTATAATCAGTGATACTAAATCTAATCACGTTGAAAAATGGTGACTTATAGAACACTCCATTATAAAACTGCGTTTTCTCGAGACCTTCAAGATAGCTTTCTGCATCTAATTTGTTTCTGGTTTTATGTTTATCTTAGTTTAGTATTTAGAGTTTATTATTATTGGTAGATTTGTTTATTGATTTGGTTGCTCTCTTCCTCCTTTTTTATATATATATAGATATATATAATATTTTCCGTTTTCTCTTTTTCTGAATGTGTACATGTATGCTTCTTTGTGTGATTTTTATCTGCAGAGCTTGGCTTTAACCATTTGTCCTAGGGTTCTTTCTGTCCGTTTTTTTTTCTTTTTAGTATAGTTTTTAGTGCTTGTTATCATTGGTGGATTTGTTTTTTGGTTTGGTTGCTCTCTTCTTTCTTTTTTTCTTATCTTTTATTATCACTTTTAAATTAAAAAATTTTTTAATAATTATTTTTACTTTTTATTTTAATAACTTTATTTTATTTATTCTTTCTCTCTTTTTTTCTCCCTTTCCTTCTGAGCCATGTGGCTGACAGGGTCTTGGTGCACCAGCCAGGTGTCAGGCCTGTGCCTCTAAGGCGGAGTGCTGAGTTCAGGACATTGGTCCACCAGAGGCCTCCCGGCTCAACATAATATCAAATGGCAAAAGTTCTCCCAGAGATCCCAAACACAACACTAAGACCCAGCTCCACTCAATGACCAGCAAGCTACACTGTTGGATGCCCTACGCAAAACAACTAGCAAGACAGGAACACAGCCCCACCCATTAACAGAGAGGCTGCCTAAGAACATAATAAGGTCACCAAAACACACCACTGGAAGTGGACCTGCCCACCAGAAAGACAAGATTCAGCCTCATCCACCAAAACACAGGCACTAGTCCCCTCCACCAGGAAGTCTACACAACCCACTGAACCAACCTTAGCCACTGGGGGCAGACACCAAAAAAAAAAAAACAGGAACTACGAACCTGCAGCCTGCGAAAAGGTGATCCCAAACACTGTAAGTTAAGCAAAATGAGAAGACACAGAAACGCACAGCAGATGAAGGAACAAGATAAAAACCCACCAGACCAAACAAATGGAAAAGCAATAGGCAGTCTACCTGAAAAAGAATTCAGGGAAATGACAGTAAAGATGATCTAAAATCTTGGAAACAGAATGGAGAAAATAAAAGAAACATTTAACAAGGACCTAGAAGAACTAAAGAGCAAGCAAACAATGATGAGAAAAACAATAAATGAAATTAAAAATTCTCTAGAAGGAGTCAATAGCATAATAACAGAGGGAGAAGAACAGATAAATGATCTGGAAGATAAAATAGTGGAAATAACTACCGCAGTGCAGAATAAAGAAAACAGAATGAAAACAAATGAGGACAGTCTTAGAGACCTCTACAGCAACATTAAACGCACCAACATGTGAATTATAGGGGTCCCAGAAGAAGAGAAAAAGAAAAGAACTGAGAAAATATTTGAAGAGATTATAGTTGAAAACTTCCCTAATATGGGAAAGGAAATAGTTAATCAAGTCACAAACAATACAAACACATGGAGTGTGAACAATACCCTACTAAATAACCAAGAGATCACTGAAGAAATCAAAGAGGAAATCAAAAAATACCTGGAAACAAATGACAATGAAAACACAATGACCCAAAACCTATGGGATGCAGCAAAAGCAGTTCTAAGAGGGAAGTTTATAGCAATACAATCCTACCTCTAGAAACAAGAAGCATCTCACATAAACAACCTAAGGTTACACCTAAAGCAATTAGAGAAAGAAGAATCAATAAACCCCAAAGTTAGCAGAAGGGAAGAAATCATAAAGATCAGATCACAAATAAATGAAAAAGAAATGAAGCAAACAAGAGCAAAGATCAATAAAACTAAAAGCTGGTACTCTGAGAAGATAAACAAAATTGATAAACTATTAGCCAGACTCATGAAGAAAAAAAGGGAGAAGACTCAAACCAATAGAATTAGAAATGAAAAAGGAGAAGTAACAACTGACACTGCAGAAATACAAAGGATCATGAGAGATTACTACAAGCAATCCCTTGTAGTAATCACAAGGTGGAGGAATCAGGTTCCCTGATTTAGACTATACTACAAAGCTACAGTAATCAAGACAGTATGGTACTGGCACAAAAACAGAAATATAGATCAATGGAACAGGACAGAAAGCCCAGAGATAAACTCACACACATATAGTCACCTTATTTTTGATAAAGGAGGCAACAATATATAATGGAGAAAAGACAGCCCATTTTTGATAAAGGAGGCAACAATATATAATGGAGAAAAGACAGCCCATTCAATAAATGGTGCTGGGAAAAGGGTAGAGCTACATGTAAAAGCATGAAATTAGAACACTTCCTACTACCATACACAAAAATAAATTTAAAATGGATTAAAGACCTAAATGTAAAGCCAGACACTATAAAACTCTTAGAGGAAAACACAGGCAGAACACTCTATGACATAAATCACAGCAAGATGCTTTTTGACCCACCTCCTAGAGAAACGGAAATAAAAACAAAAATAAACAAATGGGACATAATGAAACTTAAAAGCTTTTGCATAGCAAAAGAAACTATAAACAAAACAAAAGGACAACCCTCAAGATAGGAGAAAATATTTGCAAATGAAGCAACTGACAAAAGATTAATCTCCAAAATTTACAAGCATGGGCTTCCCTGGTATGCAGTGGTTGAGAGTCCGCCTGCCAATGCAGGGGACACAGGTTCATGCCCCGGTGTGGGAATATCCCACATGTCGCGGAGCGGCTGGGCCCGTGATCCATGGCCGCTGAGCCTGTGCGTCCGGAACCTGTGCTCCACAGCAGAAGAGGCCACAACAGTGAGAGGCCCGCGTACCGCAAAACAACCCCCAAAATTTACAAGCAGTTCATGCCGCTCAATATCAAAATAAACAAACGACCCAATCCAAAAATGGGCAGAAGACCTAAATAGACATTTCTTCAAAGAATATATACAGATTGCCAACACACATTAAAGGATGCTCAACATCACTAATCATTAGAGAAATGCAAATCAAAACTACAATGAGGTATTACCTCACACTGGTCAGAATGGCCATCATCAAAATTCTACAAGCAATAAATGCTCGAGAGGGTGTGGAGAAAAGGGAACCCTCTTGCACTGTTGGTGGGAATGTAAATTGATACAACCACTATGGAGAACAATATGGAGGCTCCTTAAAAAAACTAAAAACAGAACTACCATATGACCCAGAAATCCTACTGCTGGGCATATACCCTGAGAAAACCATAATTCAAAAAGAGTCATGTACCACAATGTTCACTGCAGCACTATTTACAATAGCTAGGACATGGAAGCAACCAAAATGTCCGCTGACAGATGAATGGATAAAGACGATGGCACATATATACAATGGAATATTACTCAGCCATAAAAAGAAATTGAGTTATTTGTAGTGAGGTGGATGGACCTAGAGTCTGTCATACAGAGTGAAATAAGTCTGAAAGAGAAAAACAAATACCGTATTCTAACACATATATATATGGAAACTAAAAAAAAAAAAGTGGTTATGAAGCAGGACAGGAATAAAGACACAGATGTAGAGAATGGTCTTGGGGACACGGGGAGGGGGAAGGGTAAGCTGGGATGAAGTGAGAGAGTGGCATGGACTTATATATACTACCAAATGTAAAATAGATAGCTAGTGGGATGCAGCCACATAGCACAGGGAGATCAGCTCGGTGCTTTGTGACCACCTAGAGGGGTAGGAAAGGGAGGGTGGGAGGGAGACAGAAGAGTGAGGAGATATGGGGTTATATGTATATGTATAGCTGATTAACTTTGTTATAAAGCAGAAACTAACACACTGTTGTAAAGCAATTATACTCTAATAAAGATGTTAAAAAAACAATAACTGCATTTTCTCTTTTGCAATTAATGAATACTCTTTGTCTTAGAGATTTTACGAATATCTGGTTTATAAAAACTTTTACCCATGTTTTTGTTACCCTTTTTGGAAGCATTTTCGTAAAGTAAAAATATTAATTCATCTATTCATTCCACAGATTCTTACCGAATGTCTTTCATCTGAGAAATTTGTGTTAACTGGTGGTGTAAAAAATAACAGGAATGACATGGCCCTTCACTCAAGAAAAAGAAAGTCTAGTGGATAAAAAACTATAAACTACTAGACACAGAATTTAATAATTTAAAAATACATTTTAGGAAGAGCCAGAAAGCAAATTAACACAATGCTTTGATGGAAAAGAATATTGCATAATTTAGATAGTGTGACTAGAGAAATTTTCTTACAGAGGTGACATATAAACAGACGCTGAAGTATATATGGAGCAAGAAGTGTCGGGCATAGGAACTTAGTGTTTGGAGAGAAGGGTAATAGAGAGATCAGAACAGTCTAAATAATTTTTTAAAGATCATTCTGCCTGCAGTGTTGAGAATCAATTTTAAGGGTGTAATATTAAATGCAAGAAGACTTGTTAGAAAGGTACTAAATTAATCCAAGTGAGGGAAAAAATTGGGATTAGTGAAGGTGATGAAAAATCAAAACAGATATAACTGATCCAACAGCATCAGCTAAACATGACATTATATGAAAATGTTTATATGAATGAAATGGTTTAGAATGATAAATATTCTAAGCATTTGTTTCTAAGAAATAAGGAGACTCATATTTAGTTCCAATGGATTTTTTTTTTTTTGGCTGTGTTGGGTCTCCCTTGCTGCATGCGGGCTTTTTCTAGTTGCGCCGAGTGGGGGGCTACCCTTCATTGCGATGCATGGGTTTCTCATCACAGTTGCTTCTCTTGCTGTGGAGCATGGGCTCTAGACATGCGGGCTTCAGTAGTTGTGACTCGCGGGCTCTAGAGTGCAGGCTCAGTAGTTGTGGTTTACGGGCTTAGTTGCTCCGTGGCACGTAGGATCTCCCCAGACCAGGGCTCGAACCCATGTATATAATACAGTATTGTTAATTATAGCCACCATGCTGTGCATTAGATCCCCAGATCTTATTTATTTTTAAAGCTGGGAGTTTGTACCCCATACCAGCATCTCCCCAGTTGACCCTCTCTCCTCTCTCTATGTGTGTATGTGTATATATATACACACACATATATATACATATACACACACACATATATATATACACATATATATATATATATACACACACATATATATATATGTATATATATGTCATGTCTTCTTTAGCCATTCACCTGTTGTACTCCTAGGTTGCATGTCTGGGCTACTGTGAATAATGCTGCAATGAATATGGGGTGCAGAATTCCTTCAGATATATACCCAGATGATATGGTAGTTTCATTTTTAATTTTTAAAGGAACCACCATACTGTTTCCATACTGGCTGTACCAATTTATACTCCCACTAACATTGCACAAGGATTCTCTTTACTCCACAACCTTACCAACACTTACTCTTTTTGTCTTTTTAATAGTAGCCATTCTAACAGGTATGAGGTTATATCTCATTGTGGTGTTGATTTGCATTTCCCCGATGATTAGTGATGTTGAGTAACTTTTCACATACCTGTTGGCCTTTGTATGTTTTCTTTGGAAAAATGCCTATTCAAGTCCTTTGTTGATTTTTTAATAAGATTGTTTGTTTATGCTATTGAATTGTATGAGGTCCTTAAATATTATATTTGGGATGTTAACTCATCAGATATATGGTTTGCAAATATTTTCTCCCATTCCATATGTTGCCTTATTATTTTCCTATTTCTTTTACTGTTCAGAAGCATTTTAGTTTGATGTAGTCCTACTTGTTTATTTTTGCTTTCGTTGCTTGAGCTTTTGGTGTCAAGTAGAGGCTGAAATATTCTTACACGGAATTTTTTTTTTTTTTTTTACGGTATGCGGGCCTCTCACCGCTGCGGCCTCTCCCCCTGCAAAGCACAGGCTGCAGATGCGCAGGTCCAGCAGCCATGGCTCACGGGCCCAGCCGCTCTGCGGCACGGGGGATCCTCCCGGACCAGGGCACGAACCCGCGTCCCCTGCATCGGCAGGCGGACTCTCAACCACTGCGCCACCAGGGAAGCCCTCTTACATGGAATTTTATACTTACAAACGTCCTAAAATATGTACATATACATCATCTGAATCTTATTATCTTTCATTCCCCTTTTCACAGTAGACACTTAGAAGAAAACATTATGCCTTGGCTACAAATGAAGTTATCTACAAAACAGAAATAAAGTTATAGATGTAGAAAATAAACTTACAGGTTACCAGGGGGTAAGTGGGGGAGGGATAAATTGGAAGATTGGGATTGACATATACATACTACAATATATAAAATAGATAACTAATAAGGGCCTACTGTATAGCACAGGGAACTCTATTAAATACTCTGGAACGGTCTATATGGGAAAGGAATCTAAAAGAGTGGACATATTATATATGTATAACTGATTCACTTTACTGTACATTCCTGAAACCAACACAACATTGTAAATCAACTATACCCCAATAAAAATTTTTTAAAGAAGCAGGTTGTGGATATTTTAAAAGAACCAACTACAACTCTGGACCAACTTCAGTTTACTCCTGACTTTGTTTCTTTTCTGTTCCAAGTTTGCCTAAATTCTGACCTCTGAAACTGTCTTCCAGATTTATCCCTGTTCTGATCCAACCGTGTAAATCTTGCTTTTAGAGGCATGAGCAGGACAGCTGGCCCTTGTACTCACCTCTGGTACTTTGAATCCCAATCTCTGGCTCTGAGTCATCTCTGTAGGTCCTCCCTGGCCTAGAATTCAAACAGATAAATACATACTTGATTGCTACATCCTCAAAAGATAAGCCTAACACTCTAGGCTTGTTATAACAGACATAGAAATAACTCAATAAATGCTTATTATGTCACTAACAAGTTAGTCATTTTCAAATTACCAGGGAACTCTTTTTTTGGAGGGGGTCCTCCCTTCAAAGTCTCAATGCTGGTTTTTTTGCAAATGCCCTCAAATGTCGGTATATCTCTACCTTTGCATAACTGATTTAATGTTTACCCTCGGCATCAAATTTGGGAAAATAATGGGTAATCAAGTTAGATACTGACATTTAATCTTTTTAAAAAAGTAGTCACAATGTATAAAATCCCCTCCTCCATTCCCTTGGACCAGTAAACTTACTTTGAGCGCTATTTCAAAAAACAAATCAGGACTTCCCTGGGGGGCGCAGTGGTTAAGAATCCATCTGCCAATGCAGGGGACATGGGTTCGATCCCTGGTCTGGGAAGATCCCACATGCCGTGGAGCAACTAAGCCCATGCATCACAACTACTGAGCCTGTGCTCTAGAGCCCGCGAGCCACAACTACTGAGCCTGTGAGCCACAACTACTGAGCCCACGAGCCACAACTACTGAGCCCGCATGCCACAACTACTGAAGCCCACATGCCCCAGAGCCTGTGCTCTGCAACAAGAGAAGCCACCACAATGAATGAGAAGCCCGCACACCGCAAGTAAGAGTTGCCCCCGTACAACACAACTAGTGAAAGCCTAGCACGCAGCTAGGAAGACGCAACGCAGCCAATAAATAAATAAATAAATAAATAACGAATCTATTCCAAGACACAAATATCAAATTGATCTTTCTGGGCAGGAAACACATTGTGTTTTACCTCACCCAACCTCATCAGCCAAAACCCCATCCTGCCCCCAACCAGGCCCAGTTTTTACTCCTTAAATATGCAAAGCTAAAGTAAAACGCAGTGTACTTTCAGCAAAGTCTTGCAATACATGTAATAAGAATGTTTCCTGGCTGTCAGATAAAATGTGTGACAATATAACTATTTTTCCTATAGCCTGACTTCACAAAAGAGGAAGTGTTAGGTGTAAGAATGTGGAAATAAGTTTTAAAATCTCAGAGATTTGCTCTCTGGAGATGTGAGTCAAGCTGTGATTTTCTGGATTGGAAAATATTACTTCTTTCAGCTTTAGAAATCTTTGGATTTTTATTTACCAGGGTTTTCTTTTTCTTAGTGCATTCTTGGCACAAAAGCAGCTCCTGGGCAAGAAACATTAAGAGCAGAGTTAGAATGAAGATTTGATTCTTAAGAATAGCATTTATAAGCATGTTCTATTCCTCTATGTGGCATTATTTTTACATCACAGAAGAATAAGGACAGGGTGATTTTGTTCTTGGAGTTCTAGGTCACCTGCATCCCAGAAGCTCTGAAAATACACTTTATGATGTTTTGAAATTTTCTGGGTTTTTTTCTTCTATAAATAGAGAGAAATTACTATTCCTGAGATATATTATAAATTTAGGTCATGTCAACATGTCAGAGAAACATGGGAAGTTTGGAGTTGGCTCACAACAAAATTATCAAGTCAGTGAAGTGTGTCTTTTGAAATGTAAACTTCCTCAGAGGCAGGCTTTCTGAATTGACCTTTGGTGCTAGGCTGAGGGCAGTTCCTCATCCTTCGACAAGCATTCCTAACACCTCCCCTTCCCCTTAGTTTGATGCTAGAGTCTGTTAAATTTATTTTAAAACCCTTTAAAAAGATTAGAGTAAGGTTGGGGATAATATTAAGAAATCAATGTGCACAAGGTAACGAAAACTCTCTCATACCAGTAGAGAAATTTTAACTCTCCTGCAAGTTAGTGCTCTCGATGTTGCTGACTCCATGAGGGCGGGATTTTTGGCATCACAAGGGGGCAGCAGGGTTGGGAAGTGGTTGGAACTTGACACTGTGCTTGTAGTTTAAAAAATGTGTAAAGCACTTAGCATGAGCCTCTGACGTAGTAAAATTTCAATGCGTATCAATTGCTATGCTTTTTATAACTATCATCTTTCTGAAGGGAGGTGAAGACTTCAAAAGAAAGACTTTAGGTTCACATTAGAATTGTAAGAATGAGAAAGAAAAAGGGAAATCTTCAATCACTGAGCCTCTACCATATGCCAGAGACTGCCCTAGAGAACTTACATGGTCAAATTAACCCTCCACAGCCCTGTGAAAGACATAAAATTTTATACAACTAATGTCATTTTATAAATATGGGAACTGACAGACGGAGGTTAATATATAGCCATGTACTCATGTTCAACTTGAGAAAGAGTCCAGATTATAACCCAGTTCTTTTTGACTTCAAATTTTATTTTACTATTTCCCATGCCTTACTGATAAGCTTTAAATCACGCGCTGATGAGCAGAATGCACTGCTATCGGCTGATGAGTGATAAGTTTTGGAGTCATTTTCTAGTGTGTTTTAGAACAGCTGATCACAATGGCAATCAAATGTACATTTGATTGTACATTTGAGAACTTGTTACCTGCTGGTTGAATGGCAAGCTATCAGCTTTTATGGTGTCTGACTGCATCTGAGCAAACCTGTTTTTATCCCCTGAGATGTGCTGATAACTTCCCATCCTCAACCTAATTCAGACCTTGATTACAGTAACCGACACGAAGTCCTCCTCCACAGGCTTTCTTTACACTGGCACCTCCACTTGCTCTTTTGAGTAGAATTTTTTAATACCATTGCCCCTATTAGATTTCTATCCTCCAGAATAGGAAATCAACTTTGTCTATCATGGACCCATTTTTTAAAAATCTATTGTATTTATACTTTCGATATATGCTCGGCCTTTCTGATCTTTTGTGCAAATTAGAAAGGAATCTCTCCCTTGACTTTACTTTTGTGTCAGAAATTTGTCCCAATGTAATAGTTTCGATAAAACAATTCATTTTTTTGTCATTTGCTTACTGAAACAAATATACTAATCTCCCCTGTCATACAAATGCCTTGCGTTTGTGCAGTACACGGCCTAAACAATCCAAAGGGTTGGCTATGAATAGTCAACGATTATTTATCGAACATCTATGTGTTATGATAACTTCAGTAAATACAAAAAAGAAAGGCCAAACTTCTTTCCTTTATGGAGCTCAGACTTTGTAGAAATCACAAAAAATAATAAAAAAAGATAAATAAGGAAAATATATATTAAATTATGGTAAATACTAAGGAGGAAAAAGCAATGAAGTTAAATATAAGATGTCAGTTTTTAGAATTTACATGTATATCAATAATTTTGTGCATCATGAAATATACACAAAATAAAAATTTAAAAGATTAGATGAAAATAAATAAGAATGGCAGTTCTAATATTATCCTCAGCAGATGGTCTTACATCTCTATTTGTGGACCACGGCTGAAGAGCAGCCCTGCTTTTGAAGTCCAACAGGATTTTCTGCGATGTTGGAAATGCTCATTCTGTGCTGTCCACAGATAGAGTCTTTAAAATGTGTCCAGTGAGACTGAGGAACTGAATTTTAAATTTTCTTTAAAATTTAAACTGCCTAAATGGCTAGTGGCTATTAGACAGCATAGCTCTAGAGGAAGCAAAGTTCTGCTAAGGATATAGTAGTGTCTGAGGCAAATAGAACTTTTCCTTTGCCCTTTACCTTTGATATCCATTTTACCTTCAGAGCCTAAACTTAGCCCAGTTTGACCTGGATTAATGATATGCTTTCTCCATGCAGTCTAACTGGCTTCCTCCTGAATTCCAGGATGCTTAATTGATTCTGCCTGACTCTGTTCACTGTACCTCTCCTGTACAGTTATCCTCTAACTGTAGGTCTATGTTATCTCTGGCTCCAACCATGTGGTCTCACATTCACTGGCTCCAGATATTGCCACCGTGGCTACCTCTCTACCAACTCCATGAGGTTGTCCTTAGATCCCCTCTGTTATGACAGTGCTGTCCCCAGATCATTCGAATCTCCAGAAATTGATTCTGCAACCATTAACGTATTAGTCCTGGGATGCAGTTTGTGTTGTGAATTTTTTCTGCATTTCCAGACACTCCCAGAAGCTTAATTAAAGAGCAATCGTATCTTTCAGTCTCATCTTAAACCATTGTTTGAGGCCAATATGTTCTATTAAACAGCTGCAAAAAACCCTCCTAAGAGACTGCTTGTATGTTTAATATTGGATTAAGTAATCCTGCTGGATCTCCCCTTGCATCTCCAGAGCACAGTGGTGCTAAATATGCAAAAATTATTTAGGAGTTTCTTGGAGAAAAGGTGGTATGAAAACATTAGGTTCAAGAAGGACAGCTGCCTCAGGCTGTACAAAGTTTCTCCAGGCCACTACCACTCCGAGGGAAGCCTCACTTGGACAAACAGCTCATATCGGGAGGTGCTTTATTCACAGTACCTGACCATACACATTACACATCCCCAGCAGGTCATCCAGAAGCCCCAAATATAGCAAGAAAGATCAAAACTCCTGAATTCAGCCTGGGGCTTGCTCATCTAAACAGCGGGTGAAGCATCAAAGGTAAAGCTGAGAAATTATTTTCAGGCATACACATAAGCCTAGCAAGACTGATGCGAAATAGTGAGGAAGTCTAAGCAAAAATATTAAAAATAATCTTGAACAAAAAAAGAGTTATATACAAAAATTGTTTTATTTTGGGGAAGACAATGAAAAAAAATCATGATACTATAAAGCAGAATAAAATCATACCAAAGAAACAAAAGACATGAATACATAAGAAGAGAAACAAATTAATTAGAAAACTGCACATAGTATTGACGAAGACATAAGAGTTGGTTCTTTAAATAAACCAACAAAATAGAGAAATATTTAATTAAAAATACTGAGAATGAGAAAGTGGTTGTAATTCATGAGAGGATATTATATAAAGTTTTATAGTAATTATGCTTCAAGATCTTGATGAAATGAACGGCATTCAAAGAACATATAAGTAACTATCATTGATTAAAAAAAGAAAAGTGAATCTGATAGACTCCAAACCATAAAGTAAACCGAAAAAAAATATTAGAAATCTCTATAAAAATTTGCTTCAAGGTAGTTTTAAAGAAAGTTCGTATAACCTTTGGGTAACAAATAATACTCATGATATTCAACAATTCCTGATTTAAAAGTATTTTTAGCCACACTGATGATAGCCTTTAAGAGACTAGAAAACGATGAACGGCCATAAGCTACGCCAGGACCACCTGCACTGGCAGGACCACCAGTGCCTCCCGGAGCGCCTACCCACCATATTACAGTGAAGGTAGAGAGAAAAGCTAGTGTTAGGGTCCAGGAAACACTGATCATATTTGCAGGGCAAGTGGAGGATGAAAATGAAGTAGGCAAATACATATCATCTTCCCAGTATCACCAAAGTTCTGAATAAATAAAGGTGAATGGAAGATATTTCAAGATATTTCAAAGGCAAAATTAAATAGATGTAAGAAGCAGTATGACCCCCAAAATAGTGTATATTAGTTTAAAATAGGATATAGCTCCATTAAAATACATTATCAAATACAAAATCTCACCTACTCACCCCAGAACAAAGAATTTATAAAATTTTTAAAAGGTAAGCAGCTGTATGATATTATCAAAAAACATGCCTAAAATGATATACCATTAATTGTAAAAGGATAAATAAGCTTTATAAAGCACATGTAAGCAATAATAAAGTAGGGTTTTCAAGATTAGTGTCTATGCCTGTTAGTATTGCACTTAGTGGCATAAGCAAAAGGCTTTTTGGTATTTTTGCAGATTCTGAGGTCAGGAGTCACCAAGGCACAGCTGGGACAACTCATCTATGCTCCATGATGTCTGGGACCTTAGCTGGGAAGACCTGAGTAGCTGGAGGCCATCCACTTGCCTGGAGGCAGACATCACCTGGAAGCTCCTTCACTTATACCTGCAGAGCCTGGGCTAGGAAAACTGAAAGACTGGACTCAATTGGGACCATCACTGGTATACATATATGGCCTCACCATGTGGCTCAGGCTTCTCCCAGTTAGATGGCTGGGTTATGAGAAGGAGAGTTCCAAAAGCAAGAATTTCAAGAGAACCAGGCAGAAGGTGCATGGCTTTTTATCATCTAGCTCAGAAGTTATGGACTATCACTTTTATCAAATATTATTGGTTGAAGCATAGGTAAGTCCATCCAGATTCAAAGGGAGGGATGTATACTCTATCTCCCCTTGAGAACTTTTCTCAACCTCTATAAAAACAGATGAAGTACAATCCAAAGCTAAAAGCACTAAACGGGACAAAGTCAATCATTTTATTTACTAGAGTACCATTCACAAGGAAGCTATAACTGTTAAGAGTCTCTCTGTGCTAAAAAATTATATCAAAAAAATAATAATGCAGGATGTTTTCCTCTCTAATTTTTCAAATCAAGTTTCAAAAATATAAAAGATCTAATTTCCATACAAATTAAGGTTAACCTTATATATTTAATTAAACATTTTACACAGTAGGAAAAATGCACATTTTTCATCTGTCAATTGATAATTTCAAAATTAACATATGTTAGGCCACAAAGGAAATGTCAATAAAATCTTCAAAGCATAAATTGTATGGGCCATTTTCTCTGCCTCTATAATTCTGGTAATAAAACTAAATAAATAAATAAATGTTTAACATTTAAAAGCAGTAACACAGCAATTTAAAAAATCTTCTAAATATCATGTGTCAAAGAGGAAATCAAAACTATAATTACAAGCTCTTTACTAATTAAAGAAAATGACAACACATAGCAAAATGTAGGGGATACAGCTAGCTCTGAACTCAGAAAAAAATAAGTATATACTTATTTTATATACTTAATTCCTATACACAGGTGTCTGGAAGGAAAGTTCCAATATTATTATAATTTTATCTAAATACCTTTCTATCTGTCTATTTCTCTATCTATCCTCTATCTGTCTAATCTATCATCTACATATTTATTCAACATTCATTCTTTACTTCTTTGGTATGTGTGTATTACTGTTGGCATGGCAAGAAGTAATCTAAATGCTTATTAACAGGACATCAGTTCAATAAATAGGACATTACTTCAATAAGTTTTGGAACCTCCAAGTAATGTAATTGTATGTAGCTGTTGTATGAACATGGAGAAATTATTACACTACAGTAAGGTAAAATAAAAGACCTAACAGAAGGATACAGAACAAAATTTTGCTTGGATGTAGGAAACTTAGAATGATGCAGAATAAATGCCAGCATCCATGCCACTGTAGAGGATAACTTCTCTGTGGAGACCCTCAGTTAATAGCCAATAGGACTGCATCAGATGACGTAAGTATAACTGCATAAAGAACACCAAATGCACAAGAAGGCAAACCACCATGAGTCATAAGCGACAGAAACAAGCAGTAGCAGAGTTAAATCCCCAAAGACTGAAGACATTGGAATTTTCACGATTAAAATATAAAATATCTGGATATGGTCTGCTTAAGGAAATACATAAAATTACAAAGGAAACAAAAAAAATCAGAAAAATAGACCTTAGCAAACAGAATGGAAGTTTTAAATGTGAACAACAGTCAATGAAAAAAATATCTGACTCAAGAGATACGTTAAGTAGCAGACTAGGTGTAATTGAAGAAAGAAGTATAATATGGGTTGGAGATATATTTATATAGATATAATATATATACATATATATTGCATTTCATATTTATAAAACTTATCCAGAATGCAGCAATAGATATGAGGAAATGAGGACAGTGGAAGAGCAACACAGAGACATGGTGGATAGAATAAAGTTTGCAACCCAAAAGGGTAAAATCCAAATAGAGGAGAAGCTTTATTTAAAGAATAAATGACTTCAAATTTTTCAAAACTGATGAGACTTCAGCCCAAGCTGGTAACCCAAAAAGTTATGACTGAATGTATGTTAGTGAAACTACAGATAAGCCGGGAGACAGAGAGACAGAGAGAGAGACAGAGAGAAATCCTGAAAGGAGCCAGACCGAGAAAGACCTACAAAGGAATAAAGTCAGAATGACAGAATACTCCTGAGCAAAATTAGGGAAATGGTATTTGAACATTTATCAATTGAACAATTTTGCATTTAGTGTGTCTTTTTACTAAGCACCATTATAACCTCCAAGGATGCAGCAATGAGCGAAATTGAAAGTGTCTCTGCTCTCTTGGAACTTACATTTATACAGGTGCAAACAGAGTCAACTAAGTGCATAACATAATTTTTTTTAATTTATTTATTTTATTTATGGCTGCGTTGGGTCTTTGTTGCTGCATGCGGGCTTTCTCTAGTTGCAGCAAGCAGGGGCTACTCTTCGTTGCCGTGTGCAGGCTTCTCATTACAGTAGCTTCTCTTGTTGCGGAGCACAGGCTCTAGGCGCGTGGGCTTCAGTAGTTGTGGCTCGCAGGCTCCAGAGCGCAGGGTCAGTAGTTGTGGCACACGGGCTTAGTTGTTCCACACCATGTGGGATCTTCCTGGACCAGGGCTTGAACCCGTGTCCCCTGCATTGGCAGGTGGATTCTTAATCACTGTGTCACCAGGGTGAAGCCCTAACGTAATTTTTTAAAGGATAATTTCATAATGTAAAAGTGATATGTAGAAATAAAGCAACAAGTTAGAAAGTGCATTGGTTATTTTAGATAGGGTCATCAAGGATACACTTGGTGGTGAAGTGACAGTTGAGCTCAACCCTCCAAATAAGTCGGACCATACAAATAACTGTGGGCAATCCTATGGGCCACGAGATAAGAATGGATGGACACAGAGAAAAAGCCGAGCAGAGAAAAAGGGGATAACGGAATGAGATAAGGTAGCAGAGGTAGACGAGGCTTTGAAGGAGATGATAATATTTGAATGGCAATGAGAATAATTTGAAAGTTTTAAGGGAGGAAGTAACATGAGTGGAATTACATTTTCAGGTGGTCACTCCATGTGCTATGTAGAAAATTGAATATAGTCAATTATAAACTTCGTGCACTTTACCTTGGGTTTCCTCTTGTATATTATCTTCCTCAAAGCCAAAGTTGTCTTAGGACTCTTCCAGTTTAAGTAAGAGAGATAGGTAATCTAAACTGGCTTAATTTTAAAGGATACCTATTTTTAGCCCGAATCAAAATTTCCAACATTAGCTAGCTTCAGGCTTGGTTTGATACATGAGGTTAAAATATATCATTAAGTTCTGTACCTCCGTCTCTCAGACAAGCTTTCTCTATGTGATATGCATGATGGCTCTTGGCAGCCTGAGACTTCAATCCTTATAGTATTTTAATTGCAGCATAAGGAAAGCTTCTTCCGTGATAGCAATGAAGTATCCTGGGTGGGGAGAACTCCATTTGCCTCCTTTTGATGACATTTCTATTCCTTAACCATTCATCAGCCTTGGGATTCGGGCACTCTGATTAATGAGGTCAAAGTCAACTTCCTAATGATGTGCAGTTGGCAGGGAGGGATTAAGTTTCTCCTAAATGACACAGAATGGTTTCACCATAAAAGAGAGAATAATTCTTACCAAAAGAAGGTGGAGGACTGTTTGCCAGGGAAAAAACATATCCACAGCAGAAGGATAGAGGAAGTCTGCCCATTTCTTAATAAAATTAGTTCTCATGACTCCAAGTTGTGTGGTACTCTTTGGTAGGACCAACATGATGGTCAAGGGAAATTCTCATAGTGAAAATTAGTGTCATTTTTCCCCATGTAATTTAATTAGATACAGCCATTTAGCCTCACAAGGAAGATAATGAGGCAGGTGGAGAGCTTGATATTTCTTCCAGGAGGGGTCTCATATATCCTCTTACAGCAACAGCTGCATGAAAGAAAAGGAGAACACAAGAAAGGCATCCCTAGACACCAAAATCCAAAGGAAGGCCTCCAAAGAGAACATTCCATGGGGCACTGGGAGAAATTAAAGTTTCTTTTTTTCCCACTACCAGATGAACTCCTTCTTGAGCAATACCCTAGTTGTTTTTCTTTAGCCATTATCTAAACCCTGACTATTCCTGAGGGGTCAAGGAAGGAAGTTTCATTGAATTTACCATAAAGATTGAAAGTGACGTTGACAGTTGTATAGAATATTATAACCTACAATAAACAACTGATTTTTAATGTTATTTTGCCAGTATAACAAAGAGTCATTAGAGAACGAAGAGTCATTAAAGAGAGAAAAATATTTAAAATTTTTCATATTAAGGTCTCTGTAGCATACTAGGTAGAAATAGTTATGAAAATAAAAAAGAAAATTAATATATGAATTTTAGTTTCTGTTCTGCATCATTTCATAGTATGTTTGAGCTTTTAAAATCTTGTTGAGGCTGCATGATTTGTAATTGGTCTGGAGTAAAGCAATGTCTCAAGGAAGATAAAATGGATTTTTAAAGAAGCTAATACTGACAATGTCAAAAAGGCATAATTTTTAAAGCTTTATAGCAAATTGTTAGGGTTTAGGTATAATTGAATTAGATTACAGTTGAATTCAGAGCTAATAATTTTTTCTAGAAAATGATAATAATAAAATAAATCTACCTTTTCTTAGGGAATTTTAAATGCATTCATCATTGTTTTATTATTGTAGAAATTTTGCTTTAAAAATGTAGACATTTATTCAAAGATAGCTTTCTGAGCCCATGCATTTATTTCCCTGCTTCACAACTTCCCACTGGAAAATAACCAATACAACAAAGGTAAATTGGGCAAAGTCTCTCTCAAGATTAGAAATCAGGAAAGAATCCTGTCTACAAGATCACAAGAGCAGTTTTGCTACCTGAAGAAGGATTGTATCCCACGTAAGGATAAACTACTATGACCAATATGGAAAAGAGAACACTTCCTACTGGGAAATCTCTGCCATACAACTGTCTTCACCAGGATTTCTGTCTCATGTTTGGCAGGACTAAAAACCACATCATACACTTCCAACTGTCTCTTTCCTTAAAACTGGAGAAAATGTTCTTTTCTTATTGTCCCCAAATCACAGTTTTAGACAATAATCCGTCTAATACAAATAAGAGTTCCTCTTAAATCTGGTCACGCACAGGCACAGACTTCCATTTTTAGTGCAAATAAAACGTATACATCAGAAGTTGAAGTAATTCAAGCAATGAGACATCTTGTAGGTAAATTAGCAAGCCTCCCTCCCACCACCAAAGTAAACATGTTGTAAGAAAAATGAAACAACTAAATAACATACTTTGTATCTTCAAGAAAGCATTATTTTAGGAAGACATATACAGATTTCAAAAAGCAAAAACAATAAATCCAGTGGTAGCATATTAATTTTGTCAGAAAACCAGATCAGTGAGTTAGAAAACTGATGAATTCTCCATGACTTTCAGAGGAAAAGATTAAGAGAGAAATATGATTAACTAAAAATGAGAAATATTGAGGACACATCTAGTTAACTCAACATGTATATGTAATACTCATTCCATAAGGAAAGACGAGACTCACTAATAATGAAGGAATAAAAATAACAAGATACCATTTCCCACTCATATGATGGATAAAAATTAAAAGGAAACCTGATTATATCAAGTGTTGAAAAGACAACTGTCATTCATTGTTGGTAAGAATCCCAACTACTCTGGATGCCAACTTGACAATACATACATATATATTATACATACATACATGTATACACTTTTGACTTTAGATTTATCCAAAATAGTCATACCCCACAACCCAACCATTTCACTCCGAGGTATATTGTTCCTAGGTTTGAATGCTTTCAGAAGCAGACTTGGAGACTAAATTTTCAGTGCAAATAGTGTATTTGTGAGATGGTTCCAGAAAATGCCAGTGGGGAAGTAAGACAGGGAAGGAAGCTGTGAAAGGCTGTGGGCACCTGGAGCTCCATCTGACTGAGGAACTGTAGGGGACACTGTAGAACACACCCTCAGAGTTATCCTAGTCAAGGATGAGTAATCTGGGGTTTTTATCTCCCTACTCTCTGCATCACTAAGGGCTACTTCTGGGAGCATTGACTCAGGTACTTCCAGCTTGCCCTATTTGCTAGTTGAATTGCTCTTATCCAGGAACTATCTTCATGGTGTCCACAGCAAGCAGGTGTTCATAGTAAGCAGCCCTCAGCATACAGAAAGGAGGACTGAAAGAATAAGGGTAGCGCACTGATAATGTCAGCTACAATACCTTAATAAAAGCAGATCATGTGTACAAGGAAATACAAATATGTAAATGTTCTTAATATTTAATCATTTATCACAGAAAAAATGGAAGTAACTGAATGCCCATCCTTAGAAAGATGAATAGTAAAATGTGACATTGGATACAAGGACTAATCTAGATCTCTATACATTAACATTCCTAATTCTTAAAAATCAATGAAATATAAGCTGTAGAATGATACATATATTTATTATAGCCTTTATGTAAAGTTACTAAATTATGTAAGTAAATCATACATATCTAAAATAACACTTTTATTATTTATTTTAGTAGCTCTTTATTGGACTATAACTGCTTCACAATACTGTGTTAGTTTCTGCTGCACAACAAAGCGAATCAGCCATATGCATATGCACGTCCCCAGATCCCCTCCCTCTTGAGCCTCCCTCCCTCCCACCCCTCTAGGTGGTCACAAAGCACCGAGCTGATCTCCCTTTGCTATGCGGCTGCTTCCCACTAGCTATCTCTTTTACATTTGGTAGTGTATATATGTCCATGCCGCTCTCTCACTTTGTCACAACTTACCCTTCCCACGCCCCATGTCCTCAAGTCCATTCTCTACATCTGTGTCTTATTCCTGTCCTGCCCCTAGGTTCTTCAGAACCAACAAATATAGTATTAAAATCCTAATACAGAGAGATCTTTTCTGTCCTTAAACAAAAACATGCTTTGAAAATGTAAAATTTGTCAATGCCACAAATACAGAATTTAAAAAACGAAAAATCACTCTAGTTGAAACAAACTAACATGAAACTTCATTCTCATTAGTTATTAAAGAAGTAAACTGAAGCAGCAGCAAGGTAACCTCTATTAATTAATATCTGGCAACGTTGAAAAGGAAGCCATATGCCAGGCAGCCAGTTCTGCAGATAGAGTTTAGCTGAAAGAGAAATTTGACTCTGTCTTTTATATCCAGCAAGATCACTCTCTTCAATCCTCTCAAACTTGAGAGTATAGAGTAAGAAGTCTCTACATATATTCTTACCTGTCAGCTTTACATTTTGGACTAAATAATGAACTGTATGCCCAATCTTTCATAACAGACAATCTAGGCCAATGCTGTCCAATTGAATTTTCTGCAATGATAAAAAAGTTCTATATCTGCATTGTCCAATATGGTAGCCACTAAGCCACATGTAGCTATTAAGCATATAAAATTGTGGTTAGTTTGATCGAGGAACTAAATTTCTAATTTTATTTAATTTTAATTAATTTTAATTTATAATTAAATGCCACATGTGGCTAGTGGTCACCATATTGGACATTTCAGCTATAGTTGAATCCCACCATGTGCCTTACACTTAATATTTACCTCAGTCCATGTTGGATGTGTAAATCCTCACCACTCATCCATTACTTTCTTCGTACCTATCCAAAGGAATAACTCTCTCTATTTCTATCAAAGGCAAATTCTCCACGTGGTCGGTGATGTCTTCCTCTTGCTGACTCAAGGACTTTCTTTCCCTTTGTTCCTTATCTTTTATCTACTTCATACTCCCTACTAGATCATCTGTATGAACACTGTTTAAGGTGTCATTCACCTTTGAGAAAAATCTGTCACTACCTCTTCTCCATCCCTAAGGACATGTCTATTTTTCTCCTCCTATCCAAAGCAAAACTGGATGAAAGACTTGTGTATAACAGCTCTGTCTACTTCCCTGTACCTAATTCTTTATTTCCCTTCATTCTACCAAAACTACTCTGACCTAAATCAGTTATACCTACCATGTTACTAAACATACAGTTACATCCTGTCCTTTTAATAGCTTGACTTCTCAGAAGAGCTTGGTACATCTCTAGTGAATTGAAATGTCACAGCAGGTCCAGAGAAATACATGATTACTTCTTTTACTCATTAGCTGAGGGTAAGGTAAGGATGGAGGTAAGGGGATTTTTGAGGAGAGAAAACTAGTTAAAAAATGGTCATCTTGGATAATGGGAATGTGACTCTTACTAATGATATACAATGGGGCTATTGACTAGTACACTTAAGACTTGCCCATTTCCATGCAAATTTACCTCAATATTAATAATAATAAATTTAAGCAAATACTGAAATTAGTTAAAATATGCATGGTAAAGTGCTGTTCATTATGTAATTCTTTCAACTTTTTTGTGTATTTAAAGTTTTTCTTAATTAAATTGGGGGGGCAGAATTATTAAGGAAAGGAAATAATGCAAAAAACAGGAGAGAAGTAATAATAAAAGAAATAATGGAAGAAAAATTACTTGAACATAATAATGACTAGAAACTTTAGATTAAAACTTCTCATTTAACCCCTGGCAGAAAAAAATTTTAAAGTAGCAGTATCTTGGAGAACCTCTTGAATTCCAATAATAAAGAATTAATATTACAAAGTTTGATAAAGACTGAACTAGTTACTAACAAAGAAAAGAGAATCTACCTTATATATGCATTTTTAAACTATAAGACAGGAAGTTAGAAAACCACAGAATAGCATCTTGAAACTATTGAAAGAAAAGTACTATAAATGACATATCTTATTTAGCCAACATAAAATTCACATGTCAGATAAATACACGAATAAATGCATAATATGGTCATGAGTAGAAAGTTTAAGTCTCAATATTTATAAAGTTGATTCTTTAAAAAGTGATCAATATTCAAAACAAATCCACTAAGAAATGAATGGATTTTTTAAAAAGGATTTTGACAATCCAATTTAAAAATTAACCAAACTAATATAAATGTCAAAATATTCAAAACAATTTTGCCAAGGAACAATGAAAAGCGTCTTTCACTATCACTGATTAATACATGTTTATGACTTCTAGTTTTGAGATGATGTTATAGCTTGAATTTGACAAAGTCTTAGGAAAAAGCAAGAAAATACAAAAAAAAAAAAGAGAGAATATTTTGAAAGCATTAAAAAAAGAGAATATTTTGAAAGCATGAGAGTTACTAGGTCAACCCAGATTTGGGGAGTCAAGATTCTGGAAAGAAGAGAACTACAGAAAGAAGAGATGACATTCTTTAAGCATCTTTTCTTAGAAGAATTTGCCAATTTTTGGTATGTTACCAGCAGCTGCAAATAGCAGGAAAAGAAACCAGCAGACATTCTGGCAGTCCCTTGTCCTTCAAAGCACGAGATTTTTTAAATTTCAGTTTGGTACTGCTAAGACAGTAAGGACTTGAAGATCCAAGTTCTCAGAAAGAAGAGAAGAACAAAGAAGTAAGACTAACACTCTGGTAGTTTTAGCTTGACATATTTGTTAAATTTTTAAACTGTGAAGGGCAAAGACTAAGAAGATAAATAGAAAACCACTGAAAAAGCAGAGTAGAGTTTTTAGCAGTTTCCCAATGCTGAGAAAACAAAAGTTGGAGTTTAGGACATATAAGGAAGTGGGTCATAGTAAATTTCACAGGCTCTCACTTGGGATCCCTGCACATTTTTAGCCTAAAAGTAAGGGCAAAACACCTATACATAGAAACTCAAAAATTCTGCAATTGAGCTAGATAAAAGGAATTAGAAAAATCAGAGTAGACTTTCTAGCAGTTTCCTACTTCTGAGAACCTCAAAACTGGAATTCAGAACTTAAAAGGAAGAGAGGCCATGGTAAACTCCACAGGATTAGAAATCCTGAAGTTCCTTCCCCCAGGAGCTGGGCTTTATCAAAAAGGCAGATCAGCACCTTATTTCAGTCCCTAATGTGATTAAGGGGATTCCCCTGCTGTGACCTACCAGAAGAGTGAGCATCTATAAGTCCTCACACTTTTTTACACAAAATACTTGGGATTTAGTAAAAAAAATTAACAGACATGCTCCCCCTCCAAAAAACGAGCCAAAAGAAAAAATAGAAAATAGACACACAGAACCAGATGGCCTAATTATTAGTTATCAATACGGATATGAAAATACTATTATTAATATGTACAAGACAATTTTAACAACTTCATCAGAGAATTGAAATCTCCATATTAAAAAACTCTGGAAAGTATAGATCTGATTTACATAATAACAGAAATTAAAAATTTAATGCATGGGATTGTCTTTATGATAAAGGCAACATGAGGAGTTTAGGATACTCTCCTCCACAGAAAATATGTACAAAATAAAACAAAATTATTAAAAGCAACCTTTTCAGGGAATCATTGAAAAGTAGACAACAATATCAAAAGTGTTTACTCATAGAAAACTGTCAAAAATAGTTTGGATACAGCAAACTGAATAGCATTCTTTCTTGAGGACATTTTTGGAAGTGAGAGAACCATGGAAAGACTGGGTTAATATACTCTCCACACATCCCTCACCTGTTAAACTCTGTGAGGGAGTGTAACAAAAGGTGAAAGCCTAAGGAGACTTGCAATTTTACTGTGCTTTTTAATGTGTTCCCTAACCCACACAAGATTAGAGGGTACAGAATAATTTTATCGACTTTAGGTGTCTAAGAATAATCTCTGCAAATCATGGACTGACTGCAAAATACACAGGTTCAAGGAAAAACCTCCTAGAGAGCCAAGCCCAAATATTTACACAATCTCAAAATAAAACAAAATCTATGTAGAGATAGCAGTGGCTTCACACTCCAGAGTAGAGAAATTTCAGAGTTTGAGTCTATACAAGTTAATTGTCTAGATCAACATAAGATTAAAAAGAAATTTAGCGTCACTAAAATATATTATTTAAAATGTACAGTTTTGAATCATAAATTACTAAATATGTGGAAACCAGAAAAAAAAAAAAACTGTCATCCAAGCTTTACATATCCAGTGAAACTATGCTTCCAAAATAAACGCAAATTAAAGGCAAATTTTTTTTTTTTGGCTGTGCCACATGGCTTATGGGATCTTAATTACCTGACTAGGGATTGAACCCAGGCCACAGCAGTGAAAGCACAAAGTCCTAATCACTGGACTGCCACGGAAGTCCCAAAGACAATTTTAGATAAACTAAAACTATGAAAATGTAGCGCTAGTGGACCTGGACTACAAAAAGTGCTAAAGAAATTCCATTAGGCTGAAGAGAAATGACATGAGATGACAGTGCTAATCTATGAAGGGAATAATAGACAACAGAAATGGTAAATATTTGGCTAAACATAAAATTATATGTATGTGCTGTATGTGCTATGGTTATGTGGTATATATACTTTTTCTTTTTTTAAAAAGAAATAACTGTTTAAAGCAAAATTTATTACACTATATTCTTGGGTTTGCAATATACATGGATGGACTAGGTATAACAATAATATTTCAAAGAAGTGTTGGCACTATTCTTGTGCAATGTTTTTATAATTTACCAGAAATATATAAATTTTAATTTGAAATAAAGATGGTCATTGTAATTCCAAGACAAGCACTGAAACATAATAAATGCACAGAAATAAGCTAAGAAGTCAATAAAGAAAATAAAATGGCATACAAAAATATTTGTTTAATACAAAAGATGATAGTAAAGGAGGAACTGAGAACAAAGAAACAAGAGAGACATATAAAAGCAAATATCAAAATGGTAGATTTAAGTCCAATCATGTGGACAGTTACATTTAAAGTGAATAAATAAACAATCTATCAAAAGGCAGAAACTGGACTTTATGATTCCATCCCATAAATACCACAGGGCAGTTTTGCCCTATGTCACTCAGCAGGAAAAAGTACATTTTATTTCTTCTCCATTTGCTAAATTACTGATTTCTATTACTAAAGGAACACTTCTCCAAACCAACTTTATTTCAGAATAACATTTTTAAAAAGAGAAGAATGATACTTAACCAACAGCCTTATATTTTAGAGAAGCAACCTGTTATCAAAGACTTAAAGCAACTTATTCTCACAGCTAATATGACCTATTCACTTCTGTATATTTATCTAAAAGCTGTATAGGGTTCCTTTTCACATTTCATTGTTTAATACACATGGAAATTGTGTGTGTGTGTGTGTGTGTGTGTGATGTAACGAGAGATACAATTTCTTTAATCTTTTAAAAATGGATTCCCAATGATCCATTACCATTTATTGAAAAGACTATTCTCCCCTTCTCCCACCTGCCACCCCCAGTGACCTGCTGATCTGCTGTGTGACCTCTGGTTGCTATCTTGTATGGATCTTTTTCAGAGCTCTCCTTTATCTTCCATTAGTTTGGCTGCTATCTACCTATCTTTGCATTCATAACATAATGCTTTCATTGCTACAGTTTGAGTCCCCCCAACATGTGCTTTTCCAAGAGTTGCCTGGCTATTCTTGGCACTTTACACTCACAAATAAAATTCAAAGTGACTTTTCAAGTTCCACAATAAAAGTCTGGGATTTTTAGTGGGATTGCTTTATATCTATATATTGTGTGTATGTAGATATAAATATAGATGGATAGAGATAAATTTGAAGGAAACTGACATATATAATACACATACAAACAATTAAAATTCATGAGAAACTATATCTAAGCTGTGATGGGGTAAATGATATTATACTATATTAAAATCATTGCTCTGTCCAGAAAAAAGTAAAATACCAATTAGTAACAGACTTCAGTATGCTAAAATTGCATCTTCTGAATTTCTGTCAACAGACAACTCTGGAGATGTTAAGTTTTTTGTGATTCCAAGTTTGCGTATGCAACAAAATGGCTTTGTGGGCTGCTAAAGGTGAGACACTTTATGGACAAAGAGAAAGTTTGCAGCAAATATTAAGAGATACATTATATTACTAAACAAAGTACTTCCAGGCTACATTTGACATAGAAACAACTAGAGGAAAATGATAGGTGAAGAGAATGGAGATGGGACAACAAAAATGTACAATTAGTGTACCTGATACTCTTATAATTTATAAAACTAATTTAAAATAAATAAAAGGAGAACTTGATAAATCAAAAAAATCATTGCGAGCGATTTAACACAACTATGTTTAGATAGCACATGCATACCAAAAAAATTAGTAAGCATCTAGGAGATTTGATTATTCCAGTGAACAAACTTGATTTAATTGACTTATAAAAAACATTGCATCCCCAAACTGCAGGTTAAAAAAACAAAACAAAACTGTTGAATTACATATGGGTTACATACCAAACCAAATGACCATATGCCTGGTGATAATGCAATTTCATAAATTTAAAAGAAGTGAAATAATACAACTTTATGTTCTTTGACTGCAGAGTTAGTATTCTAGACAACAACAACAAAAGCTAGCTGGAAAAATCCCATTTGTTTGGAATTTATGAAATATACTTCTATTCAGGGATCTAAGAAACAAGTAATAAAAATTAGCATACTTAAATTATTATAAAAATAATACATACAAGAACATAAAATTCAAGTAATACCATGATTAGTGGAACATTTATAGCCTTAAATACATATTAGGAAAGAAGAAAGACTGCAGATAAATGAGCTAAGCATGTAGCTTAGGAAATTAGAAAAAGAATAGTGAAAGAAGTAGAAGAAAGGAAATAAGATAATATTAGAAATTAATGTAATAGTAAGCTAAGTAACAGGATAAGTAAAATAAAAACTTGTTCATTGTGAAGATAAACAAATTTGATGGATCTCTGGTGAAGTAGTAAAGAAAAATAGAGAAAGTATATATAATATCATTAATCAGAAAGAGACACAGCCGTAGTCTTGAAGACTTTTAAAAGTTGGGCTACTTCATGAAGGGATATTCCAGAAAAGAAGATGGGGATGGAATTAACAACCAATAGCAGAGCTAACTCTGATAAGAGGGTTCATTTCATTGTCCTGGGCAAGAGAGACATTTGTAGCACGGTCAGTAGCAGATTTATGAAAACAGCATTATCTAGTTGAGTAAATGTAGAAGAGTAGTGTCTAATGTTCTTATATTACACCATCCATTTAAAAAATCTTTCTTTCATTCTCCTCACAGTGTTTGTTTTCCCAATGGAGAATTTTTTTTGGTTTAATTACTTTCCTCAAAATTAAAAGCGAACAGTGTGAAGTCTGGAATAAGCTTGGTGAAGATTGCACTAGTCATTTGCCCTTGCTTAAATATAGAGTAAAATAGAATTAATGTGAGCTTACCAATTTGTCAGGTCTTTACACTTAGTCTAATGTGCCTGAATAGGCATACTCACATGTATCTGAGTGGGTCTCTAAAATTTAGGTACTTCCATTTACATGTTCTATTTGAAAGCATTCATTTTATTGTAAGCTGTCAGCAAGCTCATTGGTTCAGTAACTGTCATGCTACAGCCTCTCTCATCATCTTAAAATCTGCTTTGGAAACTAACACACCATTGTAAAGCAATTATACTCCAATAAAGATGTTTAAAAAAAAATCTGCTTTGGCTATACATCATTTTAATGAGGCAGGGTTAATTTGTGACAGAGGCTCAAATGAAAAGGAAAATGCTAGCTAGATTTTATTCAGGGAGAAAAAAAGTGATACACTGCTGTGTATCATGCTAGTATATTTCCCCCATCTTCATTTTTGTTTTCGCCATTTATGGCACTTTCAATTTTGGTACTGTAAATACATACAAGTATTAATATATTCCAACTCATTAAAAAAACAATGCTGGAATTGTGTTTCCATTTCATTATTCTTGTAATTGCACTTATGTTTGTTAATTAAATAACTATTGTTCACATCAGGGTGTAGTGGAAGAGGTGTGACAAGTTAGGTTTTACACGGAGCCATCACATCTAGAAAAAGACACTTAGAGATAATTAACAAAATCATTTTTTGTCCCAATTTTTTAAGTAAAAAGAGTAATGAAATTATTGACTATGCTTGAATTGTGTATTTGAGTATGAACAGCTGAGTATAGAAGAGGCCCACACAATGGGTCAAAACACAATGCCAGATTGAGTAGCAGAGCAATACTTGGCAAAATCTGCTGGAAACAAAGACTTGAATGGGAGCTGGACTTCTGACCCAGATATGAAAGGACCATTTATCCATTACACAAATGAACAAAGTGAGGTGATAGGTTCACATTCTGTCTGTTGACAAGTAAATAATTTATTATCTTTTTGGTAATAGGGAAAAAAATTTTGGAAAGAAATAAAAACAGAGAAAAATTGATTTAAATATAATCATATGAGAATCAGGGTTTGACAGACCAAACACAAGAACATAAATTAGAAGTGAAAGGGTATCTGAACTGCACAGTAAGATTAATTTAATGGACAAATATTGAGTTTTATTCTACTAACAGAAAATATATTTTATTTTCAAGAAATGATGGATGAGTTTTTAGAGATTTCTAAAAACTTAGCCATAAAAGAAAATGCAGAAAAATAATCCTAATTTATAGGCCATAGTATCTGACTACAGTGCTAAAAAAGAGATTAGGGTAAAAATATGATAAAAATTACACTGATTACAACAAAACTATAAAATAATACTTATGTCAAGGAGACTATAACAAACTGAATTTAAGAATATTTAGATGATTAGGAGAACACACACCGCTGATGATTATTAAATGAAGCTCAAGTATGCTCTGAGGTAAATTAATAGTATAAAAGCCTGTCATTAATAAACTAAAATACATAAATATAAATGGCCTAAAGTTTAAACTCAAGAATTAGGAAATGTAATTGATTTAAAAAAAAAAAAAAAACTTAAGAACAAGAGAATAAGTTACTAAGAGTAAATGTAGATGGGATTTAATTTTAACCCAGAAATAAAATAGTAGAATAAAGAAAGTATTAGCTGATTAATTGAAAAAAAGAATCCTAAACTGTAGTGTGGTCTTTTCAAAGTTAAGATTACTATTGGCAAAGATTCATCTATTTCATTCTTCCTTTAAGATAAGAAAAAAATCGTCCAGCATTTCTTGAAAATAAAGTATATTTTCTTTAGTCTTCTCAATTTCTGAAGAGTTGTGTTCTGGATACCGCAGTTCTTAAATTCAGAGCAAAGCAGGTTATGGTGGACAGGACCACCCTAAAAGGTGCCCCAGGGGAGTCAGAGGAGAGCTTCATAAGTTCTAGTAGCTATGGTCCCTATGTCTGTGAATGAAAGACAGACATATGGAGATACAATAAAATGGCAAAGTGCCATATTACTTTTCCTGACACTTGTTTGTTTTCTAAAGTAAAATCTAGTTATACCATAAGGTGCATCTATACAAGTATTTGTCAATATGATTCAGTGGAGATTCCACAATTACAGATTAGTTAACTTTTTAGCTTTTGTATTCACTAATAATCTGTGTTTTAAAATTCTTCTGTGACATAATTAGTGGAAAGTTCAAAGAGGCTTCATTAGGATCACTAGCCATATGAGAACTTATATCTACAGTACTTTTGTAATCTGTAAGTCAATACACACCTTCTTTTGCTTAGGATACCAAATTATTTAAGGTGTATTAAATTCTACATGACAAATTCAGCTTCTCATGGTGGAAAACAAAGTTTTAAAAATTATTTTGCCAACTGAGTTTTCTTTCAGGCCTACTATGATTTCATCCTGACATTTATTTAATTATAGCACCTTGTTTTTTAGGGCTATCTAAAT
The DNA here is from genome assembly GCF_003031525.2 of Neophocaena asiaeorientalis asiaeorientalis. NCBI lineage: Eukaryota > Metazoa > Chordata > Mammalia > Artiodactyla > Phocoenidae > Neophocaena > Neophocaena asiaeorientalis. The sequence goes on from NW_020172724.1 coordinate 3,313,121, forward strand.
AGTTCTTGCTACAAAAAAAATTTAATAAAATATACCTGGGTCTTTCAGTATGAAAGTAGTCTGAGAATTTTGGATTCCTTTGAGGAGCGAATCCCTCAGTGGTGATTCTGCAGTGTCACAGGCCATAACCACATAGGCAAATCAGAGCAAATGTTGAGGAGACAGTCAATTGTCTGATATAACATCAGAGAGAGATGCCTCTGCTTTATGGATTGGATAGAGATTAATAGTGACCTGTAGAAAGCTAGACTTTTTACCCAAAGAATTTGCTGCCTCTCTACACTGCAAGCAGAATGATATCTTACATAAAAATATGATCATAACATCCTGCCTAAAGACCTCCAATGTTTCTAAACACCTATAAGATAAAGATGAAGGTCACCTATGAGTATGATGAACATTATACGGAGCTGATACAAATTATGTTAATGCCTGGGTTACATATACACTCAACCTGCATGTTCTTTTTAGCTTCTACATTGTCTGAAAGTACTAATGTTTTCTTACAAAACTGCAGTGTAGAGAACCTCACAGACTTGAGAATGTACATTAAAAAAAAGCTAATAATAAACAATTCTTTTCTCCTAGGAGAGACTACTTCCTGACCCTGGACATACTACATCTGTGTTTCCCTATATGGTAGCCTGTTTAAATCTTCACATGTGCCCATTTAAATTATAATTAATATTTAAGAAAATTCAAAACTTAGTTACTTAGTCTCACTAGTCACATTTTCAGTGTTCATTAGCCACATGGAGTTAGTGGCTACACTATTGGACAGCGAAGATTATGAACATTTGCGTCATCAGAGTAAAATGTACTGATTTAGAATCAAGTCATTGAACTTTTTAGTATCTATTATCACCTCTAGTTTTCTAATTGCCATCTCCTCCCCTAACCCTCCTCCTACCTACAGGACTCCTGTCTTTCAGATCTGCTCCATTCTGTATAATGACTTTCTAGTTCTCACTCCCGTCTGTCTATGGTGGTATTCATTCTTGGAATTGTCTTTTTGTTATCAATGCTCTCTTCCTTGGTTGGACACAGTTCTCTCAAATGACTCTGCATGAGTTTGCCCTCCAACAATGGAGTCTTACTGGAACATGCTGATTCATACTCTACATTTTAACTTTCACCTAATCCAGCCAATATCCCATAAAATATTGTGCATTTATATTTTATTATACATGACCCTTTTTCAGCAAATATTTTGCAAAATTTTTGCATACCTATTTGACAGGAAGAGTACTAAAATTCTATTTTATTATAATGTTACTGATTTTTTTTGCTCCTTTAGCTTTTCCAGAAGATAATTAGTTCATATGAAAGATAATTACTATTCATAAAGACTTAACAGAATTTTAATAAATAGATCTAAAAATAAAGGTAGAACGTTTTAGGAAATGCGTATTCTTATACATTATTTTCCTAAGTGAATCTGCATTTTAGACAATCACTTATAATTATGCCTTTTATGAAACTTCTCTAAAATATAATTAGTTAAAATTTTGCCTTAACAGAAATTGTTAATATTGATTGTACCAGGTGAAATTTAAGTGATAAGAAAAACTTTATTTTAATAAGCTTAGTTTGAGATACAGACATATTGCCTACAAGATTTTCTCTTATAATTTTTGTATATAAACCATGACTTCCACAAATGGAGATTGTTTTACTTTTTATTTCTTAATCTGGATGCATTTATTTCTCTCTTGCTGAATTTCCCTGGCTAGAACCTTCAGTACAATATGTAATAGAGTGGTGAATGTGTACCCTGTCTTGTTCCTGTTGATAGTATTCAATTTCACCATTAATTATTGTGTTAGCTATGTTTTTTTTTTTAATACATACCCTTTATCAGTTTGAGGAAGTTCCCTGTATTCCTAATTTATTGTGTGTTTATATCATGAAGTGATTTGTCAAATGTTTTTACTACATCTATTTAGATGGTCATATGAAGGTATCTGTCTTTTATTCTATCGATATTACCTTGACTGATTTTCATATGCTCAGTCATCCTGACATTCTTGGGTTATATCCTGCGTGGTCATGGTGTATAATCCTTTTGATATGTTGCCAGATTCCATTTGTTAGTATTTTAATGAGGATTTTTGTATTTATATTCATAAGGGATATTGGTCTGCAATTTTCTTTTCTTATAAGTTCTTTGTCTGGTCTTGGTATCTAGGTAATAACGACTTTATAGAATGAGTTGAGAAGTGTTTCTTTCTCTCCTATTTTTCACAAGATATGGTGAAGTAATCATATTAATTCTTCTCTTAACATCTGATAGAATTCACCTGTAAACACATCCAGTCCTGGGCTTTTCTTTGTAGGAAGATTTTTTAAAAATTTTATTATTTTGATATTTTTACATGTAATAGATATATTCAGATTTTCTGTTTCTTCCTGAACTCATTTTGGTGTTTTGTATTTTTCTAGGCATCTGTCCATTTCATTTAGGTTACCTAATGAGTTGACATAACATTTTTCACAGTATTCCTTTACAATTCTTTCATTTCTGTAAGGTTGGTTGTAATATCTCCTTTTTTACTCCTGATTTTAGTAATTTGAGTCTTCTCTCTTTTTCAGTTAGTCTAACTAAATGTTTGTCAATTTTGTTGCTTTTTCTGATGAACCATCTTTTGCCTTTGCTGATTTACTCTATTTTTTATTTTTTTGGTTTCAGTTCTAATGTTTATTACTTCCTATTTGTTTTGGGTTTTTGTTCATTTTCTGTTCATATTTTTTAAATGTATCTGTGTGTGCTAAATTTTTCAATGATAATGTTCTACAGATATATTTTTCGTTTGTTTACTTGATAAGCTCAACTTCGTCTTTTTAAAGATCTATGCAAATCCACTCTGGATATTGTATGGTTTAATAAAATGAGAATGCCACATGTTAGGTAACACCTTGTTGCAATTCACCTCCTTGTGTATTAATTTCCCTTTACAGATCCTTGGGAAAGTTTCTCAAGGTTAAAAAGATTCCAAGACTGGGACTGGGATAGCTAAGTGATTAATAAGTATTTATTGCCCTCTTCTGTGCCAGTTTACACTCCTACCAGAAGTGCATGTGGTGTTGTTTCCTCACATTTTGGCTAACAATTGAATTTTACATTATTTAATTTTACATCATGTTATTTTCTTTTCTTTTTTTTTTTTTTTTTTTTTTTTTTTATTTTTTTTTTTTTTGCGGTAGGCAGGCCTCTCACTGTTGTGGCCTCTCCTGTTGCGGAGCACGGGCTCCAGACACACAGGCTCTGTGGCCATGGCTCACGGGCCTAGCCACTCTGCGGAATGTGGGATCTTCCTGGGCCGGGGCACGAACCCGTGTCCCCTGCATCGGCAGGAAGACTCTCAACCACTGCGCCACCAGGGAAGCCCGTTATTTTAATTTAAAAAAAATTTTTGCCATTATCAAGGTTGTAGACACTCATTCTTTTAAAAATCTGCATATCTCAGAATATTAATAAAGATGAACATTTATTCATGATTAATAATCTTCAGATTTCCTCTTGAGTGTCTATTTTAATTCTTTCTCTTACTTTCATATGACTTACTGTCTTTGCTGCTTTATCAAAAGTCATTGAATATTTTAAAGTTTTTATTTCATGTTACTCTTAAACACTGAGGTATCTTCTCTAAATTTTGTCATCTCATATTTAAATGTGTATGGTGTTTGCCGATGAATTAAACAATTCAACTTTTAGGTACTCATATTTATCATTTCTCCCTTGTTTAAAAATTATTCCTTTCCTTTTCATTATAATGCTGTTTCCTTAGTTTTTCTTCTACTTTTTTTTCTTTTTTTTAAAATTAATTAATTAATTTATGTTTTGCTGCGTTGGGTCTTCGTTGCTACGTGTGGGTTTTCTCTAGTTGCGGCAACCGGGGGCTACTCTTTGTTGCAGCGTGCGGGCTTCTCATTGTGGTGGCTTCTCTTTGTTGCGGAGCACGGGATCTAGGTGTGTGGGTCTCAGCAGTTGTGGTGCATGGGCTCAGTAGTTGTGGCTCACGGGCTCTAGAGCGCAGGCTCAGTAGTTGTGGCGCATGGGTCACATGGCCCATGGCACGTGGGATCTTCCCGGAGCAGGGATTGAACTCATGTCTCTTGCATTGGCAGGCAGATTCTTAACCACTGCGCCACCAGGGAAGTCCCAGTTTTTCTTTTATTACCTTCGTAGTTTTAGATCTCTTCTTTTCCGTATATGGTATGAGAACTCTAACTTTGTCCTAGACTTTTATCCAAGTTTTAAAATGATTAAAAGTATCTAGCATTTTTCCAGTGTTTTATGATGCTACTTCTATTATGTATCTAGTGTTCAGTGTACATTGGTCTGTTTTGGAGGTCACCTACTTGTTCCATTGATTTATTTTATGCACCTTTGAGTGACCGTGTCACATTTTTGAGGATGAGTGAAGTTATGGTTCTGTAATATGTTGTATCACTTGATGGGACAAATCCTCCTTCTTTGCTCTTGCTTTTCCAATTGTATTAGCTTTTTGAGGACTGTTATTCTTTCAAAACAGTTGCAATTGCCTTATAAATTACTCAAGTCTTTAATGCATTTTAGTAGAGCTTTGAATGTCAGTAAGTGTATATATACATACATTTATGTATGTATACATGCAAAAACTGAGTTGTATCTCTGAGACTTTTTCTGAAATTTCAAATTTTCTGCATTATACCCTAAAATTTTTCCCCATTAATCACTTTTAAAAAATAACAGAATTGGGCTTCCCTGGTGGCACAGTGGTTGAAAATCCGCCTGCCGATGCAGGGGACACGGGTTCGTGCCCCGGTCTGGGAAGATCCTACATGCCGCGGAGCGGCTAGGCCCGTGAGCCATGGCCACTGAGCCTGTGCTCCGCAACGGGAGAGGCCACAACGGTGAGAGGCCCGCGTACCGCAAAAA
>NW_020172724.1:3318091-3453226 GCF_003031525.2 Neophocaena asiaeorientalis asiaeorientalis
AAAAAAAAAAAAAAAAACAGAATTGAAAAAGAAACAATGAACTAAAAGCTCCACAGATGATTTGATATGAAGTATGTGCCAGGGCTACAAATAACTGACGTGTGTTTTCCTTAAAGACATAGGATATATTTTCTCACAAGTTACAGACTACTTCCTGAGAATTGCAACAATACTTTTATAGAAAAAAAATTAGATCTGAAGTAACTTAATAACGTCCCATTTTAACTCATTGCTGTGGCATGAAATAATTTCTTCTCTATCATGTATATTGCATTCTTTAGTTAGATAACAGCTTTTAAAAATTAAGACATTGAATCCACAGGTATTCAATGAAAATGAAAAACAATGAGATTTACATATTTTTAAATATTTAAGATGGTTATGCATTGCAGTGTTAATGATTTAGTGAATGATCACTGATAAAGTGTAATGTTACAACTCATAAAGAGGTGAGGTATGCTTAATAATTAATTTTTCTTTTAGTTCTGAATATAAACATCCTTCATTGCTTATGCCTTTCAACTTAATTTTACCTCTTATACCCATACTTACAGCTCATGACTGCATAGGTATTTATGAAAAATAGTGTCTAGGAAACAACAGATTCTTGGAGAATCTGGAAAGGTAGACAAGGGAAGGTCCAGGGAAAATAAATCCCCTATGCCATGATCCTCAAACTTAATTTATAACCTTTTTTTTTTTTTTGCTGTATGTGGGCCTCTCACTGTTGTGGCCTCTCCCATTGCAGAGCACAGGTTCCAGATGCACAGGCCCAGCGGCCATGGCTCACGGGCTCAGCCGCCCCACGGCATGTGGGATCCTCCCGGACCGGGGCATGAACCTGTGTCCCCTGCATCAGCAGGTGGACTCTCAACCACTGCGGCACCAGGGAAGCCCTACTGATATCCTTTATAAGAACCTTCTTGTGTGTCACTGAGGAAGCGAAAGAGGTAGAGTCAGAACCTTGACTAAACTGATGTTAAGAACCTGAAAGTGGAATAAGAATTGTAGAAAACATAAATTGCTACTTCATACTCTTTAGTGTACTTCAAATAGAATACACTTATTATGCAGGCTATTTAATTGCTCTTATAAAACTACCTGAACAGCTCACTTACTTATGTGAAAACGAGACAAAAATCTATCACCTTACTGAAAATATATGAGAAGCAGTAATACACGTTGTAGACAGTCTTGAATCGCTTGTCACTATCCTTTATTTGGAGAAATGTTTCTCTTGTAAGCACCATTTAATCTGTGCCTGACCTGCATCTATTTCTTATCTATGTGGATATATGTGTATGTTCTGGTTCAGAAAGTGACTCACAAGAAATCAAGGACTGAGAAACCTGAAGTTTGCAGGAAGGATGAGCAGGAATGACTCATATCCTACTAGAGGATCAATCATTGAAAGAAAATGAGCTGGGGGCTTCCCTGGTGGCGCAGTGGTTGAGAGGCTGCCTGCCGATGCAGGGAACACGGGTTCGTGCCCCAGTCCAGGAAGATCCCACATGCCGCAGAGCGGCTGGGCCCGTGAGCCATGGCCGCTGAGCCTGCGCGTCAGGAGCCTGTGTTCCGCAACGGGAGAGGCCGCAACAGTGAGAGGCCAGCGTACCGCAAAAAAACAAAAACAAAACAAAACAAAAAAAAACAGAAAATGAGCTGGATTTAGAGAGATTTTCCTGTACCGCTCATGCATCACATATGTTATCTAAGATGGAATGACTTGGAATTGACGAACATTTTAATGTTTGACTTTCTTTTTCGGTAAGTTTGATTTTTAACATTTTTTGGAGTTTACTACGTTACAGATATTATGCAAAGCACTTCATGTGGATTAATTGACTTAATTGTGACAACAAACAAAATAGGACTATTTTTAGTATCTTCCTTTTAAATGTGGGAACATTTAAAGGAAGCTGAACAGTGGTGGAAGAAAGATTCTCATAGCTGTACAGTGGTGAAAAAAAGATTCAAAACTAGGCAGTCTGATTCCAGAACCTGTGCTCACATACACGATGCAGATTATTTTTAAAAATTTGATTGGATTGTTGGGACCACAGAGCAAGGTTACTCTCCGTGGATAATGGTGTCTCCACTAAAAGCAGTATATATGTTATTAGTCAATTTAGAAAGAGGCTAATCTTGTTATAAGAAACAAAGGTGGGTGAAATTAGATGAAAATGGTCCAAGAAATAATCCATTCTTAAATTACAGACTTTTAAAGATATAAAATAATAGTAATAATAGTCATGCATGTACTCATTCCCCAGATTCAATACTATCAACAGTCACCAATATTGTTTCTCCTAGAGCCTGACTCATCTCCCCGCAATCCTACCGCTGGATTTTTTAATGCAATGTTCAGTTATAACATAATTTAATCAATAAATACTTAAAACCTAAAAAAGTTTCCAAATTCTAGTTCTCATAAATATATGGTTATCCATGTTCTTGGAGGTTCGTCTGACTCTGGTTTTCTCAAAAAACTACAGAATTGTGTGGAGGATGGCCTGTGTAACTTTATTATGCAGGAAGTGAAATCACAGCTAATAAAGGGAAAAGGAAAGGGGTTTGCTTAAGCCCACACACCTGGTCAGGTAGTAAGAGTCTTTGAATGTACCTTGAAGGGAATCTGGGTTATTTTTACCAAACTGCATTGTTCACAATTTTCCACAACAATGCTTAGGCTCATTTTCCAGGGATGAAGAGATCACTAATTAAATATGAGATGTGTTGGAGATGCATATATGTGTTAAGGTGCATTTCAGATGCATAAAAACCAACAATCTTTGACAAAGAATGAAGCATAAATTAATAGTTTATATTTTAGCTACACTGTCCTCAGTATTCAAAGAGATTTTCTGAGGTGCAGTAAAATTGTCCACCCATCATTTCTAGCACATCATAATTTAATATTATAAGAATAATAATAAAGGAAAAAAATGTGTGCTTTTTATCCCAATAGAAGCATATTGATAAAGACTTGAAATTATATTTTATTCATATAGGTTGCATTGAAATCAGTGCGGTATTATTCATGACTGTTAAAAATTATAAGCTACCCTAATACCCAGCAAAAGAAGTTGTTAAGTAAACTATGGGGCAATAACCTGATGGCATATTATGCATGACTTAATAGTGAACATTTTGAAGATTCTGTAAAGAAACTGAAATAAGAATATGAAGAGTTGTTTTCTGAGAGGGTTATAGAAATTTACATTTTTAAAATTTTATTATTAATGTGATATATTATTTTTGCAGTTGATCTAATTTGGGCACTGGAGAAGAATGTGTAATCTACTTTTGTTGAGTAGAGTCTTGTCATATGCCTAAGTCTGATTATTTTATAGTGTTGTTCAATTCTTCAATTTAGCTGTTAATCTTCTGCTTAGTTTGTTCTATAGGATCACAATCTTAAAGCCATATTGAAAATTAACAGGAAACAAAAAGTGATCATCCAAAATCCACATTTTTATACCAAAAAAGTAGACCTTGAAAAGAGAGAAGCAGCCAGAAATCCAAAATAAATATGAAATTACTGGAAAGGGTACATAAAAAGAAAGAAATTCTAGATAAAAATTTTACCATACCTATTTTATTTCCAGAGAATATCAAAGTTATAAAAGTATACTATTCCATCTGCAGCTGATAATTAAGAAAATGTCAGATTACCTACATGTTTTGCTTTCTGACCTTATAACAATTGTCTGAGAATATCGATACTGAATTTATTTTCAATTTTCCTTAGTCACATGCATTATATATACGTAGTAGTATATAGGTAGAACAATAGCTCCAAATCTGAATTCAGTAGACCTAAGTATGCACTCTGTTTATTAAATATTATTGTTTTGGGCGACACTCTTAAGCTGCTTCAAACTAGGTTTTCTTTCAACTAAATTATTATTACAGTTATCTGTCCTAATGATCTTATAAAGTTGATTTCACTATCAGTATTACCTAATTGATCAATAAGTAATTAGTAAGCGAAATTCCGTGTGTGTGTGTGTGTGTGTGTGTGTGTGGAGAGAAAGAGAGAGAATGAGAGAATAATAAAGCCAATAAACATGGTCATACTGACAAGTTGACATCTTTTGGGGCACACAATCTTTACTGCCCATTAAGTGAATGTCTGGCATTTGATAAAAAAGTGAGTCCTGATTTAATTTTGGCAGGAACATTTTCTCAGGGTGAAGGGTTGTGACAAGAGAAGGGTCATCAAAAAGATTTTTCCCTTTATAAAGGTTTGTCTCTGGTCTAGGTGACAGGTAAACCATTCAAATATTCTCTGCCTTAAATTGATAATTTTATCAGATCCTCCACATCTCCATAACCTTTATAATCAGGGAATATTAAACCATACTATTGTCATAAGCACTTAACATGGTTCATGCAAAACAGACTCAGGAATACCATATACTGCTTATATGATCATCTAATCATTAACTCTATTTGCTGTCAGAAAAACTACGGAGTTGTAGCAGTATCTGCTTATTTAGTTAATCATTCACACATAAGGACAACAAGGAGAGATGAGTGAGTGACGATGACAGGAAGACTGTAATGGACAAGATCAGGAAGCTTCTGTCTTGCTGTGCTAAACACTTTATATGAACTGATATATCTGATGGGAAATGCAGGTCTAATGAACAAATTTAATTGAATAGATTTTTTAAAATTTTATTAAACCTGAAATATGGATTAATAAACAGACTGATGGAGCAAAACCAGAGAAAGAAAGATTGGTTAGAATGAGGCAATAGTAAAAATTAATAAAAAAGAGATCTTTCTATTCACTAGAATTCCAGCAATAAATGGATATGATGGGAGAGTATGTGGTTGATTTCTACATGGGAAGCTTAGAGTGAAATAACTGTGATCTGAAATATTTTATATTTCTTTATTCGACAACATTCTTTTTTATTTCATTCTTTCTTCTCTATGAAAGCTGACTTTTTCTATTTCTTGCATTCACACACATATATATATCTATATATACAGAATTCCTATTTCATATGTTAATGGATAGAGGTGACAAAGTTTAGGGATGAAGGACTGCACAATCAAATCTTATCAGTGATTATCATTTATTTCCTACATTATTCTCTAGTTCAATCTTAAAATAAATTTTGATGTTTCTTCATAGTTAGATTGGCCAAGTCATATTTTAGTCATTCCTTGGTTCTTCTTATTTCTCAATAAAATATAGTAGCAGAATTTCACTACAATTCCTAACATAAGGCACAAAAGACAGGTAATCATCTGTGTGTGTGTGTGTGTGTGTGTGTGTGTGTGTGTGTGTGTTGTGTGAACCTTCAAAGGATATCATGGGAGGAATGGAGTTACACAGAGTTTAAAGCACATACTTCCTGCATTTGAATACCAACCTCATATCACACTAACTCTCTAATATGGGGCAAGTTAATCTTTCCAGGTATCAGTTTGCTCATCTCAAAATGAACTAACTAGAGTACTTTTCCCATAAGTTTGTTATGAGACTTAAATTGTTAATTAAATTAACTAAACTAAAGTTATTTAATATTTATAAAATACTTTGAAAGTTACTGGAACACAGTAATTTCTATTTAAGTGATGCTTTAGTAAAAGTTGACATTATTCCTGTTTTTTTTTTCTTTTTTCTAGTGGGTCATTTAAGCATCTGCTCTGAAGTCCTAAAAGCTGAGGAAAAAGGAAAAGAATGAATATTTAAGTATATTTATAAGTTTCTGGCAAGAAATTAGTTAACTTTATGGGATAAAATTAAGAGAAAGCAAAAATGAGAGCTTAACTAGACATTCATTGTGGTTTTCAGCCTTGATGGTGCTGAACTTCATTCACAAACACTTAGGGCCTGAGGAACTGAAGATAAAACCTAGATATAAGATAGGAAGATAAAACAAGATAGGAGGTTTAAAAAAAGACAACTCCCAACATCACAGATGATAATGAACTAAATGCTTCTACTTAACAGCAACAAAAAAATATGAGGCAGGTTGAAAATCCATAAGTCAGGTATATGTTTTTCATGAGGAATATTTAAAATATAAACATGAGAAAAAATAAATAAATATATTACCATAAATAATTATTATTGCTGAAGAGGTCAATGGGTTCAGAAGCAAAAAATTCCAAACTTATATGCAAATCATGACATATGATGAGATATGTAAAGTAGATATTATTGGAACTACCAAGAGAAACTGGCAAATTAATAGTTGTAGTAGGTAAATTTATTTTTGTATATATTTATTTATTTTCATATCTGAACGTTTTCACTGAAATGTAACCTCCATAAGGCAGGGATTTTGTTTTGTTTTGTTTTATGCTAGCGTATAACCAGTATTTAGAACAATGCCAGGTATAGGATAGGCATTCAAAATATATTTGTTGCATTGATCAATTAATAAAAAAGAGTAGCAAGTTAAAGTCTGTTGAGAAAGCAAGCAGCAGTCCTAGACAGTTTAGTTAACAAGTTTTAAGAAATACCAAGGAAGAACAAATTTAAATTTGATAAAAAAAAATCTATTCTAGGGCTTCCCTGGCACAGTGGTTGAGAATCTGCCTGCTAATGCAGGGGGCGCGGGTTCAAGCCCTGGTCTGGGAGGATCCCACATGCCGCGGAGCAACTAGGCCCGTGAGCCACAACTACTGAGCCTGCACGTCTGGAGCCTGTGCTCTGCAACAAGAGAGGCTGCAATGATGAGAGGCCTGCGCACCGTGATGAAGAGTGGCCCCCACTTGCCACAACTAGAGAAAGCCCTCGCACAGAAACAAAGACCCAACACAGCAAAAATAGATTAATTAATTAATAAACTCCTACCCCCAACACCTTCTAAAAAAACAAAAAAACTATTCTAGAAAACAGAAAAAAAATATACAAATATTCACTATTATATGTACAAGGATTCTATAATTATTGAAAGAAATATGCCCTAACTTCCAAACTTTTTAAAACTGAGGAGTATTTCCTAAATGACTATTTGAAACAAGAACATAATAAAAAAATATCATGCCCATAAAGGAAAATAAAAATTACGATTTAATAGAAGGAAGCACACAATTAAATCTAACATTCTTTCAGGAAAAAATGTTCATTAAAATTAGAAACAGAGGGAACTTCCTTGAACTAATATAGGGTATCTTTAAATAATATTGAAAAAACAGTTGAAACATTAAAATTATTCCATTCATGATAAAAAGAAGTATGCTTTATAGCACTACTTTTATTCTACATTGTAAGGAGATCCTAAACACTTCACCTAAATAAGAAAAATAAATGTTTAATTGGAAAGATGAAACTTAGATTATTCCAGGAAATATAATATATATATTTATATAAATATATATAAATTATATATTTATATAAATATAAAGAAAATTCCCCCAAACTACAGTTAAAATTACAAGTTTTGCAAGTATGCTGGATACAAACAATATTCAAAAACCAATTGGAATCTCTCCTTCTGCCATGATATCCCAGGAAACAGGCTGACCTTCTTGTCTTATATACTAGAAAACTGAACAGAATGACCTTCCTGTCTTATGCACCAGGAAACATCAGTTTTCAATCATTGTGCAATAAGGACAATAGAGCAACAATCTCAGGGAAATAAATGAGAAGCGCTTATGACCTTGCTGCCTGGAATTTCAATAGGAAAGGGGAAATTAAACAGAACAACGTGTTTTCACTGAGTTAAGGAGACAAGATTTCAGACTTCAAGGATGCCAAAGGAACTAAAAGTATAAAGTAACATAGAGAAGAGGAGGGAGTTGCAGAGATATAGAAATCCAGAGATATGAAAATAATTCCTTAGCTTTTTTGGCTGGGTATTGACCTGAGTATGGATGTGATGAAAACACTGAAGGTCAGAAAAAGAACAATCAGAAAGAAGGAAGCAGAACCATATCTTAACCTCACATTGACCTGGGAATAGTTTGTTTTTCCACTGTTCAAAGTGCAAAGATTTCCAAATATATGAAGGTAGAGTACTCAGATAAAGCTCTCAGAAAGCACTGTCTTAGTAGTGAGTCCAACTGACCCTAGACCAAAGGCTGTACCACCCTAATAATGCTTAAATGCAACCTTTGAAAATAAAAACAAACAAACAAAAGAAAACTGATTACAATAATTTAAATGTGTCCCAGAACAAATATTCAGCACATAATATAAAGCATCCAATAAAAATGCCAAGAACTCAAAAAGCAAGAAAATACAGTCATTATGAGAGAAATCAATCAATAGAAACAAATGAGAAATTATATATTTAATAAAATTAGCAGACAAATTTTAAAAAGCTATTTTAAATATTCTGTATATATACAAGAAAGTGGAGGGAAATATGTGAACATGAAGAGCAAAAAAATAAAAGTAAGATATAAAAAGACCCACATATAATTTAACTTTCATTATGTGAAATAGCATTATGTAATGTAATTACATAATGTAATTTCATTATGTGAAATATTATGTAAATATCAATGAGTATACTCACACATACACATACACCATCACATGGCAATTAAGAAAAGATTAATGACTGAGGTTAATAAAAAAATGACTAATGAATGAAGAAGTGGCAACAGAAATGATCCAAAATGAAACAGAATGTAAAAGAATAAAGAAATTGAACAGAATATCTGAGCTTCAGGACAATATCAAGGAGTCAAACATGCATGCAACTGGAGTTCTAGAAGGAGAAAAAGCAATGTGAAGAAAAAGAATATTCAAGAATTAATGGCCAAAAAAAATTACAAGAAAAAATTCCGATCAGTATAAAAGAAACCACACTACTATATATAAGTAGATTGCTGAAAACTAAAAATAAAGAGAAAATCTTCAAAGAAGTCAAAAGAAAGAAGAAAAGTTTAGAAGAACAAAGCTAAAATTACACTAGCCTTCTCATTAGATAAGATGCAAGTCAGAAGACACTGAAGTCTTTTCAGTAATGAAAGAATAAAATCTGCTGATCCAGAATACATCATCCAGCAAAATTAACTTTTGGAATGAAGAAGAAAAATATATTTTTTTCAGACAAACTGAAGTTGAAAGAATTCATCATTGACAGACAAGCACTTAAATAAATGTTAAAGGAAGTTCTTCAAGTACAGCTGACCCTTAAAAAAGGGGGGGCTTAATCGTGTATAATTTGTAGTCAGTTCTCCATACCCATGGTTCCTCCACATCTGCAGATTCAACCAACCACAGACCACGTAGTACTGTAGTATTTACTACTGGAAAATATCCACAGATAAGTGGACGTGAGCAGTTCAGACCTGTGTTGTTCAAGGGTCAATTGTATAAGGAAAACAATATCAGATGGAAATTGTGATTATACAAAGAATAAAGGACATCAGAAAAGGTAAATATGTGATACAAGGATACTCATTTTTAACCTCTTAAAAAGACAATTGTTTAAAGCAAAAAATAATATATTGGGGCTATAACAAAGTAGAAATCAAGTAAATGATATATGAAGGCTGGGAGAAATGGAAGGATACAGTTATAAGGTTTTTACAATATGCATGAAGTATTCCTTGAAAGTAGGACATGATAATTTAAACATATGTATTTTAGGAGTGATGTCCTAAAATAAGACCAAGTAAGGGGTCTTCCCTGGCAGTTCAGGGACTGGACTAAAGATTTTTAGCTAGGCTAACTAAGAAAAAAGAGATTACTCAAATTAATACTTTTATAAGTAAAAGAGGACACATGAAAAGCGATACCACAGAAATACAAAGGATCATAAGAGAATACTATAAAAATTATATGCCAAAAAATATGCTAACATAGAAGAAATGGATAAATTACTAGAAACACACTTACTAAGACTGAATCATGGAGTAACAGAAAAACTGAATGACTAATAATGACTAAGGATATTGAATCAATAATCAAAAATCTCCCAGCAAATAAAAGCCTGGGACCCAATGGTTTCTCAGGTATAGTCTATCAAATATTTAAAAAAAGAATTAATACTAATCCCTCTCACATTCTTCCAAGAAATTTAAGAGGAAGGAATATTTCCAATCTCATTTTACAAGGCCAATAATACCCCGATACCAAAGTCAGACAAGGACACTACAAGAAAAGAAAATTATAGGCCAACATCCCTGATGAACATAGATACAAAAATCCTCAACAAAATACTATTGTGGAAAACAATATGGCACT
This sequence comes from Neophocaena asiaeorientalis asiaeorientalis, assembly GCF_003031525.2. NCBI lineage: Eukaryota > Metazoa > Chordata > Mammalia > Artiodactyla > Phocoenidae > Neophocaena > Neophocaena asiaeorientalis. Next base: position 3,328,266 of record NW_020172724.1, read on the forward strand.
TCCCTCTAAAGTTAAAAACCGAACTACTAAATGATTCATCAATCCCATTCCTGGGTATATATCTGAAGGAGTTGAAATTAGAATCTCTAAGAGATATATGCACCCCCATGTTCATTACAGCATTATTCACAATAACCAAGATAAGGAAACAACCTAAATGTCCTTTGATGTATGAATGGATAAAGAAAATTGGTATATATTTATATATATAATGGAGTATTATTCAGTCATAAAATAGAAGGAAATCCTATTTGCAACAATATGGATTAATCTGGAGGTCATTATGCTAAGTGAAATAAACCAGAGAAAGACAAATACTATACAGTATCACTTATATGTGGAATCTAAAAACAAACAAAAAAGCCAATTTCATGGAAACAGAGAATAGAATGGAAGTTGCCAGTGGCTATGGGGTGGGAAAAATGGCATCATGTAGGTCAAAGGATACAAATTTACAGTTATAAGAAGAATACGTTGTGAGGATCTAATGTACAGCATGGTAACTATAGTTAATAATATGCCATTGTACTTGAAAGTCGCTAAGAGTAGCTCTTAAGTGTACCTTTACAAAAAAAAAAAAGAAAAAGCAGTTAACTATGTGAGGTGATGGACGTGCTAATTATATTGATGTTGACAATCATTCCACAATGTATATATATATCAAATCACTATATTGTATACTTTAAATATATATATATATAATTACATTTGTCAATTATTCTAAATTTTTCTTTAACAAAATTAAGATGGAAAAAATAAACATGTGTATTATTGGAAAAAACACTATTAAAAACACAAACAACAAAGTAGACATGAAAAGAGGAAAAAGGAACAAAGAACAGATGAGACAAACAAGAAAACAAATAGGAAGATGTTAGATTAAACCATCCAAATTACTTAACATATTCAAGGTAAATGGCCTAAGCATTCCAATTAACAGGAAGAAATACTTAGTAAAATAAGAAAACAAGCCTCCTCTATACTGCCAACAAGAAGAAAGAAAACTCATTAAATGAAACAACATAAATCAGTGAAAAGACAGAAATATCAACATGTACACTATGCAAATACTGTTAAAAATAAAGGTGGAATAGCTCAATAAATATCAAAGGAAATTTTGCCGTAAGACATATTATTAAAAATGAAGAGAGACATTTATAATAATAAAGTGGTCAATACAATAATGGGATAGAACGTCAGAATTCATGAAATAAAAACTAGTAAAAGTGAAATGAAAAATAGAAAAAGCCATACCCATCTGTGGAGATTTTTTTTTAACATCTTTATAGGAGTATAATTGCTTTACAATGGTGTGTTAGTTTCTGCGGTATAACAATCAGCTATACGTATACATATATCCCCATATCCCCTCCCTCTTGCATTTCTCTCCCACCCCTCTAGGTAGTCACAAAGCACGGAGCTGATCTCCCTGTGCCATGTGGCTGTTTCCCACTAGCTATCTATTTTACATTTGGCAATGCATATATGTCAATGCCACTCTCTAATTTCATTGGAGATTTTTAACAATGCTCCTTCATTAATTGATAAGATAGGTAGATACAAAATCATTAAAAATACAGAAGACTTGGACAACACTGTTAACCAACTTGACCTAATTGTCATTTGCAGAAAACTCACTACACAACAGCAGAATAAACATTCTTTTCAAGTGCAAACAGAACATTTACCAAGATAGACTATGTTCAGGCACAAAATAAATTTTATAAAGAATGAAATGATACAAAGTATGTTCTCAGACTACAACAGAATTAAATTAAAATCAATAAAGATACCTGAAAATTTTCCACATAATTTAAAATTAAACAAAACATTTACAAATAACCCATTGGTCAGTGAAGAAATCAAAAAGAAATTTATAAAACATAGTGAACTGAAGGTAATGAAAATGCAACATATTGAAATTTGTGGAATGCAGCTAAAGCAGGGCTTAGGAGCAAATTTGTATCTTTAAGGACTTATATTAGTAAGGAAAAAAGTCTGAAATAAAGAGCTAAGTTTCCACCTTAAAAAACTAGCAAAAGGGCTTCCCTGGTGGCGCGGTGGTTGAGAGTCCGCCTGCTGACGTAGGGGACGCAGGTTCGTGCCCCGGTCCGGGAAGGTCCCACATGGCGCGGAGCGGCTGGGCCCGTGAGCCATGGCCGCTGAGCATGCGCGTCCGGAGCCTGTGCTCCGCAACGGGAGAGGCCACAACAGTGAGAGGCCCGCGTACAAAACAAACAAAACAAAAAAAAAAAAACTAGCAAAAAAAAAAAAACCAAATTAAACCCAAAGTATGCTGAAGTAAGGAAATAATAATGGTTAAGATCAGAATCAATAAGATGTTTTAAAAAGTAGGAATGAATAAAAAAAAAATAGTGACACTAAAAGCCAGTTCTTTGAATTAATCCATTTACTTAAAAATCATCTATCCAGATTGTTCAGGAAAGGAAGATAGGAAATTTTTATAGATTTCACGACTAATATTTTGAATATGTCAGTAAAGCAGTCCAAAATTAATTTAATTTAATCCCAATTCATATTCAATGCTTTTTGGTATGAACCTTTGTAAACTGTTTCTATAATGTATATGGAATTGCAATGTAACAATGATAAAAACAATGTGGAAGTTTATCAAGAGCTATTGATGAAAGGATAGCTAAATATAAAAATGAGAAGAATAGGGTGTCAAAAAATTGCCATATATATATATATATATATATATAGGGCCTATTTATTTATTACATTTAGTGTACTGTAGAAAGTGGAGAAAAGATAGCATTTTTAAAAGTAGTGCTGGAGCAACTGGCTATTCATATGTAAAAATTAAAATGTGACTTTTACCGTATGTCATACATAAAAATTTACACCATATGGAGTACAGATCTGATTCTGTTTCAAAGCAAAATGTAATAATAATTCTAGAAGAGAATACTGGAGATGACGCTCATGATCTCTAGGAGTTAAAACTTTTATTAAAAAGGAAACAAATCACACCTAACAGAAATGTAAAGATTAATAAACTGAGCTAGGTTAAGATTAAAAGACATAATTAGAATGGTAAAAAGAAAACTGACATAGTGAGGAAAAAGATATTTCTAGACATAAAACAAACATAAAATACAAAGAACTCATATAAATCAAGATGAAAATCACAAATATCGTAGAGTTTTAAAAATATAGTTTACATAAGCAGATATCCATGGCCAGTAAATCAGATAACGCTAAATAGTTTAAGAGTAGGGCAAATTAAAATCACATTGTGATACCATTAATCACACACAAATGTGACTAGGATTACAAAGACTGGCTGAACCAAGTGTTCATGAAAAAGTGGAACACGTGGAACCAGGTAGAATCATTTTGAAAATAAATGTCTGGCAACAATTTATGCTGACTATACATTTGCATACCCTATGACCAGCAATTCATATAGAAGGAATATACCCAATAGAAGTTTGTACACAAAGACATATTTAAAGAACGCTCATAGTAGGACAGCTCATAACGGTAAAAATGTAGAAACAACCCAAATAAAGAGCTATAATAATAGAATGGATAAACACATTGCACTATACACATACACAGTATGGTTTATTCAGCAATGAAACTGAACAACTACAGTTACTTGTAATAATATAAACATACCTTACAAATATAAGTTGAGCAAGAGAAGCTAGGTGCAATATTAAACATATTATATGATGCCTGCTATACAAAATTTAAAATAAATAATCTAACTAAAGAAAATAATAGCAATTAGTGATGAGTACTTAGGTGGTAAAATTAAGTAAAAGCAAAGAAATCATTATTATAAATGACAATATGCTAATAACTTTTTAGAGGGAGGTAGGGAAGGTATCGTTTTGGGAGGAGTCACAAGGGGGACTTTTCTTTGCAATGTTTTATATGTTGTCATGGGTTGGGTTGCACTGGCAGTTGTTTGCGTATTACCTTAAGTTATATATTTTCATATATGCACTCTGCTGTGTGTTATCGTTTGAAAAGTTGAAAAATAAAGGATAAGATGTATTTTTAGTAGTAAAATATTAGTGAAACTGTATATAAGATTAGTTAGTTCAGGTTGGCACAACTATGTTGAAAAACCATTTGCCATTAACTAATAAAGATGAAGATGTTAATAACTTATGACCCATCATTTTGTCTTCAAGGTATATACATTATAGAAACTTGCTTATTTTAAATAGAGGCATAAACAATCATAAAAAATAGGAGAACTCTCTAACAGGACAAATTTAGAAGCAAGAAAATGCTTAGAAGTGATAAGAGGATGAATAAATGATATCATATTCATAAAATGGAACAACAGAGAGTAAAGTAAATAAACTTGAGATTTCCTAGAGAAATCTCAAGACATACTATTTGACCAAAAGCTCTTCAAACTATGAATCCATTTAAATAAAGTTCAGAGGTAAAGTAAACAATATATTGTTTAGCAGTACAAACATACAGAGTGAAGTAAGAAAAGAAGCTTTATCTCCAGGAGTGACGAAGGAATCAGGTCAGAAAGGAACATACGAGTGGTTTTAATTTGAATAAAAAGTTATCTTTCTTAATAAGCATAGAAAAATATGGTTTTAAATTATATTTTTATTATTTTAACTCAATATATAGCATGTAATCTTGGTAGCAACTCCATGTTTGATAAGGTCTTTTAAAAATAATATTTCTGGGTCTTCCAGCCATTTGTCATCCTACTGTTGCCCACCCTTTACATCTTATCCCTAAAAAATTATTTAGAAAACAGCTTCATATAAGATTTATCCTTGGGCTTCCCTGGTGGCGCAGTGGTTGAGAGTCCGCCTGCCGATGCAGAGACTTACATACGGCTTGCTAATAAAAACTGATTAAATTTTGACAAATTAATTAACTCAATTTTTTCCAACTTGTCTTCTATGAGTTGTTTATCTTCAATTATAATAATGAACTCTTTATAACAAGCCTTTCATATATTAAGAAATATTTTTTCATATTTTACTATTAATCATGATGTCAGAATTATGGATGATAATTTAAGGAATCTAAGACAATAAATTATTCAGAGAGGCTTTTTATTTCCCCTTTTGCATATTTTCAGGACCTGCAAACCATTGATTGGAATCAGTGGGATACATGTCGTTCAGGCAATCAGAATAAAACCCGTGTTTTACCAAAGGTACAGAATATTGAACACTCTATATCCATAGAGAAACTTTTGTAATTCCCTTGCATACCCTAGCCTAGCAAATCTGCCTGCATCATGACCTTTGTTTCATACTGAGTTACCCATCTCCTTTCTTCTTTATGGGAGAGCAAATCAATACATTTATGATGTGCTTTTAAAAATGCATATGTGGGGACTTGGGATTGGAATGACAGGTGGGGAAGAGAGGTTCCTACTAGGTACAGAGGATGTAGGAACTACTTCTGATTCAGTTTATTGTAGTATAACAAATTAGTAAGGTATACTCTTTCTGAAATAGTCAATATTTACAGTATGTCAACCCGATACTGATATCTTACTTCCTATACTACCCTATTTTTTACTTCAAGTCCTGTAGAGGAGACTTAAATCTCTTATCAGCACATGTGCCCTAAATTTATTTCTGAGTGACCACAAGGGGAAGCCTCTTGTGTACTTGAAGAAAGTTTGCATTATTATTCAGCCTTGGTGTTGTCCTTATGTTTCCCTATAACTACTCAAATGAGAATTTTATTATTCAAACTAATGAAAACATAACCTGATATAACTTTGAAATAACACCATTAGTACAAGGTTTTATTATTTTAGTGGTTACTGAATTTCTATTTTTTTTTCTTTTTAATCTTTTATTCCTAGCTTCTACCCATCAGGATTTAAAAAAAAAAAAAATAGGCCATAAATTTTAGCCTTTCAGCCAGGCCACTAAGTTATATAAATACTACTTGAAATATGTAGTGGACTGTTCTGGTTTTTTATTATCAGGATTTAGCTGGCATTTATGAGTTTTTTTATGATCTGTTTTAAAAATAAAAGACACTGAGAATAGGGATTTCTTGTCAACATGGCTCTGAAAGTTCATGATATGAAGTAACATTTTAACCAAACTAACTAGAAATCAGAGGTGAACTATAAGAAAATAAACTTTTATATCAATATAAAATGTACATATGTGTATATATATACACTATGAGTGTGTGTGTGTAGCCTCCATACATCGAAAATAAGTATATCGATAGGCCATAGGCAGGAAATAAAACAGAAAGTCATTTTTGAAACTGCAGAATTTAGAGACCTTCCAGGATTCAGATTCTAAGGAAGAAGTGGGCAGAAGAGTCTAATGGATAATTATACCCCAAAATTTCCATGGGAGCCAGCCTTATTGTTTGAAGCCAGGTGCTGGGGTTAGGCTTGTCATTCAAGAAATGAAACCTGAATTATTGGTTTTATGTGGTTTCAGCTGAAGTGACATCGCATGTCTTAGACTGAACTTAAAGAGAAAAGCATTATTAAAGTAAGTTTGTGCCCTGAAAAAATTTTCCATATCTGACTAATTTTCAGCTTTACTTTCCACTGCTTGGAAAGGCACAGGAAACAGGGAAAAGATACCATGACACAACCAAGTTGGAATACCTAACAGGAAGTACTCATCACAGAGATAGAACCATAGAAAATTGAACTGACTGTAAATTTATCTCACAGGGAAAGTTAAGAAAAATTGCTTGGCTGGAAACATAATTTTAGGTGGAAGGAAAAAAAAGGGGAAATCTATGTTTCATAAGATTTGGTAACCATAAATGGTCCTCATATGAGTTTACACTCAAATTAATATTGCCTGAGTAGTCCAAAATACCTTAGGCCAAATATAGCTTTAAGAAAATCCCTTTTTGTCATGTCCTCAAGTGTCTGGAAGATGAAAATAAAAATGTTCCCTGGAACCATCTTCAATACAAGTAATAAAGAATTACCACAAACAAACTTCCAAGGAATTTGAGCTCCAAGCCAAAACTTACAAATCACACAAGGAAATGAGATTGCAGTGAATAAATCCTGACAGACCACAGGCAACTGTACCAGACATCAAGTGCTAAAAACATCAGAGACAACATATAAAATTAGTTTGCATATATATGTTATATATTTATATAATAACTGTATATTATATGTAAGTTATAAATGTATAAAATTTATATATCCATATAAACCTTAATCATGTATTAAGATTAAAATATATGAGCAAAGGGCAATAGATTAATTGAAACAATAAGTGCTTGAAGAAAAAATAGTACTTCTAGAAAAATAATTGATATTTAAAATTCATTGGATATATTTAAGAGCAGATACACATAGTTGAAAATTCAAAAACTAAAAGATAGAAACTAAGAATTTATCTAGAACAATATAAAGAGACAGAAATATGGAAAGTAATGAAAAGAAGCTAAATGCAGTAGAGAATAGACTGCTAAGTTCCAACATACACTCAACTGGTAGAATTTTTACCAAATTTTAGAATGAAAAGAAAAAAATATAGGAGAGGTGAAATACATGAAGAAACACTGGCAAAGAATTTACCATGAGCAATGAAAGATATCAGTTCTCAGATTGAGAAAGTCCAAAAAATACCAGATCAGACTAAGAAATATCTCCACCTAAATATATAATTAAAGTGCATAATATAAAAGATAAAACATATGTGCAAAGGAACCAGCAGAGACTAATCAGATTATCTACTTGTACAAATGGAAAAAAAGATTGATGATTTTTCACCACCAACAATGAAAGCTAATAAAAAATATCTGTAACATGCTGAGAGAAAATAATTTCTTGTATACCACACAAAACATTTATATTCCAAACTAATATATCTTTCAAGAACGGAAGTGAAATAATTTTTGAAAAACAAAACAGAGTTTGACACCAGTAAATCCTTATCAAAAGAAATTCCAAGAGATATATTTTTTTGTAGAAAGAAAGTGATCCTAGATGTAACTAAGGTAACAGTCCTAGTGGATTCTCATTAATGAGAGATCCCTAATATGACCCTTGAGAAATGAGTTTTGTGGTCAAATAAATTTGAGGAAAGCCAAACTCCTTTAAAATTTGCAATAAAATCAGTATACAAAAAGATCTGACAAGTAAATGGAAAAGAAAGCTGTTAAAGTTATATCAGCATGTCCCAGATCTAATACCAGAAAACATTTTTTGTCAGAGTCATGGTTAATATCTCAGAGAATATGCTTTTGGGAATGTGGAACTATGCTTTCAAAGCAAAAGCTTAAAATATCTCTAAACAAGAAAACAAACAAGTGAAGCCATAAAGAGAGTTAATAGATAATGGAAAGCATTTATCAAGGAACGACAACAAAAAAACCGACGCTGTTCTCCTAGATGGCAAGCATTATAATGGCACAAATTTTATATTCCTATCAATGTAAATATTTAATATTAATCCAGTAAAATCCCAAATTAGTTTTTATTGATCTCAATAATATGATTGTCAAATTCATCGGGAGGTATATTTAGGGTTAGATTAATAAAACTTTTTTCTTACAAAAAATAAACAGAATAAAAGGCGTTTGCATTTCCTAACATTATAGCATTTTAGAGTTGAAAAAATCCATTTACTGTGATGGCTCTTATACAGAATATAAATACAGAAAGATTATGGGAACAAAAGAAAAATCCAGGGAAAATTCTTCTATGTTATACAGAACAGCTTAATTTATAGAAAAAAGGCATTCAAATTAGTAGGCAAACAAATTAATAAATGATGGTGGGATTCTCATCAACTATAAAAAAATAGTAACAGTGAATCCTGCCACACAACATTCACAACCAATAGCTATATATATTCCAAAGATACTAAATTTCAAAATTAAACATGATATAAAATAGAAACAAATATGGTTGACTCAAGATAGAAAATTCAAGGTAGGAAAAATGTAAAGAATTCATCAATACACTCAACAATAATAAATCAATTCATTCCAAATGATTATAAACAAACATAAAAACACATTGAAAAAAACTGAGAAAAGAGACATATTACTCAAGAGACTAAAATCTTTATTATAAAAATCCTTCTTACAAATCAGAAAGAGAAAATGGGGCTTCCCCGGTGGCGCAGTGGTTGAGAGTCCGCCTGCCGATGCTAGGGGACACAGGTTCATGCCCGGTCTGGGAATATCCCACGTGCCGCGGAGCGGCTGGGCCCGTGAGCCATGGCCGCTGAGCCTGCACGTCAGGAGGCTGTGCTCCACAACGGGAAAGGCCACAACAGTGAGAGGCCCGCTTACAGCAAAAAAAAAAAAAAAAAGTAAGAGAAAATGAAAATACTATGGGAAAAAATTTAGATTTAGATCTGCATCTGTTCAGCCACTCTTATAGTTAGAAGTTAAGTGGGCAGGGCTTCCCTGGTGGCACAGTGGTTAAGAATCTGCCTGCCAAGGCAGGGGACACGGGTTCGAGCCCTGGTCTGGGAAGATCCCACATGCCGTGGAGCAACTAGGCCCGTGAGCCACAACCACTGAGCCTGCGCGTCTGGAGCCTGTGCTCTGCAACAAGAGAGGCCGCGATGGTGAGAGGCCTGCGCACCGCGATGAAGAGTGGCCCCCGCTTGCCCCAACTAGAGAAAGCCCTCGCACAGAAACGAAGACCCAACACAGCAAAAATAAATAAATAAAAAAATTTTTAAAAAAGGGGGCAGAAAGAATTATTCTAGATTAATTTGGTGCTTGTAGAATCCAATAAAAGTTAGATATAAATTCTGTTTTCAAGTTTACCACTTAGTAGCTGTATAACTTAATTTTTATTTTTCACATGTAAAGAAATGATAGAAAACCTGCCAGAAAGGATTATTGTATTAGAAAATTATGCAGAAATTGTTCACAAATACACAAGTGTTCTGTAAACAGTGGAAATGCAATTATTTTTTCAAATGCAAATCTAAATGAGTGAAGGGATCATGAGAATCTATGTAATCTTTTGGCAGCTTTCTGTGAATCTATAATTATTTCAAAATAAAAGTTAAGAATGCTTTCCCTAAAAATACATGCAACTTAATTTTTCTATAACAGATCTTAAGTATTAGGTTAAACCCTGTGAAATTGCCAATATTTAATTGTTATTAGCCTAAAGAAATGGCAATTTCATATTCATCACATAATGTTATTATGAGTCCCTGTTTGGACAATGGAAGGAATCTGACAGAGGTAAATTTGGAGCTTGTCTTCCTTTGCTTATTACAGTATTTAAACTGTACGAGCTCACGTAAGCTAAGGCATAAGGGAAGGAAGCTTTCCTTTGCCCACCTTCTTCCCATGCTGACCTCCCTGACAGGCAGTTTCCCTGGACAGATCTTGTGCTTGCAGTCTATCCACCTGGGACATGACTGAGTGACTCTTGATCTTTATTGTGAGGTCATTTGTTTTGGGTTCCTCTCTGCATACTCCAATGCACTGCTCAAAGCTTTGTTTTTATGTTCTAGTAACCTCAGGAAAAATCATGGGGCCATCTAAGGCCCTTCGGGGAACTGAGGTACACAGAGCGAGTTCTACCTCTCCTACACCAGACTATGGAGTAGAAAACTTCGCAATTTACTTCAACCCCTTTATGACAGACCACGAAGTGAGATATTTAACTCCTGGGGCCTCGCATTCTCCCAAAACCACAATGGGAAATGACTTATAATCCCTGTGAGATTTCTGGAAAAGCCCAGAGGACAAAGGGCCTATGGTATCGACTCAATCTTGATTCTCCTTTATCTTTTCTCCTCCTCACATAATTCTGAGGGCATTCTATCCAAACAGATGTAGGAATCCTACCTTTGATTCATCAGGTTTCCTTTGTCATGAGTCCTCTTAGGGCTTAAGGTTTTGAAAATCACAATCTATTTCTTTGCTACTCTTAATTCCCTTCCATAAACATTCGTTACTTCATGGTTTATTTGCTGGAATGCAACTGGACGGGCGCCAGGAAGACAGAGTAAGTAGAAATAGCTGCAGACCCAATCATTCAATGTTTCAAACTGAAACTTGCTGTATTTGTTCCTCTAGTAAATATTCGTATTGCAACAGGGAAAATTTGCTACTCCTCCAGATCTCTATTTTCTCTCTGGCTCCCCAGGCTCTTATGCCTTAAACATGCAACTCCACTTCCATCTATTCTCCTGAGACTCAGTAAGCTTATTGTCAACAGAAAATGCTAAAAAGACTGCATTTATCCTTTCCTCCTAAAATCTGATAATGTCCCTTGGTGGGTAGTGGTAGCATGGGAACATCAATAAATATTTTAAAAGCATTCTTCTTTGGGATTCTTAACTAGTGGGGGAGAAAGCCCTTTTTTCTTTCTGTCTCTGCAACATTAAAACAGAAGTGGGTGAATTTTATTTTCTGCCCCCTATTTTTTTGCCTTGATAAATTACTGTTCTTGAAGATCTAGTAAAAATAAAATATTGATTCAGGTCATAAAGAAGTTACTACCAAGGCTTTCGAACCCATAAATTTTATCATATTTATCAGTTTGAATGTTTCATAAATTTTACCTAAAACTGACTAGAGACATTAATATTTCATTCAAACCATTTGTTCAAAACACTAAATACATTATTATATTCTCTAACTTTATTACTTTTGAATATTTAAAAAATCATTAGTTAAATTTCCATAGCATTTTTATAACACAAATATCCATATATAACATGGATAAAACTTTATTTTTTAATGGGAAAACACCTATGACACTCATGAAAAATATAAAAAGTCCATCTGTGTATGATGCTTATTACAGTACTTTTCCTAGTTGTAGCATTACCCCATTGGTACTATTAATGAAGTGTCACTGCTAGTCCTTTTGCCATATCTTCCACAGGCACTTCATTGTTGGGTTAAGTTTAAGCTTTAGTAGTTGCTTCAAGGTGGGATCACACTAAATGTAAGCATTGTGTTCCTGTTTGTTCAAAAAGTACACAGCCTCTGTACTTGGAAAACTGTCTATAAAATAATTACATCAACTTTACTTCCATGAGGATCTTGAAGGTATTCCACCACTGTCTCTTAGTATTTAATGAAAAAAGAATCAGAGGTTGCATGATCTTTTCTCCTAGCTGCCCAAATTATTATTTCTTCATTTCTGAAGGTTTGTATATTTACTAGGATATATCCAGGACAGATTGTTCTGAATCAGTTTTGCCTAGCACATGGTGAACTCTTTACAGTTCACAGATCTAAATGTTCTTTTAACATAACTTTACATTTTAGTTACCTTCTATTTTCCAGGTTTTTTTTAGGGAAGAATACTCTCCTGTGTGCTGGTTCTCCTGTACCTGTCCACTGTATCTATCATTAGCTCCCTAACACTTTCCAACTCTTTTCCATACAATTGTGCATATTTTTTAAAATTGCTATATAGCTGACCTATAATATTATGTTAGTATCGAGTAGACAACATAGTGATTCAACATTTAAATACATCATGAAATGATCACCACGGTAAGTCTAGTAACCATTATGTGCCCAGGCAAAGTTATTACAGTATTAATGACCATATTCTTTATGCTTTGTATTACATCACCATGACTTATTTATTTATAACTGAAAGTCTGTACCTCTTAATCACCTTCATCTATTTCTCCCCACTCCCATCCCCCTCCCACCTGGCAAGCAGCAATTTATTCCCCATATCTATGACTCTGTTTTCTTTTTGTTTTGTTTTGTTTTTTAGATTCCACATATAAGTAAAATCATATGGTATATGTCTTTCTCTGTCTGAGTTATTTCACTTAGCATTAGTCTAGATCAATCCATGGTGTCACAAATGGCAACATTTCATTCATTTTTATGACTAATAGTCTATTGTATATACAGATATGCAAACCTCATTTATTGTGTTTCACCAATATTGCTTTTTTTTTTTTTTAACAAATAGGTTTGTGGCAATCCTGAAACTATTGGAGCAATTTTTCCAACAGCATTTACTCACTTTGTGTCTCTATGTCACCTTTTGATAATTCTCACAATATTTCAAACTTTTTCATTATTATTTTTTTATGGTGATCTGTGATCAATGATCTTTGATGTTACTCTGAAGGCTCAGAAGATGGCTAGCACTTTTTAAGAATAAAGCATTTTTTAATTAAGGTATGTACACTGTTCTTTTAGACATGATGTTATTGCATAGTTAATAGACCAGAGTATAGTATAAATGTAACCGCTATATGCACTGGGAAACCAAAAAGTTCTGTGACTTGCTTTATTGTGGGTCTGGAACCAAACCTGAAATATCTCCGAGAATACCTGTAGAGACCACATCATCTTTATCCATTCATTTATAAATGGACACTTAGGTTGCTTCCATATTTTGTTGATAGTAAATAATGTTGCAATAAACACAGTGGTGCATAAATCTTTTTGAATTAGTGTTTTCGTTTTCTTTGGGTAAATATGCAGGAGTGGAACTGCTGACTTGTATGGTAGTTTTAATGTTTTGAGGACTCTCCATACTGTTTTCCAATAGGGGCTGCACCAATTTACAATCCCACCAACAGCACATGAATGTTTCTCCACATTCTCCCCAGCCTTCTGGCTCTCTTGAATGTAAGCCTCACTGGATTTCAAAGCCAGATGTATTGAGGGCTCATCTTCCAAGTGCAGAAACACTGGGCTGGGGAGCCCAAGGTGAGACTTGTAACCTCACAGTAAGGGGAGGACCTCGCTGTTGTGATATCCCTCCTGCTCATGGCTCAGCAACTGAGTCTGTGTGCCCTGACTGGACCGTATCTCCATCCCTCCTATCAGTCTCATTATGGCTCCTTCTTTACATCTTTAGTTGTGGAAAATCTTTTCTGCTAGTCTTCAGGTTGTTCTCAGAGATACCTGCTCTGTAGGTAGTTGTAGTTTTGGTGTCCCCATGGGAGAAAGTGAGCTCAGGATCCTCCTACTCTGCCAACTTGATCTCCTCCCATTTGGCAGTTTTTTTTTTCATTTCTATCCCATATGCTTTGTGCTATATTTTCCACAGTGTGTATTCTCCCTTGTATTACTTGTGACTCCCCCCTTCCCCCATTTCTGGGATAATTTTATTTCTACATCTTCCTTAAATTTTGCCAATTCATGTTTCATCTCATTTTATTCTCCCATCACCTCTGCCCTGAGATCTAGCTTTTTAAACTTTCCTTCTTAAAGGCAATGTGTCATGAAATTTTCTTGTATTATTGATGATATATTTTGACAGAATTATTACCTTCTCTTTGCCAAACTTTTCCAGTAGAAACTCTAATGCTATTTACCTTTTAAAAAATACTTTTCCTTTTCTTCCCATACCTTGTCTTTGTATCAATGCTGTGCCAATTCCTACTTTAACACTGACCACGGAAGAACCTGAATTTCTCAGGCATGTCTTTTATATAAATGGTGGTGTAGGAGAGGTAATAACACCCAGGTGGATCTTCAAGAAGAGCAAATGTTTACACCCTAGCACTATGCACTCTTTTTCCTCTTCCCTCTCTGCTTCCATCAATTAAAAACTAGGTACAGGAGGACTTTTTACACCAACCTGATCACCACAGTCTTCATAGCACTGTTACCCAAAAGAAATACCCTTACTTCCCACCAATGCAGGAGTACATGAAGGCTGGCATTATATCTCTTTTCATTTTCATCCCCTCACCACCCTCTGTTATTTCTTGTCCTTACTTATTCCTAAGAGGACTCCTCCAGCGTAGACACTTTTGGCAGCCCTTATGTGGATGTTGGAATCTGTGGATTCTTTCTGTCTCCCAGTTTCACAAAAAATGATATTTGCTTTTAGATGATTTTTAGGCAGCGAATGAGTAATACTGACTCACTCAGTTATGTTCCTAGCAGAAGTTCCAACAGTGCTTCTTTTAAATGGGGAATTTTGGACACCGAAAAAAACATATGGATATGTATAAGATATGTTTATACACTATAATATATATGGATGCTTGTGTATATATATTCCTCCCCACAAATACATCAAAAATACATCTACATGTGGAACAACTCCTACAGAACACCTACTGAATGCTGGCAGAAGACCTCAGACTTCCCAAAACGCAAGAAAATACCCACGCACTTGGGTAGGGCAAAAGAAAAAGAAAAAACAGAGACAAAAGAATAGGGATGGGACCTGTACCAGTGGGAGGGAGCTGTGAAGGAGGAAAAGTTTCCACACACTAGGAAGCCCCTTCACTGGCGGAGATGGGGAGTGGGGGGGGGGGCGGGAAGGTTTGGAGTCACGGAGGAGAGCGCAGCAACAGGGAGGGGTGCAGAGGGTAAAGCTGAGAGATTCCAGAACAGAGGACTGGTGCCGACCAGCACTCACCAGCCCGAGAGGCTTCTCTGCTCACCCGCCAGGGCGGGTGTGGGTTGAGAGCTGAGGCTCAGGCTTTGTAGGTCAGATCCCAGGGACAGGACTGGGGTTGGGTGCAAACACACAGCCTGAAGGGGGCTAGTGCACCACAACTAGTGGGAGGGAGTCCGGGAAAAACTCTGGACCTGCCTAAAGGGCAAGAGACCATGGTTTCAGGGTGGGTGAGGAGAGGGGACTCCTCCCGTCTGCCCACAGAACGCAGAGCACCGCCCACCTTCAGTGCTCTGCCTTCTGTGGGCAGACGGGGAAGGAGTGAATGGGGTGAATGGGTGAATGGGCAGAGCACAGAGGAATTTGGGGGCAGTGAAACTGAACTGTATGATACTACAATGGTGGATACGTGTCATTATACGTTGGTCAAAACTCATACAATGTACAATACCACGAGGGAACTGTAATGCAAATTATGGACTTTAGGTGACTGTGATGTGTCAATGTATGCTCATCAATTGTAAACAGTGTGCCATCCCATTGTGGCATTTGTATAATGAGGAAGGCTCTGCCTGTTTTGGGGAAGGGGCTATATAGGAAATCTCAGTACCTTACTCTCAATTTTACTGTAAACGTAAAACTTATTTTAAAAATAAAGTCTTAATTTAAAAATAAAAAATAAAATACTACCAAAAGACTAGTATTTTAAAACAATAGAACCCTCCTTCACATCTCCTGACACTGTAGGCATGACATCCTGAGGCAACGATTTCAACTGTAGTTTTTTTTTCTATTTCCTTCTATATTTTAAAACAATGTATTGTATGCTTTTTGTATTGCTAGATAAGTTGTTGTGTGTGTGTGTGCACTGTTTATTGCAGTGGGGTGTAGTAGTAAAGAGCACGGTGCTAGGAGCCAGGAAACCCAGTACCACCACTTATTAGGTATTTAATTCTGAACAAGTTATTTAACAAATTTATCTGCAGTTTCCTTATCTATAAAAGAGGAATGATGATGTTACCTAGTTAATAGGGTTGATGTAAGGACTGATTTTTATTTTCAGCAATATGTGTTACTTGTGTATTCTCTCCATCCACTCGCCAACTTTAAACTCTATTCTTCACTTCACTTCCTCTTGTAATAGACACTAAAATGTTCAGACTATCCATGGTTCTGCAGGAGTATTTAACTTCATTCTTATTTCAATCTCACACGAAACCACTTAGTTTACACATCTTCTACCTGCTTTTTATTTTTTAAATGTGTGGACAAATTTTCCTGCTGAGGTCAATCAGTACTAGGATACGAATGTTTATCTTAGCATCTTATTTCTTTACCAATGCACTATTATAGAGCAGCTCCACAAGACAAGTGGAAAACCAAATCTGACACAGCTATTTGTAAAGTTACACTAGTAGAAGCAGAAAGTAAGTTAGAAAATTAAATCCATTCGTGGAGACTACTTTCCAGATTTTAAGACTCAGAGTGATTATACAGAAGTTCGAAAGAAGCCCACTGCATGGCATACGCAATTACAGTCATTATTAAATCAGTATGAGAGTTCATGAATATTTTTCTTTTTGCCTAACAAAATTTAAAAGTCAAATGCAGTAGACATACTATACATGCCTATATTTTAAATACAATATATCATTTAAGGTTTTTTTAAAAGAAATTCTATCTATTCTATGGGATAGTTTCCAGAAACAAAGGGAAAAAAGCAGGTTTTAAGAAGAACAGAAACTGTCTTGAAGATTCAGTGGAGACATCATCATAAGACACAGAAATATGTGAAGAGTATGATAAAAATTGTGTATGTGAAAGATCAGCCTGAGAGCAAAGTGAAAAAAAAAAATTGGGAGAAAGGTAAAACTAAGGCACTGTGATACACTCATAGTCTCAAACCTAATGGAAGAATTTATTAAACAATCAGTGTATACCCAGAGATTCTGGATTGTTACTTATATACTATAAAAGTTATTCACTATTCAAATCCTGCCACCAGCTATTGATCAGTTCTTCCCATGCTTATTAAATTGGACCCCCTAATTTATCAAGACTAGCCTATCAGTTTTAACATAATAGTAATATGGTACTCAACTGTTACTGCTGCTATTACTGTTGCCACTGCCACAGTTTACTCCAAATTATCAATGCCTATATATTCTTTTTGCTGTGCTATACACCAGACTTATATTGCCATTAATCTTGCCAATTACTTATATAAACTTTAATCTTGCCACATCTATATAGACTTGCAATATGCCAGCCAATTCTTTAAATGTTTTACATATGCCAGCTCATAGGGTTTTATGAGGTAGAAATTATAATTATCCCCATTTTACAGAAGAAAAAAAAAGGCCCAGAGATTTCTTTGGATTGGTTTAATGACATATAGATTATAAAATAGATGATTTAGTATAGCTACATTAAACGTAAACCACACAACTAATGAAACATCTCCCCAGCATGCTGTCCTGATATAAATAGTCTAATTCAGGATCCAAACACTGGGAAATGTGGATTAAACAGAACTTTGTTTTCCTCTTGGCTCTAATATTTCAGAGTTATGAGAATGTTGTCAATAAATTAAGTTCTCTAAGACCTTATTTCCATTTCTGTAAGGGGAAGGAAACGATGCATTGTTACACAGTTATGAAGAATAAGTGAACTGCTATTTTAAGACACTTACTATGGCCCCTATCACAAGTTGCTTTTAATAAATTCTACCTTTCATTCCTCTCTTTCCCTGTCTCCTTGCCACAGGACCCAAGAAAATAGAAAATAAAACCATGTCATTGTTCAAAATGGATGTAGTTTTGCTACAACAGCCTGTTTGGATAAAAATAATAAGCACGAATAAAAAGCTTTTCATTGAGGTAGATATTACCAAGTCTATTTTCTTAACTTGTTGAAAAAAATGCACCTCAATTTAAATGCAAACTGTGGATTATAACCTTTAGATAGTGCTATTTATACAAATAATATCAGGCCGTTCAGAAGAACAAATAATATGACACTGATATGCGTGATTACCATTAACCTTAATCAGACATGGCAAGCTCAGAATTTTGCATCTTCAGAAAAAAGTTCCCTGATTAGTTCTGCTCAGCATTAGTGCTCTCCTAGGCTGCACATTAATTGCCCCAGCCCCCACTAAAGTCAAAGGGAAAGTTGGGAAATTTTTGTGTGTGTGGAAAATAGATGAGTATGACTGGACTAGCTAGAGCGCCTTCATTAAACAAATATGGCACATTGATCAGGTGGCTGTCAAGCAGTTTTGATAGATTATTTTTCTTCCTTTTCCTTTGAGAAGGACGTATTGGTTCAACTCACTGCAGAGCACCCAACAACGCATGTAGATCACTCCTCCCTCATTAAAACAAACAGTCTTGTGTACTGTGGTCCGTAGATCAACAAACATGATTTTTCCCAATAATTCGTCCTGTAACAGTCTATGGTTGGCTGGCCCCTTTATGAAAGATATATGATCCCATCTAAAGAGATATAAGTTACATTAATTTCAATCCTAGAAAACTGGTCTGAATAATGCATCTACTTTGTGACTGGAAGTATAATAAAAATAATGACATAGAAAATTTCTGAAATATTTAATTATATTTTTACTGGAGTAGAATACCTTAGTAGGGAAGTACAAGTGAAAAGACACCACATGACATATGGAAAAAAATAAACAAGCAAACTGGATTTGAAGTTAGAAGATTTGAGCTCTAAATCAGGCTTTATAAATAATCTATTAATGAACAAAAAAAATCTCTTTCTTAGGGCACTCCTCATTTGTAAAAATCATATGGTTAAACTAGATTATTTTCACTTCTCAGCTGTCTTTTTATGTTTGTGCTTCTATCAATCTCATTTTTAAAATATCTGTCCTTCCAGAGAATGTATATTTATATATTAGGGTACTAATTAAATAAGTTCTTGTTAGGTTTTACTAGGTTCTTTGAAATGATGAAAATTTTGCCTTGATCCTCATTTTTTCTATGAGACTAACCTTTGGCCCCTTCTCATTCTGGTGATGAGTTCTCTAGGAATAGAGTTCTTGAAACTAAAGAAATAGAGTAAAATTGGGGGAAGAAAAGGGAAGGAAAAAATAAAAAAAAAACTAGAGAAATAAATGGAGGCTAAAGTCCTCTTAAATACCTTTATTTTTCTGTAAATTTTTAAAATAAATAAATAATTCATTTATCTAAAACTGCAACAGAAAGAATACCTAGGAATAAACTTAACCAAAGAGGTGAAAGACTTATACTCTGAAAACTATTGATGAAGGAATTTGAAAATGATACAAAGAAATGGAAAGTTGTTCTATTATCTTGGATTAGAAGAATTAGCATTTTGAAAATGTCCACACTAACCAAAGCAGTCTACAGATTTAATGCAAGCTGTATCAAAATAACCATGACATTTTTCACAGAATTATAACAAATAATCCAAAAAATTATATGGATCCACAAGACTCTGAATTGCCAAATTAATCTTGAGAAAAAAGAATGAAGCTGAAGGTACCATGCTCCCTGACTTCGGACTATATTACAAAGCTACAGTCATCAAAACAGTATGGTACTGGCACAAACACACACAGATCAATGCAACAGAATGGAGAGCTCAGAAATAAACCCACACTTCTGGTCAATTAATCTATGACAAAGGAGGCAAGAATATACAATGGAGAAAAGACAGTCTCTTCAATAAGGGGTGCTAGGAAAACTGGATGGCTACTTGTAAAAGAATGAGATTAGAACATTTCCACACACCATATACAAAAATAAACTCAAAATGGATTAAAGACTTAAATGTAAGACCTCAAACCATAAGACTCCTAGAATAAAATATAGTTAGAACATTCTTTGACATACATTGTAGTAATATTTTTTTGGATTAGCTTCCTAAGGCAAAAGAAATGAAAGCAAAAAACAACAAACAAAAAAAAACAAAAACACATGGGACCCAATTAAAATTTAAAAATTAATAGATGCCTGCAATCTCATAGGAAGAGTGTATAGACTTTTATAAGCAGAAAATTGAAAATTGATTTCTGGTGGAGGTATATATTTGTGGGGTACGGACCAGGCCAGAAGCCTAGAAGAAGTTCATCAAAAGATGCCAGGAGAACTAATCACTAGAGAAATGCAAATAAAAACTACAATGAGGTATCACCTCACACCAGTCAGAACAGCCATCATCAAAAAATCTGCAAACAATAGATGCTGAAGAGAGTGTGGAGAAAAGGCAACCCTCTTGTACTGTTGGTGGGAATGTAAACTGATGCAGACACTATGGAGAACCGTATGGAGGTTCCTTAAAAAACTAAAAATAGAACTACCATATGACCAAGCAACCCCACTCCTGGGCATATACCCAGAGAAAACCATAATTCAAAAAGACACATGCACCCCAATGTTCATTGCAGCACTATTTACAATAGCCACATCATGGAAGCAACCTAAATCCCCATCGACTGATGAATGGATAAAGAAGATGTGGTACATATATGCAATGGAATATTACTCAGCCATAAAAAGGAATGAAATTGGGTCATTTGTAGAGACGTGGATGGATCTAGAGACTGTCATACAGAGTGAAGTAAGTCAGAAAGAGAAAAACAAATATTGTATATTAATGCATATATGTGGAAACTAGAAAAATGGTACAGATGAACCAGTTTGAAGAGCAGAAATAGAGACACAGATGTAGAGAACAAATGTATGGACGCCAAAGGGGGAACATGGCAGGGATGGTGGTGGTGTGATGAATTGGGAGATTGGAATTGACATATATACACTAATATGTATAAAATGGATAACTAATAAGAACCTGCTGTATAGAAAAATAAGTAAAATAAAATTCAAAAATTAAATAAATAAACTAAAAATGGATTAAAGACTTAAATGTAAGACCTCAAACCATAAAACTGCTAGAAGAAAATATGGTTAGAACACTCTTTGACATACACTGTAGTAATATTTTTTTGGATTACTCTCCTGAGGCAAAAGAAATAAAAGCAAAACCAACAAAAACAAACAAACAAAAAACACATGGGACCTAATTAAACTTAAAAGATTTTGCAGAGGACAGGAAACCACTGACAAAATGAAAAGATAACCTACTGAATGGGAGAAAATATTTGCAAATGATATGACCAATAAGGGGTTAATATCCAAAATATATTAACAGTTCATACAATTCAATATCGGAAAAACAAACAACCTGTAAAAGAAAATAAGCAGAAGACCTGAATAGATATTTTTCAAACAAGACATACAGATGGCCAACAGGCACATGAGAAGATGCTCAACGTCACTAATCATCGTAGAAATGCAAGTCAAAATCACAATGAGCTATCACCTCACACCTGTCAGAGTGGCAATCATCAAAATGATGACAAATAACAAATGTTAGTGAGGACGTGGAGAAACAGAAACCCTCATACACTGTGGGTGGGAATGTAAATTGGTGCAGCTAGTATGGAAAACAGTATGGAGGTTCATCAAGAAATTAAAAACAGAACTACCAGATGATCCAGCAATTTCACTCCTGGATATATGTCTAAAGAAAACAAAAACACTGATTCAAAAAGATATATGCACCCCAATGTTCATAGCAGCACTATTTACAATAGCCAAGATATGGAAGCAACCTGTGTCCATCCACAAATGAATGCATAAAGAGGAAGTGATATATATGTAACACATATATAACAGAATGTTACTCGGCCATAAAAATGAATGGAATTCATTTGATCGCATACAAAAAGTCTACAGTTTTACTTCTCTCTTCCACACTTATCTTCTTGATGTCACAATTTACATCCTTTGTATTGGGTATTCATTAACAGATTTTTTTAAAGTTATAGTTATCTTAATACTTTGTTTCTCAATTATTATACTAGGGTTAAAACGATTAACACACCACCATTACAGTATTCCATTTTTCTGTTTTTGTCTATATATTTACTTAGAAAGAATCAGAATGAGACTGATTCTTTCATATGCATTCATTTTGCTGTGTAGTATACTTTAATTTCAACTTGAAGAACTCCCTGTACCACTTCTAAAAAGGAAGGCCCTACTGATAACTAACTCCCTGAGCTTTTGTTTGTCTGGGAAAGTCTTTATGGCTCCTTCATTTGATAGGACAGCTTGGCCAGGTATATGGTTCTTGTTTAACAATTTTATTTTTCTTTCAGTACTTTTAACATATCATTCGACTTTCACCTGTCCTATAAGGTTTCTGCTGAGAAACCTACTGATGGTCTTATAGGTGTACTCTTGTATGTGGTGAATCCTTTTTCTCTTGCTGTTTTCAAAATTCTCTTTGCGTTTGACTTGTGACAATTATAATGTGTCTCAGAGTAGACCAATTTAGATTCTAATTATTTGAGGTCCTTTGGGTTTCATGAATCTAAATGTCTATTTCCCTCCCCAGATTTGGGAAGTTTTCAGCCATTATTTCCTTAAATAAGTTTCCTGCCCCCTTTTCTTTTTCTGCTCCTTCTGGGACTCCCACAACGCATATTCGTTCCCATGTCCATGAATGGGAAGAGTTCATGTCCATACTACCTAAATTATACACAGATTCAATGCAATACCTATCAAAAACCCAATGGCATTTTTTACATATATATATATATATCTGTGTATATATAACCTGTATATATATATAAAACATATATATTATTTATATATAATGGAATATTATTCAGCCCTTAAAAAGGAAATCCTGACATTTGTGACAACATGGATGGACCTTGAGGACATGCTAATTTAAATAAGCCAGACACAGAAGAACAAACACTACATAGTCCCACTTATATAAGTAATCTAAACATAGTCAAACCCATAGATGCACAGAGTAGAGTGGTAGCTACCAAGGGCTGAGGTTAGAGGGCAATGGTGTGGTGTTGGTCAAAGGGTACAATGTTTCAGTTATGCAAGATAAGTAAGTCCTAGAGATCTACTGTACAGCATAGTGCCTACAGTTCACAGTACTACACTGTATTCTTTAAAATTAGCTAAGAAGTTAGATCTTAGGTTAAGTGTCCTTAACTTATACACACACACACACACACACAAAGCCAAGGAGGGTGAGAGGAAACTTTTGGAAGTATGGATATGTTTATAGCATTGACTGTGGTGATGGTTTCATGGGTGTGAGTTAGAGTTATAATGTATATAACTCTAAACTCATCAAGTTATATACATTAAATATATACAATTTTTATATGTCAATCACCCATCAGTAAAATTTTTAAAAAATAACTAGATTTATCTATGCCAAATTTATTGTTTCTTGTATCTATCAACTTAAATATGAAATTTTTACTTTTACAGTGTTCCTCATTGTAGTCCAGTTTCTCCATACTGTGTACAATAATATTCCAGTCTTCATATTCTTATTTTATCAATGCCTTACTGTAGTACAGTCTATTATTTCCTTTAAACCTGTTGCTGTGTGTTTCTCTACCTTCTCATCTTTTCCCATCTAGATAAATCCTGACTTCCGATAGACTCTCTGCTTATATTTCTAGTTGACAGAAGATTAGTAATTCTAATATAAGGGATGGAGTATTTACTATCTTTCCATAGTCCCTTACATGATGTTTGTCTCATGAGATGCCTTTTTAGTAGCTTTTATTCAATCCAGTTAATTAGACTAAAAATTAGAGGAGATGACTTGCATTTTCTTATATTAGATATTCTCTTGGTTTTGACGTCGCTGAGTTTTTCTTTTCTTGCTTTTATCCCCATTATTTTGCATTTAATATCTGTTTTAGTGAAATAGTTGAATAGGAAGAGTGGGGAACATCAAGTCAGATACCACTTTATGTTAAGGAAAAACAGAAACTAAATCTATCTATATACCTATTATCATCATCATCTTTAAGATCACAATCATTTAATCACAATGCATGTGTAATTATAGCTGCACATATATATGGAATAGACTCTTTTCAGCAGTTATATATGTTTAACAACAAAATATAATTTTTAGAATAAAAACTGTACAATAATTCTATAGAATATGAACTACTTTCTTATATATTTAATCTTTGTGAGATTAGATGATATAATTAAAATACTTATCAAACTACTTAACAGATGGTGTATAATTGATACATGCTATTTTATTTTGTATTCCATTTCTCCAGGCACATTGTGCCTCAATTTTGGTATAGGTGCTGGTATAGAATATCTACTCTCCTTTGCATTATAAATATTTTGTTACTTTCAGGGCTTCTGATAGGAAATTTTTAGCAATCAGTCTTTGGGAGAATGTCCTCAAATAAACTGTAATTTGTTTTTTTTTTCCATCAGCTTTCCTTATGGTAGTTTTCTACATTCTCCAGCATACTTAGAGCTTCTGTCTTTTCCTGCTAATATACTCTCCCTATGTAATTGTCACTTTCACTGTAATAAGTTACTGTACTTAAAATCAATCATGCATTCATATTTTATAAATGAGTATTAACTTCATAGTATTTACACAGCATAGTAATAGATTCCCATGTCATGTCTTTCATGCAAAAGAAATGCTATCCACTAATGAAATAACACCACATTGGCTCATGTTGAGATGCCTTTAAAATGTTGCCTATAGTTAAGACTGGACAACCAATCAGAGTTGCAGCATTACTCTGTTTCTACTTAAACAGTTTTCATAGACATTGACTGGTTTATGGCCCTTGAATAAATAAGTATGCATTTCTTTAAACTGATTGTATTACTTTTACCTGGTTCAATGCCTAATTCATTTTAGAACATTCTTTGTTCTTTGTTAAAATACTCATCTGTGACTGTGGAATGGCCTCCTTTCATTTAAAGGTAGTTGTTTAATGCCATTCCAGCCATTTAGCAAACAAAGCACTTCTTTGTTAAGGCTGAAGAATTTTAAATATGATCTCATCTAGCCTCTATGCATAAAATTGAGTTCCGTCCTGTAGTAAAACACCAAATCAGTAGATTAGTAAGAGAGAGAACATCATTTTAATGACTTCAAATAGCTCATGCAATTAAAAATACTTTGGCTTACTTTATCCTTTACTTTTTTTCCACCACTACGTTTCTGCTCACTCTTAAGTTGTTGCTTTCATCCTACAGGAATAAACATCCTTGCTGGTTCTCTAGAAGGTACTCCCAATACGTTAATTATTTTTTCCTAGAAGTTTCCAAAGTTTAATAGAGTAAAAAATTAAAAAGGAGAAAACTGATATAAATTATTTTATATCAGCCATGTTAAAATAAAATTATGCAGTCCTAACACCAGAGCTCTTAATGTAAATGTCTATTTATTTTAGATTCCATGGGCAAAGAAGAGGGTGTGTTACCTTCCTCAAAATGTTTTGCTCTTGATTCCAAGTCAAAGAGTTTTATAGTCAAGGTTTTCAACCTTGAGACGAACAAAACTTAGGGCAGAATGAAAAAGAACCCTCCATAACCATAGCCTGAACTCTTCTGGTTACTTACGGTATTTGCTTAGAATAAATAGACTATAAATTTAGTTTTTAAAGTATTACGTGAACAGGAGGGCATGTACCTCATAAACTAACAATATGAATGGTGTTCTGTTCTCTATTATTCTTTCTGTGATATGTTCTAAGTCAGAAGCCGAGTGTTTACAACCACTGGAGTCAGGCTGAATTAAAAAGCCAGAGCCAATGAAATATAACATTTTCTTCTTTAAAAAGAATATATAAAACACAAAAACCAGAAAGTTAAAACAAATAATATGGAAAAATATGCCATACAAACATGGAGCAAAAGAAAATAGTTTAGATGTATTAAAATCAGAAAAATAAACTTAAGGTGAAAAATATTCCTATAGATAAAGCAGGTCACTTTATAGCTTTGAAATGTAAATTCATAAGAAAGATATACTACTACTAAAATTCTATGTGCTAATATAATTAGTGTTAATGCCAAAAAGTAGAACTTACCAAAATTGAGGCAAGAAGTAGAATATCATAATAGTTATTCAATAATGAATGAAATTATAATTGTCATTATAAAACATCCTACATGTGACAGTGTAGGGATAAGATTAGTCTGAAGATCTTGTCACCCCAGAAGGAACTGTATGTAAATGTGAGTGTGTGTGTGTGTGTGTGGGAAAGAAACAGGGAGAGAGGAAGCTATTGAGCATGTCACAAGAACACAGGGGCTACCATTAGCCATATATGAAGCAATCTTACAGCCAAAATAATTAATAAGAGTAATATAGACCTTTGGGGGGAAATAGCCATGAGAAACAATAATTGATAAATACTTAAGTGAGTCACCCAGTAAGCAAGAAATAAACAAATAAGGGATAAGAGAGGACTCTTGCTTATAAGATACTTAGTGCAAACTGGTAGATGTGGAGTAAAGGCAGGAGTTGGAATACCATCATTGCAATACACATAACTGTAAAGAGCCTCGTGTCAGGAATACATGAAGAACTTATTCAAATAACAGAGAAATAAACAAGTTAATAGACAAATGTGCAAGAGAATTGAACATGCTCTCCACAAAAGAAGATATGGAACATGTGAGAAGTGTTTACTTCATTAGTAATTAGGGAAGTACAAATTCATAATTTAATGATACACCACTGCTCACCTATCAGAAGGACTAAAATTGAATGGTCACTAGTACCAACTGCTTATGATCACCTGATGTGGATCCCCTACAGCTCACATTCACTGCTTGGAGAATGTACGATGGTGAAGCATTCTGAAACTTTGTTAACTACTTAAAGCTAAGTAGATAATGGTCTATCCTATGAGGAACAATTCCACTCATTAGTATGTATCCCTGAAATGTATATACACGAATACCAAGAGAAATGTGCAAGAATGTTTACAGTATCATTATTTGTAACAGATAAGAACCAAGCAACCCCAAAGAATAATTATCAATATACTGTATAAACATACAGTGGTGTATTTATACAATGGAATTCTATACAGTAATGAAATTAATTAATACAAATTAATATGGCTACATGCAACAGTCATACTGTTACATGAAGCAGTCACCAACTACCACAAACTTTAATATTTCATTTATGTAGAGTTAAAAAATAACAGGAAAAAAAAACCCTCCAATATTTAGGGATACAAGCGTTTGTGGTAAAACGCCAAAGAAGAGCAAAGAGTGACATCATAAAAGTCACGAAAATGGATAACATTTGGGAAAAGAGGAAGCTAATGACTAAGAAGGTGTCTAAGAATGGCTACTGGGGAGCCAGCAATATCTTTTTTCGTGAACTGAAGATAATTATTATGATTTAAGTCTGAGATTCTTATTTCAATCTCTGGTTTGTTTGAATTTAAAGCCCAAACTCCACTAGGTATAAAGGCAATAAACAAAATCATGGGTCATGGGATATTTTTATTTGACCAATGTGAATAGTTTGATTAAGAGAATATAGAAAACTATAAGGTAATCAGTCATTTGAGCACAATGCAGAGGACACGTTCACCTCAGGCCAATGGCTAACCCTTGCCATTCAATTACACTACTACATGAACACTCCTTTGAGTTGGGTAATGTGATGGCTGTAAAACGGAAATTACAGATTTGAGCACAACTTATTGAAATGTGATAAATACAATATAAAATGTATTTTAAGTGGTTTCAGAAACCCCAACCCAGCTGAGAGACTTTCAAAGAGCCTTTCGTTTCTTCTCTATTTTATAGAATTTATGAAAAATATGCAGTACTTTAGCATCTGTTTTTGACATGGAAATACTTTTATAGTATATTTTTAACTAGAAAATTATGACACTGTTTATATGAAATGAACACCTGTAAACATCTGGATATGTACACGTATCTATTCATATTTCCATAAGAAAGAGACTAAAGGCATGCATTCTAAAATGTTAACAGCGGTCATTGCTAGATATTACGCTTTATACTATCCAAATTTCCTTCTACTTTATGAAGGTAAACTTCTACTAGTTGAATAATAAATTATTATAAAAGAAAAAAGATTAAGAAGCTCTAGAAATCATTTTCCAGGGGAGAGAATTATTGAACAAAATGATGAAACAAATTTAAGACTTAACAGTAGGAACCTTTCATTTTTGTATGGTTTCTCAGGAGCAAGTCTATATCTCCTTCTTTGTTTAAATATTCTGGTCTTAAATGCCTTCAACAGGGAGTAACACCCATTACTGAATTAACTTTCAGTTCATTGGCAATTTGTGCAGCAGACTTAATTTTTAGTGTATTAGGGCTTGTGTGCTGCTTGCATTTAAATATTATTTATAGCGTCCACTGCAGAACTGACTGGTATGAGGCAGTAATATAAGGACCCAACTATCAAGGTGCTTAGGTAACCAAGAATACACTGCACAGCTGACATGCCTGCATCTTAAGCATACTGTAGTCTCCAGATATATAATGCTGGGTAATTTATTTTCTTTCTCCTTTAATTTTCAGGTTTACAAACTGATGTCAGAGCAGTGCCTTTCCTTTTTTTGGCCATTAGACGGCTCTTGGATTACTGATTAGATTTTCCAAAAGGTGGAGGCAGCCTGGGGAGAAGACATCACTGTCTCCTGTAACCTGAAATTCTAATTTCTTGTTGCCTGACTTAGTGTAGCAGCAGAAGACTGCCCACAGATTGACTGAAAGCCCTGAGTGGTACATGGAGCCAGGCTGGGCGATTTGATATGGGATTTGATTTGGCACCTCAAAAAAAGTGTTATTGGGGCTGGTAGTTTCTATGCTGTTGCTTACCTTGTCCCTGTCACTCTCCATCCCTAGGCATGATGGACTACCAGAGCACACACATGTGGAGACAAGTGGCTCAAAATCTTATGACATGGGAAAAGGGAAAAAAATATTTTTTGCATCGGATGCCCTTGAATCAAAGTGCCACTTATGAACAGTAGCAGGAAGACCACGAGGACTTAATCCAGTATACACCCAAAGGGTAAAATGGTCAGGGAGAAACAGGAGACTGAAATGGAAACTAGAAATTTAACCACCCAGAGATACAAGCCATTCTAAAAATTTTGCTTAAGGAGGCAATGAAAAAGGAACTGCTACTTTGGACAAGGGGGCTAACTGCACTGCTCTAAGGAGCTGCTACAGTCTCTAAATGCAAACCTCAATCCCTGGGAAGTAAGCTAGGAAGCCCCCCCACACACACACATTGAAATTGGAAATTAGAAACTTCTGTTTTCCTAATTTACATATTTTATTCAGAACTCTGTTTATTTTTATGCCTTGTTGCATTCATTTTTTTTTTTTTTTTTTTTTACGGTACGCAGGCCTCTCACTGTTGTGGCCTCTCCCGTTGCGGAGCACAGGCTCCAGACGCGCAGGCTCAGCGGCCATGCATGTGGGATCTTCTCGGACCGGGTCACGAACCCGTGTCCCCTGCATCGGCAGGCGGACTCTCAACCACTGCGCCACCAGGGAAGCCCTGAATTCATTTTTAGTGGAATATTTGTTTATGTGTGTGGTTTCCTATGCAGATATTCATTCAATTCAGTATTTTGCTCTTTCCCCCCAATTTTTTAGCCTAGAACTGTATCAAAACATATTTAAAATTATTTTGCTTTGCAATTTATTCATTAGCTAATAGAACTTACTGAGAGACACTAACAGTATTTGCTTCTGCAATACAATATATATTTGAGCACCTACCAATAAATTGTGAGTCTTCTATATGCTAGAAGTATTCATGGCCATCATTTTGTTTATTCTTGGTCTAGCTACTATAGATTTTTTTTAGGTTGAAATAGATTATGTATTTTCTCTCTGGATTTCAGTATACTATACACACCACTTACATTAACAAAACAGTATATTTTTCTTATGAAACTGTTTAAAATTTATTCTTAAGTCATTTATGATAAAATGTTTTGAATTGATTGATTTTAAATGTCATAAAAGTGGGATGCATTTTATACATCTCTGGAACTTTTATGACAACAAATTTGGTTCAAATCAATTATTTTTCTCACTCTGCAAAAGCGGCTTGCAGATACTCAGCTAATAAACTGATTTGATATACACGTTTCCTTCTGTACATTTAGGTAGAGGAAAAATGTTCTATGTTGCTAGGCTTTGCAGTAATCTTGAAGTTAGAAATGAAGAAGCACTGTTTTTCTTCTTGTTTGCAGAGAGACATTAGCCACATACACTTCAAAAGGTTAAATATTTACTCCACAACTTTTATTGTTAGTGGGCCAGTCACAATTTCAAGTATTTTCTTCTTTACTAGCATGCCCATTCATTTTATAAATTCTTAATTTGGCAACCATATTAATTTTCATGGCCATATTATCAGCAATAATTTATGATATTTTCCATGCAGTCATAATTTATTTTTTCATTTTGCTTACTTCATTTAGATTACTAGCTGTCTCCAATTACTAGCTCTACTCTTTACTAGCCATGTGACCCTTGGCATACAAATTAATTTGTTCTTTAGTTAAGTCACCTGTAAAATGGAACTGCAATGGCACCTACCTAATAAGATTAAATTATCAAACATATAAAGTACTTAGAACAATAAATTATCCTTAATAATTGTTCATATGTTAGCATATTGTTTTGGGATTGTTATTACTCCAGTCTTTCTACCTTGCCCATGATCTATTTACATTCCTATTGAGAATTGCTCCAGCAAAGTGAATACTTCAACCATTCCATTTGACTCAGAAATTTTACTTAAGGATACTATTCTATACAAATAAAACCACTCATTTTTACTACATATGTATACGGGGATTTAAAAAAAAATAATCCAACGTTCATCAACTGAAAAGTGAATACATATATTTTTATAAATTCATATTCTGCACTTTTTAAAATAAAAGATTTCTGCATTTCTTTTATTTTGCATTTTCATTTGTATTGGCTCAGAATAGTCTGGCTATACTGCAGTAACATGCCCCAAATCTCATTGTTTTAAAAATAACAATGCTCCCATGTACGTCCATCTATGTCAGCAGAAGAGTATCAGTGACCATCCAGAATATAGACTCTTTCTGTGCAAAAGGAAAGAGAGAATGAAGTGAACTTCACTCTCTTAGCCACTGTCTCTTAAATCATCTTTGGAGAGGTGACATGCAAATTTGCTTTGCTCATATTCTATTGGTAACAGCAAGTCTTACGGTCATGATTATCTTGCAGCAGGTGAAAAAGTTGAATAATACCATAAGCTAAAGGAGACAGCTGGAATATTTGTGAAAAACCCCAATGGTTCCCACTGTTTATATCAATTGACCTGGAGAGAGGGACATGAGAAATGTAAGTTGTTGTGTAATGGTTATGCTATGATCTAATGAAAAATTAATTTGTGGGGGTCAAAAGGTAAAAAGAAAAAAAATGAATGACCAAACAAGGCGCACACACACACTAGGCCTTCTGGTAAATGTGAAGGGTGGGCGGGTGGGATTCACAGAGACAAAAGGCATACTAGGAGTGATTGAGAGAGTACAAGCCTCTCCCATGGTGTGACCAAGGTCTAGGGTCAAAACTTTGTGGGTGCATCAAAAAGGTGTAGCTGGGCCTTGGCTCCAGCGTTGTGTCATCATGTCAGCAAACATCTGGCTAAATCAAGAAACTGACATCAAACCTGAGATTATACAGCTGCAGTTGTATAATATGGCAGAACCCCAGTATGCAGCCCAGGTCTGCTACCTCAATATTCTTGGTTGAAGGAGCACCAGTTCAGCTGAACAGCCACTTCAGATTTCTACCATAAGTTGGTCTGACTGTCTTAAACTCTCAGCTGTACCTGGTTTCTACAGAGTTTTTCAGAGGCCAGCTTGTGAGGAATCAGTGGGAATCACTGGGGTGACCCTAAGACTTGTTGTTACCAATAAATATGAGTAAGTTAGCCCTTACTTTTCAGTGGCACAATAAAGAATACTCTGTTTTTCCCATTTGAGTTTTGAACTTTTTGAGAAACAAATAAATCAGGTAGTTGAAGATAAATACAGCAGTCTTACTGCTGATAAAAGATGGGTGGAAATATGGGTTAGGTGTGCAAAAAGAAAATTTGTGAGTTTATATGTTGGCATGAACATAAATAAAGATGTAAATGCATATGCATATCAATGGGAAGGGAGCATGTAGGAAATGGAGAAATAATGAGCACATTATTTTTTATTTAAGAAGAACATTATATGGACTTATATACAAGTCACTCTATTAAACAAAAACAAGGGCTGAGTAAGCCCCAATCTTTGAAAGGGTCTCTGCACTTACTATGCCCTCTTTGACACTAGGATGGAGTATACAATTGTTGGTAAAGTTCTACAAATCCAGCAAATTTTCGTATTTTCTTTTTTTTACAGAAGTATAGTTGATTTACACTATTGTGTTAGTTTTAGGTGTACAGCACAGTGATTTAGTATTTTTGCAGATTATATATATTTCATTATAGTTTATGGTATTTTCTTAATTTGATTTTAGTGTCTGTGCTTTATCAAAAATAAAAGAATTAGATGAGACTGACTATGGAATAAGAATTACATATGTTTCTGTATGTAAAATGTCAACAGATTCTCTATATTTATTTCATGGTATATATTCATACTTATATACAAACGTATATACCAAATACAGTACAGGCAAAAGAGAATGGTTAGTTCTACCTGGTAGTCTAAACTATGGAAATGCTTCAAACTAGTGTGGTTGCTTGAGCTAAGTTGAGATAGAAAAGGCCAAATGAGCATCTAATTGGATAAGACTTACCCTGGATGTTGAAAAAAGTATATTACCTGCAGCAATATACTGAATTTTCTAAATAGCAAAATGGGGATCATGGCAAGAGATGAGGTTTACATGGAATGCTAAATCCTAGAAGCTTTTTCATGCTACAGTCTGTTTAATGTTTATCTCTTTCCTTATGCAAAGTCCCTTTTTTATTTACACATCTGTACTGATAATATATTATGTCTTATAACAGATAACCAACCTCTTTGTCACATCTCTCTACAAAATCATTCAAGGTTAAATTTGCCAAGGAAATATTTCTGAAATTTTTTATGTCAAATTTTGAGTATGTAGCCACAATCATAAGGTACTGGCATCCACTCTTGCTGGATCTCATGCAGAACCTTATAGAATAATATATTAAATAATGGTCTAAATTATTTTCTAGGACGATTTCTGTACTTCTCTCATTTGAATATTTACACGGTGCAATAAATTCATTCTAGATGGTGTTATGGGCTAAATTGTGTCCTCCCCATATTCACATCTTAAAACCTTAACCCCTAGCACCTTAGAATGTAACTATAGGGACTTCTCTGGTGGCACAGTGGTTAAGGATCCGCTTGCCAATGTAGGGGACACGGGTTCGAGCCCTGGTCCGGGAAGATCCCACATGCCGCAGAGCAAACTACATTTGGAGAGGTAATTAAAGTTAAAGGAGGATATGTGAGCAGGCCCTAATCCAATCTGACTGGTATACATATAAGAAAAGGAATTAGGACACACAAGAAGAGGTATCAGGGATGCATACCCACAGAGAAAAGGCCACGTGAGGACACAGTGAGAAGGAGAATATCTATAAGCCAAAGAGAAAGGACTCAGGAGAAACCGACCCTGCCAACACCTTGATCTTGGACGTCTAGTCTCCAGTACTGTGAGGAAACGAATTTCTGTTGTTTAAGCCTCCCAGTCTGTGGTATTTTGTTATGGCAGCCCTTCATATTAATACAGATGGGTATATATAAAGATTGTTAGCCAAAACAAACAAAGAAGCAAACAAATACAAAAAGCGGTGTTTTCTTATCACGCAATTAACTTTGATAAGGATCAGGACACAGTTAGATCTTCTTCAAGGATCATGAACTTGTTCCACATCACAAATTTCCCATTTGAAGGCACTTTGAAAGGAATAGATTGTATTAGAGCCAGGGAAGGTAAAATTAAGTTAAGTCAAAACTACCAACACCGCATCAACTAAAAAAAAAAAACCTTAGAAACCATTAAAAGGAAGTGGTTGCTCAGAGAAAAATTCATTCATACTGGAAATTTTGACTGCAGTTAAGGACAAAACACAGATTTTTTTTTAAAAGATGTATTAAAAGACCATTACTTTTGGAAGGAAAATGGCTGAAACGTGATGTACAATAAAAAGCTCATTTGGGGAATACTGAGACATTGCTAAAATATTCAACTTATTTTTCTATTGTTCAAT
This sequence comes from Neophocaena asiaeorientalis asiaeorientalis, assembly GCF_003031525.2. NCBI lineage: Eukaryota > Metazoa > Chordata > Mammalia > Artiodactyla > Phocoenidae > Neophocaena > Neophocaena asiaeorientalis. Next base: position 3,362,743 of record NW_020172724.1, read on the forward strand.
GAAGTGTTTCAAACTTTCCTACTGAGCACACAACATGTTCAATCCCTAATGCAAATAGATTCACTTCCAATTCATTTCATCCCCGTGTTTTACTTATTTGTATCCTACTGAGCCGCTTTTGATGCCAGATATTTTCTTCTTCTCTTAGATTTTATTTATCTTATTCAATCTCCCACTGAGGAGTTTGTTAGATGTCCTGTCTAGCAATAAGTTATATTTAAATAAGTGTCATATATTTGGAATTCTAATGGTCAGTAACCATTGAGCTGGAAAGAAAAATATATCTTTATGTTTTGCATAAGGGAATTATGAAGGAGACTGATTAATTCTGACCTTTTAATAGGGTCTGTTACACCAATTTTTTTAAATTCCTTAAAATATCTGAATGCTAATGCCTGCTCATAGGAGAGAGTGGGATTCTTTACGGATACTACCACGTATCTGTTAGTAATTAACACTGGATACAGATTAAATGATACACAAAGGAATGCACTGGCTCTGAAAAAGCTAATCAATTGAGACTTTGTTTCATGTAAGTATTAAACATAGAGAAAATCCTCTTTTATTTACTCACATGCAAAGTTGTAAATATTTGAAATATTTGCTAGCCTAGTAGTTTTGCATTTCTCTGCTCTTTCTGTTATACTATGTTGTAAGGAAAGTTTTCGGCCACAAACTTTTGTCAAGATTGGAAATCCTTAGGCAATGGAAGAAAAGAAAATCAATGTAATTAAAGAATAAAAGATGAATTTTATAATAAGCTTTCGGGAAATATTAGTCAAGAGGGTGAGTTTCTTATCATTTGGGAAGCAATGTTTTTTTGTATGGACTTAAACCCATAATAAAAATTCAATTTGTTTACTGTTATTTCTGTAATACATGTTTCTAAGGCATAATTGAAGTGGGGGCTAAAAATAGGATCATAGCAAAAGCTTTAAATATTGTCCCTCTAGTTCAGCTTTCTTTCACTTCGTGGGAATTTTACTATCCCTTTAAATAATACCTTTAACGTTTCTTTCTCACCAACTATTGCTCAAAATATAATGTCCAAATTTAGTTAACTTTACATTTAGGAAAGAAACTTCTTATTAAGGGGTAAGGAGGGTGCATTTAAAAAATATTATGTGTCAGCTGATGTGAATGACCAATAAGGTTAGTGATTCAATAGACTGGGAAAACTGACTTTGTAGAAAAGGCTCTCAAAAACTTATTAAACAAAAATTCTTGGAGAGGAGAGAGAATAAGATAAGATGATAAGTATTTCACTGGGCATGAGAAACAAGAAGAAATTGTAACTATATAGGTACATATGCTGATAGGCAGATCTGGTCTTAGGTAGCTGTGGAAATATGTTCTGATTGTTTACATTTTCCTAACAGAAGAGGTACCTTCTTTAGCTATGAGTGACTACACCAGAAGAAGAGATATGAAGATTGAGGAGAAGGGGGAAAATGCAAAAGAGTTGAGCGCGGAGACTGAATCAGCTAAGAAGTTGTGATCTAATTCCCCAGTGTCATTAAGGACCCACATCATAAATTTAGAGTCCACTCAGCATGGTTATATGTTTTACTCTAGGACCATTCATTTTCAAGAACACAGGCATAGTGTAGGTCAAGGTGTGAAGCTTTACCAAGTGGGTATGACAAAGAGAGAATTAGAATATATGAGAATGGGAGAAGACCAAAATGGTGACATAGGAAAATCCAGCCTCCATGTCCCCCAACAAAGATCAATAATGAGACAGCTATTCAAAAACAAAAACAGCTCTGGAAGACTTGTAGAGGCCACTTAGGAAGTTTCAGCAACACAGACGAACGAAAAGCCTGAGAGCACTGCACAAGGAGAGAAGGAAGACAGCTTCATTTGCCTGCATCATCTTGCTCTCCAAGAGGGCACTGTTCAGCACCAAGAAGGAACTTCCCAGCTAGAAAGAGTTTTTATCACTGGAAAAGGAAGAATGGTATGAGCAACAAGCTTCTTCAGCCTTTTGGGGCACTACCCAAATGTCCCGAACACAAAAGATGAGACATATAGGACTAGCTAGGTACAAAGAAAAAAAGCAGAAGCAGTTACACAGTGGGAGTGATGGCAGTTCAGAGGCCTACGCTGCAGACAAACTCAACAGATTTGAAATTGTATGAGAACAAAAGACACTAAGTTAAAGATAAGACAGAAATGAAGAGGATGAAAAATATAAAGCTCATAATGAAATCAATAAAAGGACAGAACATTAAATAATTGTTAAACATTTATTTATATATAGCACAGTATATCTTTTGGTGATAGATGAATAAATAATGTCACAATGAGAATATGTGTATAGTGTGCCTGAATGTCATGAGAGCCATCAGAATGTTTAGTTCTTTTTCAATTGATTTATGGGAAATATTTCTTTGGAAATTCAACAATTAAAAAATTATAATTCAATGAAATGATTTTTATCTACATGAAATAAAAACATTGAAATTTTTAGGAAACAATGCAAGTAGGGAGCATAATTCTTTCAGATATTATAATGTATATGCACAATTAAATAATTGTGATTTAACAGGCAAATGGAATGGATTTTCTAGAAATAGATGACAGAAAATAACAAAGATAAAAAGCAATGAGTTTTTTTTTCAAAAGGATAGACATATAGACCAATGAAATAAAACTGACATACAGCAAATGACATAGAATTTAAAATCGAGAAATAAACCCATATATTCTTAGTTAATTGGTTTTTGACAGAGGTGCCAAGACAATTCAATGGAGAAAGAATAAATAGTCTTTTGAGCAAATGGTATTGAGACAACTAGATAATCACATGCACAAGAATGATGTTGGATCTTTTCCTTATACCATATTGAAGAATTAACTCAGGGCTTCCCTGGTAGTGCAGTGCTTGAGAGTCTGCCTGCCAATGCGGGGGACATGAGTTCGAGCCCTGGTCTGGGAAGATCCCACGTGCTGTGGAGCAACTAAGCCTGTGCACCACAACTACTGAGCCTGCACTCTAAAGCCCACGAGCCACAACTACTGAAGCCGGCCTGGCACAACTACTGAAGCCCACAGGCTTAGAGCCCGTGCTCTGCAACAAAGAAGCCACCCAATGAGAAGCCCGCGCACCACAATGAAGAGTAGCCCCCACTCACCACAACTAGAGAAAAGCCCACGAGCAGCAACAAAGACCCAACACAGACAAAAATAAAAATAAATCAATAAATTTATATATAAAAAAAGAATTAACTCAAAATGAATCATAGGCTTTAAATGTAAGAAGTAAAACTATAAAACTTAGAATAAAACATAGCAGTAAATCTTCATGACCTTGGGTTAGGCAATGGTTTCTTAGATACAACACCAAAACTATAAGCAACAAAAGAGAAAATAGATAAACTGGATTCCATCAAAATTTTTAAATCTGTAATGCAAACAATACATTCAAGAAAGTGAAAAGACAACCTGCAGAATGGGAAAAAATATTTGAAAATCATGTCTGTTAAGGGTCTGGCAACCAGAAAATATAAAGACTCCTTAACTCTCAAACAAAATTCCAAGCAAAATGGGAAAGGATATAAATATCGAAAGAAGGTAAACAAATGGCCAGCAAGTGTATAAAAAGATACTCAGCATCATTAGTCATTAGGCAATACAAATTAAAAGCAGGACATACCACTTCACATCTAGTAGGATGGCTACAATCAAAATGAGATAAAAATAAGTATTGGTGAGGATGTGGATAAATTGGAACTCTTATTCATTGTTGGTGGGAATGTAAGCTTGTGCAGCCACTTTGGAAGATAGTTTGGCAGTTCCTAAACTTGTTAAACATAGAGTTACTAACTATATGACCCATCAATTCCACTCCTAGGTATGTACTAAAAAAAAATGAAAAAAATGTGCTCCAAAAACTTGTACACAAATGTTCACAGCAGCGTTATTCATAATAGCCCCAAAGTAGAAACATTAATGTCCATCAACTGATGAATGGATAATAAAATAAAGTAATGTAATATAATATTATTCAGCAATAAAGAGGAATGAAATTCCTCTACATGTTACAACGTGGATGGACATCAAAAATATTTGTGCAATTATATAGTAAGCATATTGTTTCTCCAACAGTAGCTCTGTGACTCCACCTTCACAGATGTAATAGTACAGTCCAAAACACAGGAAACATTGTTCCTCTACCGTACTGATGAATGGCCCTACTAACCATGTACAGGGATAGTTAGAGAAGATGCTGAAACGGTAGCTTAAAATAAGTCATAATCGGGACTTTAAATTTTATTCTAAGAGAAATCTTCATAGAGTTTTGAACAGAGGACTTTAAAAAAATAAATAAAACAATTTCTCTGGCTGCTGTGGAGATACAGCATGTTCGTATTTATAGACAGAAGATCCTAGGGGCATCTCCATGACATGTGAGGGCACTATCTATTGAAAATGGAAATTCTGTACAGTATACTAGAAAGAGGACAGGACAGGAGTAAGAGGACCTGATTAGTGAGACAGGACAATTGATCGCTTCCAACTTTAACTTATAAATTCTAGTCACTGTATGATGATCAGTATCTGTTGCCACTTTAATACTTCAGTTTATTTTAAAATCTTTATTTTGGTAGGGTGTATAGAAATAATTTGCAGACTAGACTAGCCTAGCACTTCTGATGAAAGAACTGAACTGCCTGTATTTTTCCTAATTGCATTCCTTGTTCTACCTTACTTTGCCATTTCAAAATAAATTCTTTTTGTCAAATTAGTGAGATAATTTCCTCAACACATTAAAATAACTTTATCTAAACCTAATGGTTTTTAATGCTCATTTAAAAAAATATTCACTTTGTTACATTTTATAAATTTTACAATTTCCCATTACTACCTAATTGTGCAAAATGCTCTTGCCTTTTTTTCTTATTAAAGTCAGGGTTTTAAATGAATTCAATATGTTAGCATTTAAAAATAATTATTAATTTCTTGCCTCCTTGTCTTCAATGTGTTTTACTCCTAAGATATTTATATAGCTCCTTCCTATACTTTTAATCCTTCGGATAGCATTAACTGTTCATTCTCACTGGTCTCATGTTTATTTACGTATCTAAAAAATTGTCTTGCACCCTAGCTCTTTCACCCCAAACCACAATAATCCCCATTTTCATCGTTAAGTTTTCAGAAAGTTATTTTTTTTGGAATATCAAAAAGATATCTTGTTTTTCTAAATTTTACCTTTGAGGGATGTGCATGTTATGACACAAATATGTGAAGATGATATTTTCTCTGCCTTTATCCACAAAAATGTTGGCTAATATCTCTAGCAAGTATCTAATTGTCACTTGATTTTCTAATTTCTTTAGTTGTTTTTCTGATGTTTTAAACCATTTAACAGCGGAAGGGAACTTGAAAATTACTGATTAAAATAAAATCATTTATTCCATCAGTATGTACTTATTTCTGATTAATTTTTTACCTATGTTCTAACCATCCTTTTTTTCTCTGCCAATATTAGAGTAAGATATAAATTCTAGAGCTCCAAAGAAGGTGATCCTGACAGTTTTTGCCAACTTAATCACTGCTCTAGTGGAGAGATGAAGATTTGGAGTTTCCTACTCTAACATTTCTAGTGAGGGCAATATGAGTTTATTTGATAGACATCTGAGAATAACTTTTTTTTTAAGTACAAGAATGGATTATTAAGGCAACAGAATTATATTAGACATATATTAACAATGTCCTGTCTTATTAGAGATATATTTGAAGTTGAAGTTTTAAATAAAGAAATAAATTTCTGAGGCACAGACAAGTGTCTGTTAATTTCTGAGACATTAACAAGGCTTTCATTTTGGATTTTTAACCATACAATGTCCAATGAGTTATACTGACCAAAGTATACATTTGTAGGAAAAACACTTATTATATGTCTGTTGAAACATGCATTGTATTTTCTGAAAAACACTGACAGTAAAAATTAAGCTAAATGCTTGTTGGGGAGATAGCACCATAAACTTAGGCTGATGTCAGCTATATCTCAGAGGTAATTTTAAAACTACCAATTTTTATTTCTCAATAATAGCATCTTAATGCTTAAGAAATGGTCAAGTTGTGTACAAGCCAGCAAACTTGCATCAAGAACCACTTTTATTGATATCTAATGTCACTGGCACTAAAAATTTCAATGGTGGGTTATATCATTGCTCCTCAAGAAATCAATGTTACAAGTTTGTTTGATGATCATTTGGAAAGCCATAAAACTACAAATGTATACAGGCTTAAATAAAGACACTGGCTTGTGAAGTTAGAATTTACATTTCTAGTTTAACCAAAATAATTCAAACATTCATATTTAATTCCTCAAGAGCAGTGCACTCTCTCAGCAGCAGAAGTGTGGAATTATTTCTGAACTACTGCCAGTAATGACATTTAATCATCCATTTAAATTGCTTTTTCAGAAATTGCTGTCCACATCTGCAGTTTCACATGTCATTTGTTAGATCTAATATCATAAATTACAACCCAATATTTTAACAAGCAATATGTTTTTTGTCTAGGTTTAATAAAAAAAAATTTTTTAATAAAGCAACTATTGCAGGAGGAAAAAAGTCGTATTTGAGAAGAACCGTGACTTCCCTTCTGCTTTTCCTCACAGCATGACTAGAATTTATAATTAATAGATTTCACAAAGTTTTTCTTCTGTCATTCTAAATGGAATCTTTTAATTGCTGTTATTACATTTCCTTGCAACCTCATGTATATACTTAAAATGCTTTATTATAAAAGCTTAGTTAAAAAAAGAACTTCCATCTGAGATGATTAGGTTTCATTCAAAAATGTCTTGGCCAAGTTCATGTTATTACCATCTTGACCATCATCTCTCAAGGAAAACAATGAGCCTTTTGAGCATGCAGTGGTCTTGCACTTAGCTTCACATCATTGTAACAGTTTTTAAGAGATCAATAATGAATATTTTTATAGTACCATATAAGTTTTGGATACACTGCTTTTTTTCCAAGAGATTTCTTAATTCTTTCTTTTATGTAATTATGATTTAGGTTAAAAACTAAAACAACGGATAAGGAAAAACAGTGAATTATCCTCATAGTGACTGTTACCAAATTTTTTTAAGATAGTTATAACTTTAAGTGTGTTTTGTATTATCTATCTTTTCTCACTTTTAAACCCAATACAGCATCTTAAAAAGCGCAAAGTTTAAATCTTATTAGATTCATTTGAATATCAAGATGCCCAGTTCTATACTCTTCCTGATAGTATCCTTTATAAAAGCAGAGACTTTTAATTTAAAAGATGTATAAGCATGTGGAAAGTGAGCCACCTATATATTTTTAATGATTTAACATGTCAAACTCTATACTGTAAGGACTGTAGTCAGATTAGAAAACATCACAATCTTTATAACTTGATTTATTATTTTAAAGCTTTGCTGTCATATAGGTTATTCTATCACTAAAGAAAATTAAAACAAAAAAAAACTGGTTCAAAATATAAAGTTAAGTTAACCTAAACATTTCCAATGTAATTTACTGCCAGCACGTTTAAAAGTTAGTTTTCAATCCTAAATTCTTTATTCTTATCAGGACTTGGGCAACCAATGGTTCTCCCACAGCATGAGCTCTTTAGTACTTCTGCAAAATGGGCTGGGAGTGTTTGCCTATTGTCTTGTACTGAATTCTATGACCTGGGAAATATTAGTCTCCACTCTTGAGAGAATCTCTTTTATTATAGGAGGAGACTTAGGAAAGTAAAGTGTAAACTTTATTTGGATTCAGAAGACCTGAGCTGCAATCTTGACTTTGCTACTTGCTCACCGTACATGAGTAAATCACTTCACCTATCTGAGCACTGGTTTCTTCATTTATAAAGACAAGATAATAATAATAATAGTGACTATTCTGCAGAATTACTGAAAAGTAAACATGAGATAATGGGTGTCGGAAGCATTTTGATTATTTTACAAGGTATTATGACTATAATGAACCATAATTCTTTTTGACATTTATGTGTAACAAGGAGTATAATGACAACATAATAGAAGTTATTCACTAACTTCTGAGGTCTAATCACATTTTTAGGCTTTTATTCAAAGGCCCTTCTTCTCTTCTTCCTTTATAATTTCCCCTTTTAGCGGTGGCTTTTTGTTTTATTTAGGTGAAAGTGTCACTGTCCTTTTGATTCCTCATGTTTATCAACTCAGATTACATACCTCAGTACAGAATCACTGTAAGTGGAGGTGATGAAATGACATGGAAAAGAGTTTGGGCCAAGAAACACAGAGACTTTATTCAAGTTCTGTTCCTGCCACTTAACTAACCATGAGAACATGGGGAAGTTATTTAATGCATTTGTTTTTTAAAAAAAGAATAAGAATACGTATTTCAGAAAGTAATTGTGATGGTTCTATTGAATGTAATGGAAGTAACCACTGCTCCCCCAATAAAGTTGTGTACAGCAAATGTGCCTCAGTTAAGCATCAATTTATGTTTCAGTTAAACTCCCCAAATATTTGACGATAACTGAAACATATCTATCCACGCTTCACTAAGTTATGCAGATTCCCTAGGGCCTGTGTGCATCCTGCAGAGAGAGGTCTGGTGAGGTCTCTTTTCATAGAGTGTTAGGGTATGCTATCCACTATGGCCACTATAATGAGAGGGCTGGGGAGATGCTAATCTTCCTGAATTGTGTCCCAAAGATCTTGCAAAATTTGTCCAAAGCTGCTGATTCACTTCAATGGCTTCAGATGTTAGGAGAACCTGTCTCCTGCAAAGACAAAGCAAAGGGCCACAAGGGGCTGATTTGGACCTGGTCTTGATGGCCTGGCCTCACATATCAGAGGCAGAGCCTGGGATGTCTTTTCAACCATTCTGTCTGATTGTTTCAAGTTAAGATATTCTTTTCCTTTTTTAGTTGTTTTATATTGAAAATAATGAGAATACTTTTTTGTATATGAAAATTGGGGTTTTAAAAAACCATTAATCTCTTTCAGTATCTTCCGTTCAGTATCCACCTGTTTTGTGCTCAGGATTGATAAAGGTGAAAAAAACCCATCCTTAACTCTGTGTGATGATTTCAGAAAACATTTTAGCTAAGGTGGAATTCATTTTATCCAAACAAGGGACCGTGGGACTGCCAGAACGCGAGTATTTCCACCAATTGCTAAACAACACAATCTCACTGTGAGAACAAAGATAAGACTGTAAAATTGCTGCACCATGTTTTGGAGCTGGTAAAAATCCACATGCTTTCTGTGCTGTTAAATCAAGGTCTTGGGATGATTCTCTGTTAGAACAGATATCAGCCATCCTTTAGATTTAGCTAATTGACATTAGCAGCTTCCAATGCACTTTCTTTCTGCAATCTCAATAGATAGAACAAATGCACATACCTTACTGAACCATCTTATCTGTTGTGTGTTTCTGCTCTCAATATCATTAGGACATTACTAATTTTTAAAGGAAAACTGCACCTGTAATGAAATGTGCTTGTTAATGGAAATCAAAAAAACTGTGATGTTACTTAAAGTGTATAGAAGAGAAACTAAGAGAATTTAGAGTGGAACATATGAAAGCATGTGTACCTTGGCAACTTTAACAATTTAGAATATTCAAAAAAACGAATACTGAAATATTTTCTGAATACCTACTAAATAAAATATATCACTCTGCCTTTACATATAAAAATAAGTCAATCCCTCATTCTGCTCAGCTTTTTGTCCCATTGTATATATAAGAATTTAGATCCAACCCAATATGCTACTAGTCAGTAAGGAGGTAGAAAACAAACATAAAATATAAGTAACACAGAAAGATTAGGATTTAGAGTCAACACTGTTGTAAAACACGAGAAAAGTTCATAATTATAAAAGTCATAATTCTGTAAGAAATTATACAAATATTAATTTATTTAATTTGATAGGGTTGAGATTATATCTGCCTTTAAATGTGGATCTTATACCCACTACTACATGAATTTTTAGGACTACTTAAACTACTCTATCCTCAATTTATTCTTTAGTAATAGTATGTTAAAATAAAATAATCAGAATGTTTCTATGGGAATAAAAAGAGAGAAAGTAGGGGAAACAGCCTGATATATCTCCTTACATACATCAGGAACCTAATCACTCATTTCTCCTTAAGCTCTAATCTTCACCTATTAATTCTAATACTCTTATATCAATATATACTTAATGAATAAACGACTTATTAGAATTTTTCTTCCAATAAAATGAGGAAGATTATAATTAGACAAAAATGATAAGCAGAACTTGTACTGACATATACCATGTAAAAGAGAAGAACTGCATTTTGGAACCATATAAATATTTTTCATAACTATTTAACACAATTACTTTTATAAAGCAACCCCTAAAATCCAAAATAAAGACAAAACAAATGAACCAGTGATCTAGTTGAAAGCATAAGCACTTTAAAGGACATTGTATCTCTGAAGTTTGCTGCGTAACCTTAGTGAAGTGTATTCTAAAATAAAAAATCAAAAAGAAAAACATGCAAAAAATTCGAAACTATTTACAATATGGATACTTTTCAAGGTGTTACCGAAAATATTGTTATTCTGATACTGTTGTGAGCGTATTATGGCACAAAATAAATGACTAATTATGTTGGTGCCCTTGAGAAGCAGAATTTTCAGCATTTAAAAAGGGAGAGAAGAAATAATATTTGTGAAGCTACACTAAAATTCTGTATCTGAATTCAACTTAGAAGTATCGTTAACACATTAAATTTAATCCTTAAAAGTTCTGTTTTCTAGCACTGTTTCCAGAAAGAACCTATACATAATGATTATTCCAGTAGCAAAGAACAACCCTAGAGCCCATATTGAAAACTCTAAACACCATTCTTTTCTAAAAGGAACCAAAGCTTCTTGCACAGAAAGCCTATCCAAGTCTGAGACAAGAAATGTACAAGATGAGCCTGAAATATTTTGTCTTACCACACAGCAAGAATGTTCTCAAAGACTGCTGTAAATCGAAACATTTGTACCAAAATCCATAAGGTTACCGTAAAAGTACAAAAATAATAAACCCACGGTCATATTTGGAGGATATTAGGTATTCAACTTATCAGTCAGAAAACTGGTAAATAAAGGGAAAATATCAAGTGTTTAACTTATATCTCCTTATTATCCTTATTGTGCTTCATGGTAACTAGCAAGATGAAGAAAAACTTATCCTTAAAGAAATATTCTGTTAATAAATGAAGAAAGAACAATGAAAAAGAACAGCACCATTTTCAATACCTACTGAAATAAAAGATCAGGGCAATAATCATTAACAGACACTAACATCATAAAAAATGTGACAACTTGATGATATGTTCTTTTTGGAAAATTGTAACTCTACCTATAAAGTATTTTTGCCAAAAAAAAATCAAATCAGAGCTATATAAATCTTGATACATCTATTTATTGCAAATAACAGAAAGAAAAAATGATGAATGACATCATGGGGATAAATCAGTAAAATACAGGCTGTTAGAAAATCTGCAAGACAAATGAACTTTTTCTCTCAATAAATAATAGCTAGGGAAGAAGAAACATGGAGTGGAAACCTGTAGATTAAAAGAGCTTTAAGAGACAAATCAATCAATTGCAATGTATAGAGATTATTGGGTTGTAATTTAAATAAACTGTATAAAAGCATTGTGTATACTTATGTAGGAGTAATGTTCCTGTCAAAATCTGGAAAAAAAAACCACAACACCTCTTTGAAGGCATTAGAGAGAAACCACTGCAGTCATAATTTAAGACCTACTGTCCTTAAAATAGCAACAACACCTAGTATTGGCAAGAATGTGGGTTATTAAATGCAACACTTATACACTGATGTCCAGAGTAGAAATTAATGTAGACACTTTGGAAATGTTTGAGATTATCCTCTATGTATACCCTATTACCGAGTGCTATGTGAAACAATCTAAATGTCTATAAACATTAGAATAGATTAAATAGTTTTATAGTTAGGCAATGGAAATCAATAGAGCAATGATAAAGAGTGAACTACTACTGCATGCAATAGCATGGATAAAACACCAAGAAAAAATGTTGAGCAAAGGAAACCCAGCCCAAAAGAGTAAAGCTATATGATTCCAGTCATCTGATATTCAAAAATAGCCAAAGCTTATGAGGTGGTGATAGAGATCAGAACAGTAGTTATACATGAATATATGATACTGGGTTAGCCAAAAAGTCCATTTGGGTTTTTCCATACAATGTTATGGAAAAACCCGAACAAACCTTTTGGCTAACCCAGTATTTTATTAGTGGGAATGAGGGAACCATCTGGGTGGTGGGAATGTTCCATACCTTGGTGGTTAGGTAGATATATGCATCTTTAAAAGGGAGTAGAGAAATAAAAGAAAATATAGAATGAAAATAAAAATAAATTAGACAATTTGAACTCTGAATAAACAATTATTTTTTTAAAATATTGTCAATTTCAACAGTCAAGATAATGGTATTGTTGTTATGTTAAAAAGGTTCTTAGCATTTAGGTATACTACTAAGAAATTTACAGCTAAAATTATATACTGTTTAGAATTTGCTTCATGATGATCCAGAAAAACAGAACCCTCAAATACATGAAGCAAACAGTGACAGAATTGAAGGGAGAATTCAATTTTTCTACAATATGTGTTGGAGATTCCAATATTCAAAATTCCATAGTATTTAGAACAACTAGGCAGAAGATCCAAAAGGAAACAGATGACTTGAACAACACTGTAAGCCAACCTGACCTATAGAGCCCACCATCCAACAACACTGCAAGGAATGTTCTCCAGGATGGACCATATGCTAGGCCATAAAACAAGCCTCAGTAAATTTTAAAGGCGTAAAATTATGCAAAGTATGTTTTCCAACCATAGTAGAATGACATTAGAAATCAACAACAGAAGGAAATTTGGAAAATTCACAACTATGTAGACATTAAAGAACATACTCCTAAATAAACAATGAATCAAAGAATAAATCACTAGGCAAATTAGATGAGATGACTAATGAAAAAAGAAAACCAACCAAAAAAAACTAAAGCACAACCTAAAGTCATTCTTAGAGGGAAATTTACAACAGTGAACTCTTTTTTTAAAAACAAAAGAAGAAAAGGCTCAAAATAACCTAAAATCCTAGGAAAAGAAGAGCAAACAAAACCCAAAGATAAATGATGGAAATAAAATATATTAGAGCAGCAGTAAATTAGAAAATAGAAAAATAGAGAATATCAACAACAAAAAAGTTGATTATTCAAAAACAATCAATAAAATAAACAAACCTTCAGCTAAACTGACCAAGAAAAAGGAAGGAAGAGTCAAATTACTAAAGCCAAGAATGAAAAAGAGGCTATTACTACCAAACTTACAGAAATAAAAAAGGATTATGAAGGAATACTATGAAAACATGTATGCTAACAAATTAGATAACCAGAAAAATTCCTAAAAAGACACAAACAAAAAACCCACAAATTAAAAGAAAAAAAAACTGAATAGACTAATAACAAGTAAAGAAGTTGAATTAGTAATTTTTAAAAATCACAGAAAGAAAAGCCCAGGACTATTTTACAAAATAACACCAATCTCTCACAAATTTTTTCAAAGAAGAGAAGAGGAGGAAACACTTTCCAACTCATTCTATGAGGCCAGCCTTTTGGTAATAAAAAAGCAGACAAAGACATTATGAGGAAAGAAAACTATAGACCAATATCTCTTATGAATAGAGACTAAAATATCCTCAACAAAATACTAGCAAACTGAATCCAACAACATATAATAAAAATCATACCATGACAGAACGAGGCTTAACCCAGAAAGGCAAGGTTGGTCCTACAAATGAAAATCAAGCAATGCAATATACTATATTAACAGAATAAAGAGCAAAACCCATACAGACATATAGATCAAAGCAACAGAATTGACAGTCCAGAAAAAGAGCCATACGTCTACAGCAAATTAGTTTTTGCCAACAGTGTAAAACCATTAAATGGAAAAATTGTTCCTTAAAAATGTAAACATAGAGCTATCACAAGATCTAACAATTCCACTTCTAGGAATATACTCAAGAGAACTGAAAACATTCATCCAAAACCCTATATACAAATGTCCATAGCAGCATTATTCACATAACCAACAAAAGGAAACAATCCAAATGTCCATCAGTTGAATGGTTACACAAAATGTGAAATATCCATACAATTGAATATTATTCAACTATGAGAAAGAATGAAGTACTGATACATGGTTTAATGTGGATGAACTTTGAAAACAATGTACTAAGTGATATAGTCAGACACAAAGGGTCATACGTCACATGATTCTATTTTTATAACATTCAGAATAGGTGAATTCATAGAAGCAAAAATAGATTTGTGGCTGCAGGGGTTACTGGGAGGGAGGAATTGGGAGTTGCCACTAATGACTTTAGGATTTCTTTCTGGGGTGACAGTTGTATCAATCTAATGAATATACTAAAAATGACTTAACTGTTCACTTTAAAAGGGTAAAGTTTATGATTTGTGAATTATATCCCCATGCCAAAACAAGAGGATAATATGAGTTAGTGTTTTAATTCTGGAGGGCCATAAATTAAACAAATTGACCATAAATTGATCATATATGAGGCACAGTGGTAAGTACATGTGCTCTCACTGTATTATTTTTTATTTCTGTGTATTTGGAATTATCCATGATAAAAGTATTTTTTTCAAAAAAGCAAATAATTCTTTATAGATAGTGTACAGAACTGTAAAATATTTAATTTCCATAGTGGTTCCTAATTTTGAATGCCTATACTATACTGAACCTCCAAATGGAGTTAAAATGGTATAGTTAATTCATCTAAAAATGAAGTATTTTCAAATGAACCAATGGACACTTAAAGTCTTAGTTCTGTAATCTAGAACTTTATGGTCTATCATTCTCTATAATTTCAATTCATCATCATGTTCATCCCATTATCTATTTCATCATATACATAGATTTAAATCTATGGCATGCTGGCCATTTTGCATAAGGCGTTTCTGAACACTACCTTCCTTCTATAAGTTTAAGGAATATTTGAGGGAAAATATATATGACACATTTTTAAGAAAATTCTTTGTTTTAGTTTCCTGTGTTTGAGAAATAAATGAGGACTTTTGGGTTTTCTCTGGTAATTAAAATCTTCTAATAGAACAAAGAAGCGATACATACTTTAACAAAATACATGCAGATAAGAAACAAGGATAATTTGTTAATTATAATTGCAATATAACATAGTAATGGAGTGGCTTCTGTGATTCTGCTAATCTTTAGTCACCCATATGATTTAAATATATGAATGAATGAAAGCTTTTTATTTTCCAGGAATTCATACTAAGATTGCAGCCAGGTAACAGACACTTTTTATGAAAAATGAAAAATTTATTTGAGCGTTCTGCCTGTTTCTAAATAGACAGATGTTTTTCATTAGACAACAAAGCTCCCTACAAATTTAATACCTTATTACCCATGGGGAGACTTTTTCTCTCTCCTGCTGAATAACCCAAACTAGGCAAGATACATGGCAACTAGATTACATTTCTAGATCTAAAAAATATTAACATGAGTTTTTGATAGAGGTGTTATTTGTATCATCTCTGTTTAGGTCCATCAAAACAGTGTTTGGAGAGTTTCTGAAGAATATTCTTGCTTAAACTATTTGTCTCCTGCAGAAAAAAACTGAAATTTCATTCCTGAATATATTATTTCCTTATGATATGGTGATATCTAAATTTTATATGAATGAATGACATAGTAAAAGTATTCTGGAAAGATAAACTGAATGATATGAGTACCTATGTAGTTCCAACTACATTTCATTGTTAATTCATATATGCATAGGTATGTGATAACCAATTCAATATAATGGAAAATTTGATCCCTTAGGGTGTCTGTTATTATAGGACCCAACAAAAGACCTTTTAATATCTATAAAATGACCTCTATGGGGAAAATTAGAAAATAACTATACTGATAGATAGGAAAATTCAATGTTATACATATATTCTTAAGTTAATTAAAATTTAATGTACGTGTAATTAATATCTTATTATTTATGGAACTTATTTTGTAAATCCTAAAATTCATATGGAAGAGGACTTAAACAAGAAGAGTTATAAAAGTTTGGAGAAAAAATAAAATATGAACATTTTAAGATATATTTTATAGCTATATTGACTGAGACAGTACTTACTCATAGCACAGAATGGATTCATGAATACATACATTCATGAATTATAAAATATTAGTGAATTTATATATATAAATACGAATAACACGTAAAGGCTCTAACTGGAGTGTGTGAAAACAAATTTTAGTAGAAAGAAAATGTGTTTGCTTGTTTACTTGCTGGTTAGTTTATTTAGCGTTAAAATGTTTTGGAAATTTTCACACCAATTCTGAAAAATTGATGGCATTTGTTAATAGAACTTCTAACAGCTTGTGGTAAGTTACACACTCAATTTATCCTCAGGAGAATTTATAAGGTAGTTCAAGAACAAAATGATTTCCTTAGAATCAGGACCACTGAATATTAGATTATTTCTTCTCTTTCAAACGCTTTATTCTCTTTGTTCTTTCACCTCTGATGTGATGTGATGCGGAGACCAAGGAAGTATTACCCTGTCAAGAGGCCTGAAAACCTTTACGAAGTAGCCTAGGTAGAGCTAAAGCAAACTTTAAAAATCTGTTCTCACTCTAAGGGTTAACACAAAGAATAAAATAACTTTCTTCAAAGAACAACTGATTTAACCAATACAGGAAATCTGAAAGAAATTCTGAATGAAGTATCAATGGTTAATAAAAGCTGTGTATTTTTTAGAGGCATCAATCAACATACATGTAACATATCTGATAGAAAATATTATAAGACAGATCATGTAAATAGTTTCTTTTTAATGTGGAAATATAAAGGGAATTCCAGAAAATATGGAAAACTGAGCAACTGCATCCAAAACCCCTTCTTATATATTAGTCTGCTAATACCTTATACAGCATTAAAATAAAAACCAAAAAACTATATAAGTGACAGAAATAAGTGAAGGAGGATCTCCAAGTCCTATAGACTTCAGCTACTTTATTTATTGTCAGATTGAAGGAAAAGTCAACACATCCAGTCATTTACCTAATACCTTAGGTAAAATTCTAACCATCTAACCGGCAGCAGATTAAATCAAGGAATAAATATGTCTGTATATGTTCAAAAAGAGACCACTTAAAATTTGGCATGAACTTCCCCAATAGAGTACAAAATATTTTGAAAAGAGCAATAATGACAATCTGAAGAGTAATGGAGAAAATTAACAATACCAGAAAAAATAATAGGATGAAATGATATTATTATACAAGAAAGAAGTGAAATAATGTCTGTAAGTCAAAAAATAAATTTCTAACTATGAACTAAACATTATGAATATAAAAATTCTTAGCAATACATTATTTGTTACTAATTTAATTCCATTGTGGTCAAAGAATATATTCTGAAAGATTTCTTAGAGAGGTACAATCTCCCAAGACTAAACCAGGATGAAGTAGAAAATATGAACAGATCAAACCAGTAATGAAATTAAATCAGTAATTTAAAATCTCCCAACAAACAAAAGTCCAGGACAAGAAGGCTTCACAGGTGAATTCTACCAAAAATTTAGAGAAGATTTAACACCTATCCTTCTGAACTATTACAAAAAATTGCAGAGGAAGGAACACTCCCAAATTCCTTCTATGAGGCCAGCATCACCCTGATACCAAAATCAGATAAAGATATCACAAAAAAAGAAAATTACAGACCAATATCACTGATGAACATAGATGCAAAAATCCTCAACAAAATACTAGCAAATACTTTAAAAGGATCATATATCATGATCAAGTGAGATTTATCCCAGGGTTGCAAGGATTTTTTAAATATCTGCGTATCAATCAATGTGACGCACCACATTAACAAACTGAAGAATAAAAACCATATGACCATCTCAATAAATTCAGAAAAAGCTTTTGATAAAATTCAACATCCATTTATGATAAAAACTCTCCAGAAAACAGGCACAGAGGGAACATACCTCAACATAATAGGGTCATACATGACAAACCCACACCTAATATCATACTCAATGGTGAAAAGCTGAAAGCGTTTCCTCTAAGATCAGGAACAAGGCAAGGATGCCCACTCTCACCACTTTTATTCACCATAGCTTTGGAAGTCCTAGTCACAGCAATCAAAGAAGAAAAAGAAACAAAAGAAATCCAGATTTGAAAGGAAGAAGTAAAACTGTCACCGTTTGCAGATGATATGATACTATGCACAGAATATACTAAAGACGCCACCAGAAAATTACTAGAGCTCATCAGTGAATTTGGCAAAGTGCAAAATACAAAATTAATATACAGAAATCTGCTGCATTTCTATACACTAACAACGAAGTATCACAAAGAAAAATTAAGGAAATAATTCCATTTACCACCACATCTGTATTTACTAAAAAAATCTTACTACTTATTCTAACAAAAATTACTTAAGCTTTTCCTAAACATAAGTGACTTTAAAATTTTCATACCAGTGCTTTTTAAAAACCTCTGCCTACATTCTTTCTCATTTTAAAAATCACACTTAAAATCTAGTGTCTTACAACTTGTTAATCATTATTCTACATATCTGTTTAATACTAGAAAGACCATTCAAGTTTTTCCAGAATCGTATCAATGCCATTTATTGCCTAATTTTCAACACCTTAGAATGTGTTATCTAGGTAACGATTTCTTTAGCCTTAAATATTTAAAGTGCTTATTTCTATCAATTTTATCTTCATCACTGTGCAGCTTTTAAATTCACATGGCAATACCATTTGCTGCATCATTTTAAAAAGAAACAACTCTTATTAAGTACCCATCTCAAAAGCAGGTCAACAGCACAGCTATTTCGATGCTACTGCAGATTTCATATGCTCTTTATTTATTAATGGACTTGGGACTTCATGTTTTGCATTACTTTTATGTTTGAAATACTTGAAAAGACTTCTTACTCCCCTGTGCCATCTGTCAGCATTTTGTTTCTTTTGACTCAATTCGCTGTACAGTTTTAACTAAAAACTAAACTTCATCTCTAGGAAGTCACTCACTTATTAAAATTTAGAACTCATCATGTTTTATTTTGTGATTTTACAAGCTTTCAGAACCTTATCCAAAGTCACAAGTTCAAACAACATGATCAAAGGAAGGAGTAAATGAAGTGACAAAATTTTTCTAAAAATTTATGACACAAACACATCATGTTTACTGAAGAAATTTAGAATATTTAGATTGTCACCAGATACACCAGTTATTCCTAATATTTTAGTGTATTTTCTTTTGGATTTCAGTCAATGTCCTTATATGGATAAACTGGTGGTACACATATTACTCACAATAATTAGACTAAAATTTATATGCTCTTGAAACTGTACTATCTTTATTTTATTTAATACATAGTGAATATTTTTTATTTTAATACAGATATGTTTATATTAAACTAACTGGTCACAATGTTTCTTTCAATTAATGGGTTTCTCTTTATGCTATTAACTGACTTTCTTTGTTGTTGTTGTTGTTGTTGTTTTGCGGTACGCGGGCCTCTCACTGCTGTGGCCTCTCCCGTCACGGAGCACAGGCTCTGGACGCGCAGGCTCAGCGGCCATGGCTCACGGGCCCAGCCGCTCCGCGGCATGTGGGATCTTCCTGGACCGGGGCACGAACCCGTGTCCCCTGCATCAGCAGGCGGACTCTCAACCACTGTGCCACCAGGGAAGCCCCTGAATTTCTTTTTAAGCTTATAGTTTCTCTATTCCAATGTTACATGAAAAATTCTTACTCTTCAAAGCTCAGATCAAATACCGCTTCACCCACAAATTATTCCATTATATAATCCAGTCAGAAAATATATTCATTTATTTGTTCTCATAGCACTTATTTCAATAATTTTTATCCATTGCAATTTTGTATTAAAATTTCTATGTACACTCTATTAATATTCTGATTGCATATAATCTCTTGTACCATGATTTACCTATAGTTGTAATTCTCAGGAACCAGCACAGTGTTCAGAATATAGTCCAGAATAAAATGGAAGGTCAATAAATTCCAAATAATATTGAGCTTTGAAAGGATATCAAATACAATTTTGGACCTCTTCCAAACTGACATTCCTAATAATATCAATACTTTAGAGTGATCCAAAGAAATTGATGGATATATAATCTATCTCATCAATTTTTTTGGAGACATTTTATATATATATGTACACACACATATATATGTGCACACACACACATATGTATAATACTATATATATAACATGTTTAAGTGCTGGGATTCATAAATATATTTGAGGAAGTGTTCTTTTTTTTTACTACATACTTCTTGATATGGAAAGATACATGGTCTTTCTAAAGCACACAGTGTTGGA
The DNA here is from genome assembly GCF_003031525.2 of Neophocaena asiaeorientalis asiaeorientalis. Lineage (NCBI taxonomy): Eukaryota > Metazoa > Chordata > Mammalia > Artiodactyla > Phocoenidae > Neophocaena > Neophocaena asiaeorientalis. The sequence goes on from NW_020172724.1 coordinate 3,383,209, forward strand.
CAATTTTGTTGAAGTTGCTGGAGTCATCTTGGGGAAGAATAAAAGAAATAGCAACATTCTGGAAAAGTCAGACTGCAGTAGTTGAGCTGTCTAAGGTGGCCTCATTATGTGTAAATTAGAACACTCATCTGTTAGACATCAAGACTGTTTTCAACCAGATACGTGACATCACAGTCATATGTAATTTAATCATGTTGTCAGTCAAAGACCTCATTAATAAAAAGAGAATTATATATAATGAAATGTGACATTGAGAGCTGAACCATTCTTTCAAACAACTTACTCATTCCCACTTCCTAAATTTGCTACGAGGAAAGTCCCAACTTTACTGACTCAGAAATCATTCTTCCAATTCCCTGCACCTTTTTGCCATTATCATTGCACACTTGAAATTATAATAATGCACTTTTACCTGTATTCCATATACAGACATTTAACAATGCACTTACATCATTTTCATTTGCTGCATTTTCACCCTTAGGCAGGAGGCAGGTGGGAAAAAGAAGAAAAAAAGAGGGAGAAGGAACTATAAGAGGAATTACAGAATAGTCACAATTTTAACTTAAAGCTTCTACAAAGGAGAAAATTGGCATTCATTAATAACTAACAACGTACCTAGCAAGTACTTTAAACACCTTATCTAAATTTCCAAAATTTCTATAATCTAGGTATTCTCATCATTTTATAGATTAAAAAAGAGGATCTATGAAGTTTAATAAATTTCTCAATATTCCAAACATGAAATTGTGAAAAGGAAATTCAAAGTTCGCTCTTTTAGAGGTTTTGCCATTTTCACTCCATTATCCTGTTTCTAAACTATAGAAGGATCATGTTCCACATACAACTAACTTCCTTATTTCGTAAAATACATCATGAGAAGAGAATGGTTCAAGGCAAGTAGTCTGGAGGAAAATGATAGGAAGACCTTGAAAGATTTGAAGTAACTGGTTTGAAGCCCTGATTGACATCTTAGAAAAAGCACCTGGCTCAGTTGTACCTATTCCCCAACTAGGGCTTGAACCCATGTCCCCTGCATTGGCAGGCGGATTCTTAACCACTGCACCACCAGGGAAGGGGATGTCACTTTTAAGGTACATTAACATTTAGTAAACATGTTACTTGTATAAAGGCATTCATTTGAACTCATACGTCTAATTCACTTCATTCAAATATTCCTTTTGAAATAACAAATGTATTTTAAAATTGAAAATAAATCTGTCCTTTCTATAAGGAAATGGAAGATAGGAATGGATGTCATCAATAGAAAACTGAAATTCAGAGGAGGCTGCTTTGAAAGAAGTACTGAGAAGCTAATAACATGAAACATGTAAAAGAAATCCTGCCTGGAGAGTATGTAGACAGAATATCTCAGGGCAAAGACAAAACTAAACAGAAATAGAAACAAATGTAAAACAATAAAACAACCAAGCTCAGAGCAGAAGGTGCCAGTTCAGTCTGTGAGGCTCCAAATGGAAGGATTTTGTGAAATAACTGGCCAAGGTGTCCACCCAAATTTAATGCAAATGGGGGTGGGTGTGCAAAGGCAGGTAGTATGTGAGACCTGTTGTGGGAGTCAGAGAAGGTGAGAGGGTCCCCACCATCAGAGAAGGTGAGACGCTCCCCACTATCATTAGCTTTTCACAGCTAACAGGGAAGGCAGTCACTCTTGAATCAATGAACTTCCGGGCAACTGGCTTGCCTGGTCGCCCACTTCCTCACTGCCTCCCAGGAAACTGAACTCCAATATAGAAAAACAAAACGGCTAAAATGTAAATAGCTTCTTTTCCCATTGATTTAGACTAACCCATATGAATATGTAACCACACCAATATGACAAGCAATTTATAAATTCTTGAATAAATATATGTAAAGTTTCACTAGCCTAAAAGGAGGACACTTCTGAAAATTCAGTGGTAGTAGCCTCCAATAAAGCAGTCTCACTCCCAGAAACAGGAAGAAACCTAAACACATTTTATGTACTCTGTAAGATAGTAAAGAGGAGGTTCCAATTACAGAAAATATCTGATATCAAGTTAAAACTTCTATAAAAATATTGTAATTTTATGTCATGAAAACCATCAGGAACAGGAACTCAAAGAAATAATTTTTAAATTGACTAAAGAAATGTAACAATAGACCAAAGTTAATTATGATTAGTATATATGGAGCTCATACCTATATAAAAAAGTCAGTATAAATATATATTATGGAAATTTCAAATATATATTATTTTCAAACATATGTGTACATGTATATATAAATTCCCTGCCTAAAACAATCAATGATCCATATATGCACAAAGAAAATATTTTTTAGAGTAAATTACTGATTGCTGGTGAATGGTACGAGGAACTACACCTGCTCATGTATTTGTTGGAGTTGTAAGCTGGTATGATCTTTCTGAAGGGAAATTTGGCAACGTGCAAAGTAATGCCCCTAAACAGATCCAAATATACATGGCAGTCAGTTTAAAATACAGTGGCCCCCAAATAGTTTTCTACAGATGTGGGAGTTCCGTAAAAGTGAAAGCAATATTTTCAAATCAGTAGTGAAAAGAGAGCTCATTCAATAACCAGTGACAGAGAATATATTAATAAATGAGGATCCCATTCTCTCTTAGAAATCTCTTTACCTCTCAATGATCTAAATAATTCACACGTTATTTATACATCCTCTCTATTTTTTTGAACTCATGATTCTGTTTTTAAAATTAATTCATCTGAAAAAGAACACATAATATTTCAGGTGTTAATAAGTTGTTATACAAATAATAAAAAATAGCATAGCAAGGCAGAGTGTATTCTTGACAGGCTGATTCTTTTTACAGGATGGTGAAGGACTTCTAGAAAGGCTGAAGAAGGGAGGGAGGGACTGGGCATCTGAGAGAGCATTCCAGACAAAGGAAACCACCACTGCAAAGACCCTGAAGTGGAGGGGTACTTGACAAGGTGTGGCACAAGAAGCAGGCCAGCTAGCGGAAGAAGAGTGAGACACAGAGTTAAAAGGACAGCCAATGATTATATGACTCAATGCCTGTACATCATCTAGGATTCCAGGTTTTAGTCTGAATCAGATTTTGAGCAGAGTATGACAGGATTTGTCTTACGTTTTAGAAGTACCACACTAGATACACTGCAGAGAATAGAGAAGTTAGAGGATGTCATAATGAGATATGATGAGATATGATGACTGTAGGTCATGATAAATGATTTGATTCTGGATAGAATCAGAATCAGATTATATTAAGGTGGTTTCCTTTGCCTGGAATCAGAATTCTGATATATTGAAAGTAGGGCCAATAGAATTGGTTGATTGTGTTATGTATAAAAGGGAGGAATCAAGTTTGACTCAAGGTTGACAGGAAACGCTCAATATTGTTAATTTGCACAGAGAAGCACACCACACACACACACTTCACAATACAAAGAGTGATCTGCACAAAACAACTGATCATAAATAACCAATGCACATATGAAATCATGTCCAGTATTTATGTGTCAAGTAAGGTCAATACCACATGAATTTGGCAAATATTAAATTCTTTGATGATCCAAGGCTGGCAAGGCTGTGCAGAAGGCTGTGCAGAAGCAAGTGTTTTCACACATGGAGCAATAATTTTTCAAAAAATACTTTTATAGGAATATTGGATAGTTTGTCTCATATTTAATACATGGGCATTCTATGATCTGATAACCTCATGACTAGGAATTTTTCCTGAGAATTCACTTGTATACATTAGCCAAGGAAAATGTACAAAAATATTCATTACATTACTGATTTAACAGCAAATCATAGACTCAACCAAAACATTTATTATATGCTAATCAGTGCAGCTATAGTTATTAAAAAATAAAGCAGTTGAGAAGAATGAGGTAGAATCATATGTACTGGACAAATGTAGAAGAAGTACGTGAAATTAATAAACTTTACAAAAGATAACTGAATTTAAGTAATTTACAGAAATAGGTGCTTAAACAATCATGGCATTATTTTTCAGGAAAACTACATGAAATTCTTAAAAACAGTTATTTGGGGGATGAAGAACTCTGAAGTAGGTGGTAATGAATAATTTCATGGGTTTTTTTTTTTGTTCTTTTGCGGTACGCGGGCCTCTCACCGCTGCGGCCTCTCCTGTTGCAGAGCACAGGAAATTTACTAATTTAAGAGAAACATATAAACTTCTATGAATCAGTTTATGCGAAGAGGAATTATTAGATGGAAAACCTGAAAATATTCATGATATTTAATCTTAAAAAATGGCAAAATAATAAGAAATAGAATTGCAATTGTGCTAGACAAGATAAATATCAAAAATTAAACTCAGTAAAGTCTGGATCCTTGGGGAAGCTATAAATGTGAAACATGAAAGGGAAATTCTAGGTGTAAAAGGAGCATTGTTAATTTAAATATATTGTAAGGCAATTTTATTATTTGTTTTATTTTATAAAGTTTTTGTGACATGGTTTTTCCCAGAAAATTTATATTTAAAATATCCAGAATGATGATAAGATATAAACTGTTTAAAAGAATATTTTTTTGGTAACCAAACATGAAAATAAGGGTGTAGATAGATTGTCTAAGTGTAGTTTTCATTTTCATCTACTATCTAGTGTACTCATGTGTTTAAACTTTGTGCAGATTTTATAAATAATTAACAACTCCAGATCATCTTGTAGGTGAACCCTGAATGGTTGATTTATTCTCTAAAGTAAGAATATTTATTTAGGTAGATGGGAAGTACTTTATGAAGAATAGAATAATAAAGCATGTTATTTAGTCATGCTATTTGTTAAGGACTGTTATTATTATCATCATTAATGATCAAAGTTATTAATAATAAAAATACAGAAATCTGGAGTCATCTGTGATTTCTCTTTCAAACACGTTTTAAACCTGTTTAAAAAGCTTGTCACCTCTACCTTCAAAGAGACCCAGATTCCACTGACTGTTCTACAGTACCACCAATCCCCTGCTGTGAGCCCCATCTTGTTTGCTGAATTACTGCAACACTACTTCTAACTTTGCTCTACCTACCTCTAGAGTCAGCTGTCTACATAGCAGCCAGAGTTATCCTTTAAAATAGTGAATTATTTAATTCCATTCCTCTAATTAAAAATTGCTTAGAATTTCAAACTGTGTAAAAAGCCAATGCACTTAGAATTATCTACAAAGCCCTGATTCCCTCTCTATTAGATTTCTTCTGCTCTATCGTTTGCCCACTTTGTTATAGCCTCTTGACATCTTTTGAGTTCTTCTAACTTGTCAGACATAATCTTACATTGGGATTTTTGCACTAGATGTTTCCTCTAATTAGATTTTTGCCCCCAGATATGTGCCTGGAAAACTACGTCACCTCCTTCAAGACTGTTCAAATGCTACCTTCTCAAAGGTTGCTCATCCTACTTAAAACTGCACACTCAGCACTCTCAATCGTTTTTTCCTCTGTTCATTTTTTCCCATAGCTTTTATTATCTTCTAACAACCTAAATTATTTTTAATGTGCATAGAGTATATTATTCATCATTTATCCACAATGGGAACGTAATTTTCACAAGGCAATGATCTATAACTGTTTTATTTAATGATGTAAATCAAGTATTTAGAAGCAGGCCTGATACATAATAGGTGCTTAGAACACATGTGTTGAGTGAATACATGAGTGAATTAATAAATGAAGGGGTATTCTATAATGTCCTAGACCTGTTGAAATAACCAACTCTGTAGCTGACCTACCTCCAGACATCTTATGAGAAAATAACTTTCTAATTGCTTGAGAAGTGATCATTGTTTTCTATTACCAATAGCTGAAATGCTCTATTTGAGATAACGGATAATTTCTCTTTTAAAACATTATTCACTCAGGTCCTAGTAGAAGCAAGGCTAAACAGAAAGTTTAAAAGCATAGATGATTTTGTACTCATGTATTTTTAAAAACACATAGTTTAAAATATGTCAGATCTCCAACACAACTCACCAATATTAAATACATGAAAGAAAATTTTTGTGATTATACCAGACCAGTGATCTTGCAACCAGATGCCACTTCTTATAACAACAGATGTCACAGATGATACAATGAATTCTTAGAACTGTTTCCAATGAAATAAAACAATCTCCAACCAGATCTGATAGCACACAGCTGTTATTCCTAATGCACAAAGGCTAATTCTTTACTTTACATGACAATAATAGCTATTTTTGGAACTTAGTGCACCTGGCAACCCAGACTCACGTAACTCATCTGCTGTATTGATTATCAAAGACTAATCTTTTGGAAAGCCTTGGAACCATACCTTGTTATCCGTGCACCTGTAATTATCCATACTCTACTTTCTTAAAATCATACATCTTCATATGTTATTATATACTTTCCCTGAAGAAGGTATAACTCAGAATATTATTCAATGATATGTCCTCCTATACTATTGAGTGTCAATATTGCTATTTGGCAGTTAAGTCACATGGTGACTTGCTTCATTCATCTATTACCATCATATTGAATACTTGTACAATCAGTCTATATAAAGAGTGAGATAATCTATCAAGTAATATTTAATTTCATCAATTGATGATGGTGTGATTCATCTATCCATAAAATGGAAGAATCAGTTAACAAGTATTTAATTCCAGAGCTCAGCACTATACTGGGTAACATGAAAGACTACAAAATACTTATATGTTATATTATTTTGAAGTTTCAGGCTAAAAGATGAATATAATGGGTCATTAAGATCAAAGAGGTCAGTGACTAGTACAGTCTAAACTTTTACAGTAAAATTTATGAAATAAACATGAATAGTAAACTGCAGAGATGGGAGCTATCAAGGTAAATTTTTGAGGTGGGTGGTGACTTAATAGCTGGATTTGAAGTTTTCAAGTTTTCCAAGATGGTGGGGAAGCATGCCAGGCATAGAGCAGCTGAAAAGCACAGGAACAAAAAGGATATTCAGAGAACTATTGAAATGTTTGTGATGCCAGAGAGAATATGAAATATCTTACACTTGTGCGTACCTACATGCAGGTTGTGAACAGATTATAGAGTTACTGAAATATAAGAAAATAAATGAAAATAAATCTAAGTTTTATGATTTGCGCATGAGAAGGTTAGAAGAAAACTGGTGCAGAATAATAATTAATAGGAAAAAATAAAAGAAACAACTGGATCAAAAGACAGACATAAAAAAAAAAAAAAAAAAAAAAAAAAAAAAAAAAAAAAAATACCCCCAAAAAAAAAAGACAGACATAAAACAATGACCCCAGAGTAAGATGACAAAGGTTTTAACCTGGATTATGAAATGACATTTAAGTAGAATAAATGAATTCATATGTCAATTCAATGGGAAAAAAATCACTGAATATCTAAAGTAAGGTGTAACTTGATCAATAAAAAAGTCAAAGAACGTCAGTTCCGATCACCACCACACCTGCTTTTAAATTATTAAACATAGCAATCCAAAACATCTAGAGAATAAGATTATGAAAACTGAATACTAACTACCTAGTTTTAACAAGTATTAATTATTTTCAGATTATTTTCATGTTTTTACAAATAAAGTATTAAATTTCAGTTATTCATGGCCAATTATAAATGAAATTGCAGAAAGTCATTTAGATGGCAGAAAACTGTCTTTTCAAAGACAAATCCACAACAACAAAGAGAAAATTTTGGAAAGTGGGTCAATAATTGGTACCTAATTCATTAAATCTGGTATAAGGAATGGCTAAGTGTTTCATGGCTGACTTCAACAATCAAGCTCAATGTAGCTTCTGGAAACTGCAAATATTCAAGAACTTAAGAAATCAGGTACTAAATTTATTTATCAGGAAAACATGCAAAGAGAGAAGAAAATACAGCCCATACAAATTAAAATAAAAAAAAGGAGTCAATAGAAACTATCCTTCATCAAGCCCAGATGTTGAACTTTTATTAGATGACACTTCAAATCAGCTATTTTAAATATGCTAAAGGAACTAAAGGAAACCATGCGTAAAGAGCCAAAAAAAGTGCAATAATGTCTCACCAAACACAGAACATCAAAGAGATAAAAAGTATAAAAAGAAACAGAAAACTAGATATTTTAAACAATATAATTTGGAAACTCTAGAAATCAGATTCTCTCTCCACAGGGTTTGGTGTTGCTGTCTTTTGCTGTTGTTGATGTTTGTTTCTTTAGTGATTGACATAAACTAATTCTGTAAAATCTGTGTTCTTTGCCATTTGTAGCTATTGAAGTCTCTGTTCAGTTAGCTTAGTAATCAGCTAATTATTTGATGGAGATTTTTTAAGTGACTGGTACCAATAAATCTCCCATTTTGTGCTGAGTGATTCTGTGTGTGTTGGAGCACAAAGGAGTGAAGAGAAAATGGAATCACATAGAAGGCAACTTTTTGTACACTACTGAAATTCAATTGTTATTAATCTGAAAGAGATTGTTATATTGATATATAGAGGTGTTACGTGTAATACCCAGGTCAACAAATAGAAAATAACTTTAAATATAGAGTATATAGAAGTGCAACTGAGTTTATATATTGGTCTTGTATCCTATGACTTCACTGAATTCACGTATAGTTTTACAAGTGTTTGTTATTGTTCTTAAATCACTGGAATTATATAAAATGTTGTCTGGAAGGAGGGACAGGTTTATTTCCTCTTTCCCAATGTGTACGCCTTTTATTTAGCTTACAGCAGTCCCCCCTTATCGGAGGGGGATATATTCCAAGACCCCCAGTGGATGCCTGGAACTGTGGGTAGTACTGAAACCTGTATATACCATGTTTTTTCCTGTACATACATACCTGTGATAAAGTTTCATTTATAAATTAGGCACAGTAAGAGATTTACAATAGGGACTTCCCCGGTGGTCCAGTGGTAAAGAATCCATGTTACAATGCAGGGGACGCGGGTTCGATCCCTGGTCAGGGAACTAAGATCCCACGTGCCACAGGGCAACTAATCCCGCACAGCACAACTACTGAGCATGCACGCCTCAACTAGTGCCCACGGGCCGCAAACTACAGAAATGACAGAGCCCACATGCCCTGGACCCTGCACACGAATAGAGAAGAGAAAACCCACACTCCACAACTAGAGAGAAGACTGCGTACCACAATGAAGAGGACGTACACTGCAAGGAAAAGATCCCGCGTGGCTCAACAGAGATCCCCCAGGCCACAACTAAGACCTGATGCAGCCAAAAATAAATAAAATAAATTTTTAAGAAAGAGATTAATAATTATAAAAAATTAAAAGAATATACTGTAATAAAAGTTATGTGAATATAGTCTCTTTCTCTCTAAAAATATCTTACTGTACAAAGTTAATGCCCTTTCCATCTTAACTAGGCACTTGTCACTCACCTTGGCTCGAACTTTGGCAGTTCGAGGTGCAACAGCAAAACTAGCGTGAATTTCTTTTTCCTTCTCCACAATTTCACAGGTAGAAGATTCATTCTTTTTTTTTTAACTTTTTTTAAATTAATTTTTTAAATAGCAGGTTCTTATTAGTCATCAGTTTTATACACATCAGTGTATACATGTCAATCCCAATCTCCCAATTCATCACACCACCACCACCAAGACCCCGGCTGCTTTCCCCCACTTGGTGTCCATACGTTTGTTCTCAACATCTGTGTCTCAATTTCTGCCTGGCAACCCAGTTCATCTGTACCATTTTTCTAGGTTCCAAATATATAAGTTAATACGATATTTGTTTTTCTCTTTCTGACTTACTTCACTCTGTATGACAGTCTCTAGATCTATCCACGTCACAACAAAAGACCCAATTTCATTCCTTTTAGGGCTGAGTAATATTCCATTGTATATATGTACCACTTCTTCTTTAATCATTCATCTGTTGATGGGCATATAGGTTGCTTGAATAACCTGGCTATTGTAAACAGTGCTGCAATGAACATTGGGGTACATGTATCTTTTTGAATTATAGTTTTCTCTGGGTATATGCCCAGCAGTGGGATCGCTGGATGGTATGGTAATTCTATGTTTAGTTTTTTAAGGAACCTCCATACTGTTCTCCATAGTGGCTGTACCAATTTACATTCCCACCAACAGTGCAAGAGAGTTCCCTTTTCTCCACACCCTCTCCAGCATTTGCTGTTTGTAGATTTTCTGATGATGCCCATTCTAACTAGTGTGAGGTGATACCTCGTTATAGTTTTGATTTGCATTTCTCTAATAATTAGTGATGTTGAGCAGCTTTTCATGTGCTTCTTGGTCATCAGTATGTCTTCTTTGGAGAAATGTCTATTTAGGTCTTCTGCCCATTTTTGGATCAGGGTTCTTTTTTTGAATATTGACTTGGATGAGCTGTTTATATATTTTGGAGACTAATCCTTTGTCCATTGATTCCTTTGCAAATATTTACTCCCATTCTGAAGGTTGTCTTTTCATCTTGTTTATGGTTTCCTTTGCTGTGCAAAAGCTTTGAAGTTTCATTAGGTCCCATTTGTTTATTTTTGTTTTTATTTCCTTTACTCTAGGAGGTGGGTCAAAAAATATCTTGCTGTGATTTATGTCAAAGAGTGTTCTTCCTATGGTTTCCTCTAAGAGTTTTATAGTGTCCGGTCTTACATTTAGGTCTCTAATCCATTTGGATTTTATTTTTGTGTATGGTGTTAGGGAGTGTTCTAATTTCATTCTTTTACATGTAGCTGTCCAGTTTTCCCAGCACCACTTACTGAAGAGACTGTCTTTTCTCCATTGTATATCCTTGCCTCCTTTGTCATAGATTAGCTGACCATAGGAGTGTGGGTTTATCTCTGGGCTTTCTATCTTGTTCCACTGATCTATGTTTCTGTTTTTGTGCCAGTACCATATGGTCTTGATTACTATAGCTTTGTAGTATAGTCTGAAGTCAGGGAGTCTGATTCCTCCAGCTCCATTTTTCCCCTCAAGACTGCTTCGGCTATTCGAGGTCTTTTGTGTCTCCATACAAATTTTAAGATTTTCTGTTCTAGTTCCATAAAAAATGCCATTGGTAATTTGATAGGGATTGCACTGAATCTGTAGATTGCTTTCGGTAGTAGAGTCATTTCCACAATATTGATTCTTCCAATCCAAGAACATGGTATATCTCTCCATCTGTTGGTATCATCTTTAATTTCTTTCAGCAGTGTCTTATAGTTTTCTGCATACAGGTCTTTTGTCTCCCTAGGTAGGTTTATTCCTAGGTATATTATTCTTTTTGTTGCAGTGGTAAATGGGAGTGTTTCCTTAATTTCTCTTTCAGATTTTTCATCATTAGTGTATAGGAATGCAAGAGATTTCTGTGCGTTAATTTTGTATCCTGCAACTTTACCAAATTCATTGATTAGCTCTAGTAGTTTTCTGGTGGCATCTTTAGGATTCTCAATATGTATAATATCATGTCAACTGCAAATGGTGACAGTTTTACTTCTTGTTTTCCAATTTGTATTCCTTTTATTTCTTTTCCTTCTCTGATTGCCATGGCTAGGAATTCCAAAACTATGTTGAATAATAGTGGTAAGAGTGGACATCCTTGTCTTGCTCCTGTTCTTACAGGAAATGCTTTCAGTTTTTCACCATTGAGAATGATGTTGGCTGTGGGTTTGTCGTATATAGCCTTTATTACGTTGAAGTAGGTTCCCTCTATGCCCACTTTCTGGGAAGTATTCATCATAAATGGGTGTTGAATTTTGTGAAAAGCTTTTTCTGCATCTATTGAGATGATATGGTTTTTATTCTTCGATTTGTTAATATGGTGTATTACACTGATTGATTTGCATATATTGAAGAATGCTTGCATACCTGGGATAAATCCCACTTGATTATGGTGTATGATCCTTTCCATGTGTTGCTGGATTCTGTTTGCTAGTATTTTGTTGAGGATTTTTGCATCTATATTCATCAGTGGTATTGGTCTGTAATTTCCTTCTTTTGTAGTATCTTTGTCTGGTTTTGGTATCAGGGTGATGGTGGCCTCATAGAATGAGTTTGGGAGTGTTTCTTCCTCCGCAATTTTTTGGAAGAGTTTGAGAAGGATGGGTGTTAGCTCTACTCTAAATGTTTGATAGAATTCACCTGTGAAGCCATCTGGTCCTGGACTTTTGTTTGTTGGAAGATGTTTAATCACAGTTTCAATTTCATTACTTGTTATTGGTCCGTTCATATTTTCTATTTCTCCCTGGCTCGGTCTTGGTAGGTTATACCTTTCTAAGAATTCGTCCATTTCTTCCAGGTTGTCCATTTTATTGGCATAGAGTTGCTTACGCTAGTCTCTTAGGAGGCTTTGTATTTCTGCGGTGTCTGTTGTAACTTCTCCTTTTTCAGTTCTAGTTTTATTGATTTGAGTCCTCTCCCTCTTTTCTTGATGAGTCCGACTAATGGTTTATCAATTTTGTTTATCTTCTCAAAGAACCAGCTTTTAGCTTTATTGATCTTTGCTATTGTTTTCTTTGGTTCTATATCATTTATTTCTGCTCTGATCTTTATGATCTCTTTCCTTCTGCTAAGTTTGGGTTTTCTTTGTTCTTCTTTCTCTAGTTCTTTAGGTGTAAGGTTAGATTGTTTATTTGAGATTTTTCTTGTTTCCTGAGGTAGGCTTCTATAGCTATAAACTTCCCTCTTACAACTGCTTTTGCTGCAACCCATAGGTTTTGGATCGTCGTGTTTTCATTGTCATTTGTCTCTTAGGTATTTTTTGATTTCCTTATTGATTTCTTCAGTGATCTCTTGGTTATTTAGTAACGTAGTGTTTAGCATCGATCTCTTTGTGTTTTTTACATTTTTTCCCTGTAATTCATTTCTAATCTCATAGCACTGCGGTCAGAAAAGATACTTGATATGATTTCAATTTTCTTAAATTTACTGAGGCTTGATTTGTGACCCAAGATGTGATCTATCCTGGAGAATCTTCAGTGCACACTTGAGAAGAAAGTGTAATCTGCTGTTTTGGGATGGAATGTCCTATAAATATCAATTAAATCTATCTGGTCTATTGTGTCTTTTAAAGCTTCTGTTTCCTTAATTATTTTCATTTTGGATAATCTGTCCATTGGTGTAAGTGAGGTGTTAAAGTCCCCCACTAGTATTGTATTACTGTCGATTTCCTCTTTTATAGCTGTTAGCAGTCGCCTTATGTATTGAGGTGCTCCTATGTTGGGTGTATATATATTTATAATTGTTCTATCTTCTTCTTGGATTGATCCCTTGATCATTATGTAGTGTCCTTCCTTGTCTCTTGTAACATTATTTTAAAGTCTATTTTACCTGATGTGAGTATTGCTACCCCAGCTTTCTTTTGATTTCCACTTGCATGGAGTATCTTTTTCCATCCCCTCACTTTCAGTCTGAATGTGTCCCTAGGTCTGAAGTGGGTCTCTTGTAGACAGCATATAGATGGGTCTTGTTTTTGTATCCATTCAGCAAGCTTGTGTCTTTTGGTTGGAGTATTTAATCCACTCACATTTAAGGTAATTATCGATAGACATGTTCCTATTACCATTATATTAATTGTTTTGGGTTGGTTTTTGTAGGTCTTTTTCTTCTCTTGTGTTTCCCACTTAGAGAAGTTCCTTTAGCATTTGTTGTATAGCTGGTTTGGTGGTGCTGAATTCTCTTAGCTTTTGCTTGTCTGTAAAACTTTTGATTTCTCCATCGAATCTGAATAAGATCCTTGCCGGATAGAGTAATCTTGGTTGTAGGTTCTTCTCTTTCATCACTTTAAGTATATCATGCCATGCCCTTCTGGCTTGTAGAGTTTCTGCTGAGAAATTAGCTGTTAACCTTATGGGAGTTCCCTTGTATGTTATTTGTCGCTTTTCCCTTGCTGCTTTCAATAATTTTTCTTTGTCTTTGACTTTTTCCAATTTGATTCCTATGTGTCTCAGTGTGTTTCTCCTTGGGTTTATCCTGTATGGAACTCTCTGCGCTTCCCGGACTTGGGTGGCTATTTCCTTTCCCATGTTAGGGATGTTTTCGACTATCATCTCTTCAAACATTTTCTCAGGTCCTTCCTCTCTCTCTTCTCCTTCTGGGACCCATATAATGCAAATGTGGTTGCGTTTAATGTTGTCCCAGAGGTCTCTTAGGCTGTCTTCATTTCTTTTCATTCTTTTTTCTTTATTCTGTTCCACAGCAGTGAATTCTACCATTCTGCCTTCCAGATCACTTATCCATTCTTCTGCCTCAATTATTCTGCTATTGGTTCCTTCTAGCCTAGTTTTCATTTCAGTTATTGTATTGTTTATCTCTGCTGGTTTGTTCTTTAATTCTTCTAAGTCTTTGTTAAACATTTCTTGCATCTTCTCGATCTTTGCCTCCATTCTTTTTCCAAGGTCCTGGATCATCTTCACTATCATTATTCTGAATTCTTTTTCTGGAAGGTTGCCTATCTCCACTTCATTTAGTTGTTTTTCTGGTGTTTTTTCTTGTTCCTTCATCTGGTACATAGCCCTCTGCCTTTTCATCTTGTCTATCTTTCTGTGAATGTGGTTTTTGTTCCACAGGCTGCAGGACTGTAGTTCTTCTTGCTTCTCAGAAGATTCATTCTTACAGTAGATCTTAGCAAACCCAGTGTACACATTTTTTAAATTTCCTTATTAAGTCGAGAATTTTTACTTCTGACTTCTCTTTGGCATATCTGAATTGCCAGCATCACTACTCTTGTGATTTGGGGCTATTATTAAGTAAAGTAAGAGTTACTTGAACACAAGCACCGACAGTCAATATGATAAGAGAGAGCCATTAAGGTGCTAATGAGTGGAATACACTTTGACAAAGGTATAATTCACGTCCCAGTTTGGAGCGGGATGATGTGTGATATTTCATCCCTCTATTCAGAACAAGGTGAAATTTTAAAACTTATAAATTGTTCATTTATAGAATTTTCCATTTAATATTTTGGACTGTTTGACAAAAGGTCACTGAAACCTTGGAAAATGAAACTGCAGATAAGAGGGGACTACTATAAACTTAAAATATTTTTGACCTATTAAATGTTAATTTTTATTCACTCTCTATGACTCCTTACATTTTCTAGAAATGTGTACATTTCATTTAGGCCTTTAACTATCTTGGCTAATGTCTGAGGATTTAAACCAAATAATCTTCTGTCCCTGTGTTGCACAATACTAGAGACATAGATCATTCCCTATTCTGTCCTCAAAAAATTTAGAATGAATTATACTTTTTTGTTTCTTCAATAAACAGCACTGAGGTCAGTAAAAAGTAAGCTGCTTGCTCTAGGAACTATCTGTTCCTGGAAGTTAAGGTGTGAACAAATGCGCTATTTGACTTACCAGGAGTAACAGCTTTCCCATCAAGACTTGCTTCAAGACCCTCACCATGCACACTAATGCAAAGTCATTATGCCAATGTTACTTCCCAATATCAAGTCACTCCCATCCTGTAAGGCTCACTTTAAACATCACTCAGTCCAGGATCTAAACCCTATAAATGCCCTCCTCTGTTTTCTAAGTCAGACATTACTAAGACTCTATCCAGATTTTGTTCTCCCTTATTATAGTAAGTCTATTAAATTTAGCTTTGCTTGATCAACAGGTATTTTTGGTGGTCTTTTGGAGTATTCACAACTGATGAAGATTATTAAGACACTTTTATTATTTTAGTTCTCTTCCATTATTTATTTCTGTATTTCTAATTTCTTCCATTATTTATTTCTTTCCATTATTTATTTCGTCTGTATTTATTTCTATTTTTCATCACCTCTCTTTTTCCTTGACTGGTCTTGAAATGGTTTGTTAATCACGTTCAATTTTATTTTTCTTTTTCTGTCTCTGTTTCACTGAATTATAACTTTATATTTATTGTTTCCTTTCTACTTTTATATTTGCCCCCTGGCTCTATTTTACAATTCTTTTTAATTACATGCTCATTTTTAAAGATTTATCTTATTATTTTATAGTGTATGAGTTAGTGGCCTTTAGTAACACAACACTGTATAATCCATTACCACTGTCTAATTCCAGAATATTTTCATAACCTCAGAAAGAAATTTTATACCCATTACTAATCATTCCCCATTTACCTCACCAACCCCCCCACCCAAGACCCTGATAACAGCTAATCAACTTTATGTCTCTACAGATTTACCTATTCTGGGTTTTTTCATCTAAATGGAATCATACAATATGGTGCTTTTTGTTCTGGTTTCTTTTATTTAGCATAATGTTTTCAAGGTTTTTGTTTGTTGGAGATGTATCAATTCTTCATTCCTTTCATGACCAAATAATACTTTTTCATACCACATTGTTTATCCATTCATCAGTTCATAGATATTTGAGTTGTTTCTATTTTTTGGCTATTATGAATAATGCTGCTTTGAACATTGTTTCAAAGTCTATTTTGTCTGCTTTTATTAATATAGCCACTCCGGCTCTCTTTTGGTAACTACTATCTACCTATCTCCATCATTTCACTTTTAATATATTTGTGCCTTTGACTGTAAAATTTTCTTTTTGACAGTATGGAGTTTTCATGGTTTTCTTCCTTCTGCCTTTGGTTGGATTATTTAATCAACTCATATTTAATGTCATTATTCATAAAAAGCTGGATTTCCTTCTGCCTTTTTACTTTTTGTTTTCTATATACCATGACTTTTTTGACCCTTTATTACTCCTTTACTACTTGCTTTTGCATTAAATACTTTTACTGTAACATTTTAATTCCTTGAATGACATTTTTTACTATATTTTTGAGTTATCTGCTCTAGGGCTTACCGTATACGTTTAAATTTATCAGAATCAGCTTCAGATGTATGTTAACAATCCACTGAGATAAAAAATGTTACTACTATATAGATCAATTTCCTTTTCCTCTTTTTTGTACCATTATTGTTATGCATATTACATTTATATATGCTACAAACCCAATAATACATTGTAATAATTTCTACAATTATTGCATTATATTATTTATGTTAACTAAAGCTCAGATTAAAAGAGAGCAAGTATATGTTTATGGGGCTTGTTATATTTATCTTCTTGTTTACCATTTATGGTTCTTTTCACCTGTCCCTGTGGGTTTCAGTTATCATCTGACTTAATTTCCTTAGTGCAGTACAGCTTTGCTCCCACCCACTCCTTTGTTTTATTAGCAAATATATTTTTATATGTTAGGCCCCTGATAATATAATTACATACATTTGTTTTATACAATTGCTTTTAACATCAGTTAAGGGAGGAAAGAAGAAAAATATAAACGTATACTGTTCTTTATAATTGCATAATTACTTTTAACAGTGCTCTTTGTATTTTCATGATTTGCCAATTCCTGTCATCAACTGTTCTTTCAAAGAACTTTGCTGCAAAGTTGAACAAAGATATGGTGCAGTAACCAAAATAGGCAAATTGGGTTGTTGCTGATGCTTTTGTCTGGTCTCCAGAATGAACACAGAAAGCAGAGCTGCCCTGGCTGACCCACAGATATACAACCTGAAGTGAAGTCATCTCAGCTGAACTGCAGATCTGTGAGCATGAGAATAAATACCTAGTTTTATAAGTGACTGTATTTTGTGCTGATTTATTTTACAGTGAAATTGAGCCAACAAATATTAGAAAATGTATCATATATGTAACATTTTAAATAGCTTAAATAGCTGTATATAAATATATATCTATATATTGTGGAGCTCAGATAACCCCTGTCATCTGAGAAGTTACATGGAAGTACATATTGATGGCTAAGTAGTTGGAGAGGTTGATAAATAAATCAATAGAAAAATAACTAGATAACACTCTAGGGCATACATTTTAAAAGTACACAAGCATTTATGGAGAAAATTAAAAAGCTGACCTCAAAACTTCAGCACCTTGTCAAAATCAACATAAGCAAAATGATGTAACCCATACTGTCTCTTGCCCCACATGACTTATTTCCACATCAAAATGTGGTATGAATACATCTAACTGTCAGATTCTGCAAGACAGGGGGAAACCAGCAAGCCAAAGGAATCTTGAAATTGTTGATTTGACTTCCCAGGCTTTGCCTACTAGAAGGGACCTGAAATGCATGATGAGCAAGATAATCCTCAGTACACACACACACACACACACACACACACACACACACAGTTAAGTAAATCTTAGGAGAAAAAATCCAAGTGACCAATAAGCATGTGAGAATATATTCACTCTTCTTAATCATCAAAGAAGCAAATTTAATACCAAAGAGTCTTCAGATTCAGAAAGTTCTTTTAAAATCTGTCAGTACAATGATAATGATTATCATTTTACTGTGCCATTGGGAGTGTGAATTTTTATCCATATTTGGGGGCAGAATTTGGCAATATATCTAAAGATGAAGATGCATATAGCCTATGATTCACCAATTATTTATATTTAAACTCTATAGTAAGTATTTCACAAGTGTAGAATTGGACTTGTATATGAATATACATAGAGGCAGTGTTTTTAATCACAAAACCATATAAATCAAAAAAAATGTCCAACATGAAAATGTAAAAACATATTGCAATATGCCCTTACAGTGAAATACCATAAAGCAGTGCAAATATACTAAAGTATCACAACATGGATGGGTATCTAAACAGAAGACTAAGAAAATAAAAAGCATGTTGATGGCAACAATATTCTGTATATTAGCATTTAACACATTCAAAGTAATAACATATATTGGTTAAATGAAAAACATACATATTAAAATCTTAAAAATGTGTGACTATGGCAGTCTTCTTTCAAAATAAGTGTTTGACTCTTTAGGAAAGAATGTTGGTGTGATCAGGAAGGAGTAAGCAGATACAAATATTTTATCAAAGTTTTATGATACAGGATGGCTAAAATATACTCATACTATTTTTTTCCACTTGATATTCTGAGCTATTTTATAAAATATTAATAGAAAAGGAGGAAATATATTTTACCTGTTAATATTTTATCCAGCCTCCATGTTGGACTCTGTTTTAATAGTTTACAATAACTTTTGGGTTATTCATACATGGGTAGTATTTTGTAAATTATGACTTTTTTGTTTTATGTTTCAACGCTTTAAGCCTCCCATTGTATTTTCTAGCTTACTACAGGGGCAATGATATGAAACAGCCTTATCTTGCTCTAGATATGCAAGAATGTTTCTGTTGCCGCTTGCTGTTATCCATGAGACATGTTAGCAATTTCCCAGAAAAAAAATTTATCATAGAGGGCTGAATGTTTTCTAAAAATTATCATATAGTTACACATATTTACTAGATAATATAGCATATATTAGATATTAACCACTATTCAACTCTTAGGTAGGTAGGTTGATAGATGATAGATAAATAGACAGATAGATAATATATAGATACTGAGGCTATCATAAGATTATCACCCTTTTATGGCTCAGTGTAATGTTTGGTACTAAGATTTTCTGATGTCTAAGTATCGACTTTTCCTGTATATACATTTCTTACATTGCTGAATTTGACTTATGATTCCAAATATTTTATAGGTGACAGGAATTCATATTTTATGAAGTGTACTTTTCCAAATAAAATATCCAGTTTATATTAACCTCATAAAGTTTTAATTAGAATCTTGTTTCATTATTCTCTGAGTTTGCATAACATGGGGTTTATTTATTCTTTGAAGGTTTGCTCAAACTTGTATATAAAGCCATCTAGTGGCCTTTTGGAAGGAATAACTCTGATTACAATGCTAATGTCATTTTTTATTCATTCAGAATTTCTATCTCTTCTTTAGTTCATTTTAATAATATATCTCTTCAAAATTTATTGACATTCTTTTATTTGTATTATCCTCTTATTATTTTAAAAAGCCTTACTTTTACCATAGCTATGTCCATTGAATTACTTCAAACAATCTGAGATCTTTCTCTTATTTTTTAAGTTTTGTAGGATGTTGATTTGTTGGAGTGAGGTGGGGGAAGATGAGACTAGTCTCAAAAATAAACCTCTTTCAGTTTTACCTTTCCTATTTTTTATTTTTTTCTATTTTATTAATTATGCACATACTTTTATATTCTCCATTCTATCTTTCTTAGGTTTGTTATAATATTCCTTTTAAATAACCGTTTTATCAACACATGTATTTTCAAATAATAACTTCATTTTTTTTTTTTTAATAAATTTATTTATTTATTTTTGGCTGCGTTGAGTCTTCGCTGCTGCACCCGGGCTCTCCCCAGCTGCAGAGAGAGGGGGCTCTTCATTGCGGTGCACTGGCTTCTCACTGCGGCGGCCTCTCCCCGCTGTGGAGCACGGGCTCCAGTAGTTGTGGTGCACGGGCTTAGTTGCTCCGCAGCACGTGGGATCCTCCCAGACCAGGGCTCGAACCCGTGTCCCCTGCATTGGCAGGCGGACCCCCAACCACTGAACCACCAGGGAAGCCCAATAACTTCATTTTAAATACTACTTCGCTGAAGCCCTTAAGTTTTCAAGTGTAATAATTCGCTATCAATTAAGTATATATATATAATTGTAAATTGGTTTGTGCAATACTTTTAAATTTATAGTATTATAAATTAAAGACTTCCCTGGTGGTGCAGTGGTAAAGAATCTTCCTGCCAATGCCAGGGACACAGGTTCGAGCCCTGGTCTGGGAAGATACCACATGCCGCAGAGCAACTAAGCCCGGGCACCACAACTACTGAGCCTGTACTCTAGAGCCCATGAGCCACAACTACTAAAGCCCCCACACCTAGAGCCCCGTGCTCCACAATGAGAAGCCACCGCAATGAGAAGCCCGCACACTGCAAAGAAGAGTAGCCCCCGCTCGCCACAAATACAGAAAGTCTGCATGCCACAATGAAGATCCAATGCAGCCAAAAACAAATAAATGAATTAATTATAAATTAGTAAAATATTAATGTTTTTGCATGCCATTTGTTATGTATATTTTCATTGTACATGTAAAATGTATGATATTACTGGATGAATTATGTACAATTATGATCAACAGGAGCATATACCTTTCTGATATCACTTCTTGGAAATTCATTACATTGTAATATGTTGGCTTGACAATTTTACTTTTTAAATTTACATTTGATCATGCAGTGAATGAAAAGAATGTTAATTATCTGTTTTGGATTTGTACTACACACATACATATACACATTGCATATGTATACATATATTCATAATAAATATACACATACATATGAGTATACATACACATATATAATCAAGCTTGGTGGAAAACATAATCGCTCACTATTTTTTAAATCATTCTTAATTGTACTAAGTTTTGTCTAGATGTTCTATATTTGTAAGATATTATAGCTAGTTCAAACTCTGTGATTGAAGGCTTATTACAACTGACAGCAACACTGAAAATTTGCTTTGTATATCACACTGCTGTCTAATATTATTAGCTACATATGTGACTTCTTAATTTTGATTTATAAACTCCATTATTTTGTAGTGTCCTTTTTAAACTGTTTCTGCCTTAAATTCTTTTTTGTCTAACATTAATATACCCACACAACACTTTATTATATTTTGTTTAGTATTTCCCTGGCATTTGTCTTCTTTTTGTATATTTCAGACCTTTCTGTGAGGTTTTGTCATAGATATATTACCTACGAGCACCAAGTGGCTAGCTGACTTCGTTTCTTCCCACACTAATGTGACATTCTTTTCATTTTTCCCCACATTTAAGATTAAATGCATGTGGACATACATACACTACAAAATGTAAAATAGCTAGTGGGAAGCAGCCGCACAGCATAGGGAGATCAGCTCGGTGCTTTGTGTCCACCTAGAGGGGTGGGATAAGGAGGGTGGAAGTGAGACGCAAGAGGGAGGAGATATGCGGTTATATGTATATGTATAGCTGATTCACTTTGTTATAAAGCAGAAACTAACACACCATTGCAAAGCAATTATACTCAAATAAAGATGTTAAAAAAAAAAGAATAAATGCTTGATCAGCCTAGGGACCTTCAAGATGGCGGAAGAGTAGCACGTGGAGATCACCTTCCTCCCCACAAATACATCAGAAATACATCTACATGTGGAACAACTCCTACGGAACACCTACTGAATGCTGGTCGAAGACCTCAGACTTCCCAAAAGGCAAGAAACACCCCACGTACCTGGGTAGGGCAAAAGGAAAAAAGAAAAAACAGAGACAAAAGAATAGGGATGAGATCTGCACCTCTGGGAGGGAGCTGTGAAGGAAGAAAGGTTTCCACACACTAAGAAGCCCTTTCACCGGTGGAGACAGGGGGTCGTCAGGGGAAAGCTTCAGAACCACGGAAGAGAGCACTGCAACAGGGGTGCAGAGTGCAAAGAGGACAGATACCCGCACAGAGGATCGGTGCCAACCAGCACTCACCAGCCAAGAAGGGGATGGGAACTGAGGCTCCAGCTTCGGAGGTCAGACCCCAGGGAGAGGACTAGGGTTGGCTGCGATTACACAGCCTGAAGGGGGCTAGTGCACCACAGCTAGCTGGGAAGGAGTCCAGGAAAAAGTCTGGACCTGCCGAAGAAGCAAGAGACCATTGTTTCAGGGTGTGTGAGGAGAGAGGATTCAGAGCACCACTGAAAAGAGCTCCAGAGACGGGCACAAGCTGCGGCTATCAGCGCGGACACCAGAAATGGGCATGAAATGCTAAGGCTGCTCCTGCAGCCACCAAGAAGCCTGTGTGCAAGCACAGGTCACTATCCACACCTCCCCTCCTAGGAGCCTGTGCAGCCCGCTACTGCCAGGGTCCCATGACTCAGGGACACGTTCCCTGGGAGAACACAGGCACACCTCAGGCTGGTACAACATCATTCTGGCCTCTGCTGCCACACACTCACCACGCATTCCATACCCCTCCCTCCCCAAAGCCTAAGTGAGCCAGAGCCCCCAGTCAGCTGCTACTTTAACCTGGTCCTGTCTGGGCAGGGAACAGATGCCCTCCGGTGACTTACAGGCAGAGGCAGGGCCAAATCCAAAGCTGAACCCCAGGAGCCGTGTGAACAAAGAAGAGGAAGGGAAATTTCTCCCAGCAGCCTCAGGAACAGAGGATTAAATCTCCATAATCAACTTTATGTACCCTGCACCTGTGGAATACCTGAATAGACGACGAATCATCCCAAAATTGAGGCAGTGGACTTTGGGAGCAACTTAAGACTTGGGGTTTGCTTTCTGCATCTAATTTGTTTCTAGTTTTACATTTATCTTAACTTAGTATTTAGAGTTTATTATCACTGGCAGATTTGTTTATTGATTTGTTTGCTCTTTTTTTTTAATATATATATGTAAAATATATATATATATACATATTTTTTTTCTCTTTTTGTGAGTGTGTATATGCATGCATTTCTGTGTGATTTTGTCTGTATAGCTTTGCTTTCACCATTTGTCCTAAGATTCTGTCTTGGTTTATTTTTTGGTTGATTTTTAATTTTTTTTTTAGTATAGTTTTTTAGTGCTTGTTATCACTGGTGGATTTGTTTTTTGGTTTGGTTGCTCTCTTCTTTCTTTTTTTTCTTAATTACTTAATTTTTTTTTTTACTTTTAATAATTTTATTTTAATAACTTTATTTATTTTAGGGATTATTTATTTTAACTTATTTATTTACTTTTTCTTTCTTATTTTCTTTTTTTTTTCTCCCTTTTCTTCTGAGCCATGTGGCTGACAGGGTCGTGGTGCTCCGGCCTGGTGTCAGGCCTGAGCCTCTGAGATGGGAGAGCTAAGCTCAGGACGTTGGACCACCAGAGACCTCCCGGCCCCACATAATATCAATCGGCAAGAGCTCTCCAGAGGTTCTCCATCTCAACGCTAACACCGAACTCCTCACAATGGCCAGCAAACTCCAGTGCTGGATGCCCCATGCCAAACAACTAGCAAGACAGGAACACAACTCCACCCATGAGCAGAGAGGCTGTTTAAAATCATAATAAGGTCACAGACACGCCAAAACACACTACTAGACACGGTCCTGCCCACCAGAAAGACAAGATCGAGCCTCATCCACCAGAACACAGGCACCAGTCCCCTCCACCAGGAAGCCTACACAACCCACTGAAAAAACCTTACGAACAGGGGGCAGACACCAAAAACAGTGGGAACTACGAACATGCAGCCTGTGAAAAGGAGACCCTAAACACAGTAAGTTAAGCTAAACGAGAAGACAGAGAAATACGCAGCAGATGAAGGAGAAAGGTAAAAACCCACCAGACCTAACAAATGAAGAGGAAATAGGCAGTCTACCTGAAAAAGAATTGAGAATAGTGACAGTAAAGATGATCCAAAATCTTGGAGATAGTATGAAGAAAATACAAGAAACACTTAACAAGGACCTAGAAGAACTAAAGAGCAAACAAACAATGATGAACAACACAATAAATGAGATTAAAAATTCTCTACAAGGAATCAATAGCAGAATAACTGATGCAGAAGAACGGCTAAGTGACCCGGAACATAAAATATTGGAAATAATTACTGCAGAGCAGAATAATGAAAAAAGAATGAAAACAATTCAGGACAGTCTCAGAGACCTCTGGGACAACAGTAAACACACCAACGTTTTATTTATAGGGGTCCCAGTAGAAGAAGAGGACAAAAAAAGGGACTCAGAAAATATGTGAAGAGATTATAGTTGAAAACTTCCCTAATATGGGAAAGGAAATAGTCAATCAAGTCTAGGAAGCGCAGAGAGTCCCATACAGGATAAATGCAAAGAGAAACATGCCAAAACACATAAATCAAACTATCAAAAATTAAATGCAAAGAAACAACATTAAAAGCAGCAAGGAAAAGCAACAAATAACATACAAGGGAATCCCCATAAGGTTAACATCTAATCTTTCAACAGAAACTCTGCAAGACAGAAGGGAGCAGCAGGACATCTTTAAAGTAATGAAAGGGAAAAACCTACAATCAAGATTTTCTCTACCCAACAAGGATCTCATTCAGATTTGAGAGAGAAATTAAAACCTTTACAGAAAAGCAAAAGCTAAGAGAATTTAGCACCACCAAACCCGCTTTACAATAAATGCTAAAGGAACTTCTCTAGGCAGGAAACACAAGAGAAGGAAAAGACCTACAATAACAAACCCAAAACCGTTAAGAAGATGGTAATAGGAACATACATATCAATAATTACCTTACCTTAACGGTAAATGCATTAAATAATGCATTTAATAAATGCATTAAATAATGCAATAATTACCTTAACGGTAAATGCATTAAATGCTATTTAGACTGGCTAAATGGACACAAAAATAAGACCCGTATATATGCTGTCTTCAAGAGACACACTTCAGACCTAGGGACACATACAGACTGAAAGTGAGGGGATGGAAAAAGATATTCCATGCAAATGGAAATCAAAAGAAAGCTGGAGTAGCAATTCTCATATCAGACAAAATAGACTTTAAAACAAAGACTATTACAAGAGAAAAAGAAGGACACTACATAACGATCAAGGGATCAATCCAAGAAGAAGATACAACAATTGTAAACATTTATGCACCCAACATAGGAGCACCTCAATACATAAGGCAAATGCTAACAGCCATAAAAGGGGTAATCAACAGTAACACAAACATAGTAGGGACTATGTTTCCCCACTTTCACCAATGGACTGATCATCCAAAATGAAAACAAATAAGAAAACACAAGCTTTAAATGCTACATTAAACAAGATGGATTTAACTGATATTTATAGAACATTCCATCCCAAAACAACAGAATACACTTTCTTCTCAAGTACTCATGGAACATTCTCCAGGACAGATCATATCTTGGGTCACAAATCAAGCCTTGGTAAATTTAAGAAAAGTGAAATCATATCAAGTACCTTTTCTGACCACAACGCTATGAGACTATATATCAATTACAGGAAAAAAACTGTAAAAAATACAAACACATGGAGGCTGAACAATACACTACTAAATAACCAAGAGATCACTGAGGAAATCAAAGAGGAAATTAAAAAATACCTAGAAACAAACGACAATGAAAACACGACAACCCCAAACCTATGGGATGCAGCAAAAGCAGTTCTAAGAGGGAAGTTTTACAGCAATACAATCCTACCTCTAGAAACAAGAAACATCTCAGATAAACAACCTAACGTTACACCTAAAGCAATTAGAGAAAGAACAAAAAAAACCCCAAAGTTAGCAGAAGGAAAGAAATCATAAAGATTAGATCAGAAATAAATGAAAAAGAAATGAAGGAAACGATAGCAAAGATCAATAAAACTAAAAGCTGGTACTTTGAGAAGATAAACAAAATTGATAAACCATTAGCCAGACTCATCAAGAAAAAAAGGGAGAAGACTCAAATCAACAGAATTAGAAATGAAAACGGAGAAGTAACAACTGACACTGCAGAAATACAAAGGATCATGAGAGATTACTACAAGCAACTATATCCAATAAAAAGGATATTGAGAGATTACTACAAGCAACTATATGTCAATAAAATGGACAACCCTGAAGAAATGGACAAATTCACAGAAAAGCACAACCTTCTGAGACTGAACCAGGAAGAAATAGAAAATATAAACAGACCAATCACAAGCACTGAAATTGAAACTGTGATTAAAAACCTTCCTAGATATGGATGTAATGTTCCTCATTTCATAGAGGGGATAAGTGATATAGTCAATAAGCCTAAAAAATTCCTCACAGAAATAAGAATAAAAATAATTAGGCTTTGAACCCAAATCTTTCTAACTCCAAAATGAACTAAAAAAGTAACTGAAGCTCCGAACAAAAACTTGCTAAGAGTTTTAATGAAAATGAACATATTATAATAAAGCTTCAACTGAAAAATAGCTATACCACAATAAAAATCAGCACATAGCTAGAATGCCAGGCACATCTAGCCTTGGCCTGCGAGCCTGAGAGAAGGTTCTTGAGCCCTACTTTAATTCAGAACAGTTGCGACTATGGAGCATTCTGTAAATCCACCTATTACATGAGCAAATATGGCATTGCTGGCTTCAGAACACAGACTGCCCAGAGTGCACATATAACAGAAAACTAAAATTGGAAGAGGAAGAGCAGAGCCTACTCCCTCCTTTAACACAGTAAACATAAATAAATACATACATACATACACAGCCCTTAGTTGACTTTAGCCCAGAAAATTTTCCAATCAAATTAACTGCCCTCCAAAACAGAGGGGCTAATCTTATGAGCAGATATTCCCCCAGCATTGAGCTAAAACAAGGAAGTCAGAAGAGGAGAGGAAAAGATCCCTATTCCACTAGGGAGATTTAACAGATATTGAGTGTTATGTCATAATTATCAGGCACTTTCAGCACGTATTGTTTAAAAGCCTTCACAAAATACATTAAGGCAGATTTTGTAATTATATACAGGACAAGGGTAAGAATTGTGAGGCTCAATATATTACAAATTTCCAAAGTTCATAGCCATTAAGTTGAAGAGACGGGTTTAGAAACATAGTTAATCTGCCTTCAAGACTGTAATATTCCTCCTATATTGTTCTTCCTCTTCTTAGGACAACGAAGTCTTGAACTGAGTCTGAAGGCAGGAATGGGTTAAAATAGGAAGAGGAGTTTGTGCATTTAGTTCATTATAGGCCTGTGTTAACATCACAGTAGGGTCAATGAGTGTAGGTTACTCTGAGCAAACCGTCCTGACTAATGAATTGGATGACAATGGATTTTGAGGATTAAAAGGACAATTAGGTTGAGAAAAGAAGATGCCATTTTCATCCTTTCTTGTTTCTGTTGTAAAGGAAAATTGTCTTTGATTGCAGAGAAATATTTTTGAAAACGTGCTATGAGAAAAAGCTGTATTGGGACTAAAGGTACAACTATGAAATAGGTAAATATAATAACCATTCTTTATGGAGATTTAATTTTTATGGGAAAGTTAAACATTGAACAAGTAATCAATAGGGTGATAAGTTAAGCCACAAAGAAAAACTGAAGGTGCTATGAGAATATATGTCAAGGGAAATTAATCCAGGGGGAACCAGTAAGAGCTTTCTCAAGCAAATGATGATTGAACTCTCAGATTAAAAATAACTATTAACTAAAAGTAAAGTTTGGAAACAGCTGTTGCAGATAAAGGGAGAGTTAAATAATTTAGGAACATATATTACATTTCTGAAAGATGTGGAGATCCCATCTGGGGGGTTTGAACATAGGTTTTTGGGAGCTGCAAGCCAGGAACCACGGACAAAGACCAAATATATATCAGAAATATATTCTTCTCAACTGAATGACCAAATATATGTTTCTTATAAATTACAATATTGCAAAGGAGAGTGTTGTTTCACAGTATTAACTTCAAAGTAACACAAAGCATTTTTTAAAAAAATAAAAAGTCATTATCTCATAAAACAGTTATTAAATCCTACAGTATGTCATATACATCCAAGGAGAAATAATGCAATTATATAAAAATTAATAAAACAATTACATTTTTGATAGAAACCACAAAGGAAAGAAATATAGTACTGATTTAATATAACATAAATAAAATGGTGTGACTTGTAAGTTGGACATGATGTAAGAGATATGATTTTCTAGTGGTAATGTCAGACAAAAGGACAAGGAAAGGAAAGATAAGCTCCCTCAGTCTTGCTTTATAGGACATGAGAAAATACACCAGACACATTTGAGGAAACTGGAGAGAAACAGTGTCTTCAGCAAAAACAAATAGGTGATAAGAAGACCAATCAGTAAGTAGGCTGAGAACACAGAGCAGTGTGACAATCATGAAAGAGAAACACTAACAGAAGGGTTCAGGAAGGAGTAAATTAGTGGAGAGTTTTGTTGGGGTAAAGAATATAGAAGGAGTTTGCACTGGATATACATGATGGAATACAAGGAAGAAGAACTTATCAGAATCCATTGACATCTGGTTTACAATAATAAATGGGTTATCAATATAAACTCTAAGAATTCTGCTCTATCCTGAAAGTAATTCCTGGAGGTTGTGATTCTGGTATGAGAGTAGCTTTTTCTTAAAGAAGAGAAGGGACATATGACAGGGAGAACCCTGGCTAGCAGACTGGAGTGGATGCATCACCTAGTACCTCTCATTTTTTTAATTTTTATTTTCTACTGGAGCATAGTTGATTAACAATGTTGTGTTAGTTTCAGGGGTACAGCAAAGTGATTCAGTTATACATATACATGTACCTATTCTTTTTCAATTTTTTTTACTATTTAGGTTATTACAGAATATTGAGCAGTGTTCTCTGTGCTACACAGTAGATCCTTGTTGGTTATCTATTTTAAATACAGCAGTGTGTACATGTCAATCCCAAGTGGGTTCATTCTTTCAGTAGACATTATTGGGCATCTGCTCCATGCTAGATACTATATAAGCATTAAAAATACACCAGAGAGTAAAACCAAAAGAAGATCCTTTCAGCTTAGAGAGGAAAGGTAGACAAAATATATTATGAAGATAATATGTAATGATGACTGTATATGCTATAAAGACAGAAATGATGATAGATATTGACAGAAATGGTAGAAAGTTGCTATTTCTTTTGAGGTAATTATAGAAAGCCCCTCATTCCTTCCTGGCCGCCACCACCACATGTATGTCCATAAAGTGACATCTGAACACAGCCTTAAAGCAGATGAGTGACAAATCACAATTGTATTTAGAAGAATAGGTTCAAACAGAGAAAACATCAAGTGAACATTTCTAGAGGTTAAAGGATGCTTGGCGTGTTGACGAATCAGTGTCCAGTGTGGCTGAAGCAAAGTTTATGGAAGTGGGAGAGGTAGGAGTTGAGTTCAGAGATGTAGAAGAAATAGCGTTAACTAACAAGGGGGCAGTGAGGTCAATGTAAGGACCTTAGCTTTCATTTGGAGTAAGACTGGAAATTGCTGAGGGATTCTGATCGAAGAAGTAACACCTTTTGCTTTTAAAGGAAGGCTCCGGCTATTGTGTTAATATTAGACTGTTGGGGAGAAAGGTGGAAGCAGGGACACCAACAATGCTAAGAATCCAGGCAAGAAATGATAGGTCATGGACTGAGGTGGGATGGTGAGAGTAGTCAGAAGTGCCTGAAGCCTGGATGCATCGTAAGGGTACAGCCAACGAACTATGCTGATGTTTTGCATGCAAGAAAAAAAGAGAGGAGTAAACCAAGTTACCAGGGTTTCAGCATAAGCCTTACTTTATGCTAGGCATGCAGTATTTTCTGTACAACTCCTCTGGCTGCTTTGGCATTCTTTTGGAAAGACTATCGTTTTTTTTTTAATATAAATTTCTTTATTTGTTTGTTTGTTTGTTTATTTATGGCTGCATTGGGTCTTTGTTGCTGCATGTGGGCTTTCTTTAGTTGCAGCAAGCAGGGGCTACTCTTTGCTGTGGTGCGCAGGCTTCTCATTGCGGTGGCTTCTCTTGTTGTGGAGCACGGGCTCTAGGTGTAGGGGCTTCAGTAGTTGTGGCGCACAGGCTTTGCTGCTCCGCAGCATGTGCGATCTTCCCGGGCCAGGGCCCGAACGCGTGTCCCCTGCATTGGCAGGCGGATTCTTAACCAATGAGCCACCAGGGAAGCCTGAAAGACTATCATTTTACGTATCTGATCTAAATGTCCTCAGTTCCAGTGAGAAGCTGATTGAGTGATTGTCTAATTTTTAAGTAATAATGGTAAAAAGAAAAGGAATCTCAAATTGAGCAAAAAATGAATTTTGCCTCCATTCCCTAAAGATTATAACTTTTCCTACTTGAAAACTCTAATAATCTCTCATCTAAACAACGGGGAAATTTAGGACTATGAAATTAGAGCCAAAGATATACTGTCAGTAACCAGTGGACCTGCTACTACCAGAACTTCAGCATCCTATTTCTTTCAGCCTATGATACTTTCACTTTACCTTGTTGATTGACATGATACAGAACATTTTGTTTCTGGAGGAATGGGTCATCTCCAAAAGTGTAGTATGCATATCCATTTTTGTTTGACTTGCTCCCTGCATTGCCTATATTATTCTTGTCAAAGACTCTGGTGTTTGCAATCTTATAACACAGGAATTATAGGATTTTGAAGTTTGTGTAACACAGAACTTCAGCTTTTCTCATCTCGTGACTCAGTCTCTGATTTTATTCAATACCATGAAGATTCTTCACAAGGCTGAAAGATGATTTGATGGATTATTTTATTTAAAAATATAGATCATATGGTGATCCTGTTAAAGGTGATCTAGGATCACCAAAGGACAAAAGTACTACTAGTATTCTGTCACCTGTTGAAGGACAGATACTTTGCAAAATATTTCAGTGAAGTTCTGTTCCAGGATTAAAGGGACTGTGCATATTCTGTGAGTAAACTCTGCGGTGTTTTCAGGTACAGTGCAAACTGCTGCATCTGGGGATGCTCCCTGACTAAGCAAGCAACCCCCAGTGAGGAGCAGTCTGCCTCTAGCTTGGAACCTGTAAATTCAGACTTAGGAAAAATCACTCACTGGGTCAGCTGTTCTGCATCCTGTGACATTAGGAATTACAGATTAAGTACTGCTGCCCCTTTCCAGCCACCAATTTGGAGCTCATGGGGAAGGGTAAGGAAAATGGAAAGGGTTAGAGTTCAGGTTCTGGTATAGTCTTTTGAGGCTCTGCCACAGCTGCGACATCTAGTCCAGACAACAGGGTTTGGAAATGTGCTTTTCTGTTTTTTATCTGTCATCTTTGTATTTCCAAATATTTTAGTGAGCATTGTGTTTATTTTGGCATCTTGAAATAAATAATCCTAGCACTTTTATTTATTAATAGGGACTATTTATTTTATTAAAATGCTAATGGATATTTAGTGGCCTAAATACTATACTATGCTGACAACGTATCTTTATGTACTGATCATCAGAAAAGAGTCTACCTAAATCATTGCTGTGTTCCTATTTTAACAAATATATGATACAGGGATTGTACCTTAAAGCTGTTCAGTCTCTTAACTTTTTATTCATTTTCTAAAACAAAAATCACAGTTTCCAGGTGGACATTAAAATTCAACATAAAGAAGCACTATCATATACTCCTACCTTTAATTAAAATACTTAGTCATGATGTTCTTAATGAAACTGGAATTCAACCTTTCAAAAGCACAGTCAAAACAAAAGTTGTTTGATATATGAAAGAATCACTTCTGCACTTTTATTTATGCTTTTTTAAAAGTTAGAATTGAGTTTCAGAAACATTGAGTAAATTGTTTAAGATTACAAGATAAGTCAAAGACCTAGGATGCAAGATAAAGAACTCCTGAATCTAAGATGCCCAACATGCTTCTTCATCCTACCATGTCTCTATCCATGTGACAGGGGTTTGCAGAGTACGTGTGACAAACACTCCTTGTTCCTTACACTATACAAATCCAAGCTGTGAATTACATCAATCATCCACACAGCCGAAAATCTGCCATTGATTCTTTAATTCCAAAGACATGAAACTAGTAAATGTTCACCTATCAATTATAAACAAAGAAATGCCAGGCAAAATGGAGAAGGCATGACTTGGTACCCATGCAAAAATAAATTTCACTTAACAATAAGCTCTTCTTTACAAAATGCTGTTAGCAGAACTAATTATAACATGTTTATTGTGGTAGAGCTGCAGCTTCAACTCAGCTATGACAATATGGGAAATAATTACAATGACAGGACCTGATTGACATATCCAGAGTCCTTGTTATCACTGAGGAGCAACAAGATTTCCTGGGACATATCAGCACACCAATAATTCTGATGGATGTGTGGGGATATTACTAAAAAGACTTCCTGCTACTCCTAGCTAGCCATTGAATGATTGCTGGCACTCCGTCTCTAGGAAGAATGAACCTGGGGAAATTGGCTGCTGACCTTTCTGGCTGTCGTTATCAGTGCAATACCTTCAGGAGCAAGAAAAAAATAAAGAAACTGATAGTTTGATTTATAATGAAATTGGCCCTAATATTTTGAAATTATATATGTTTAGTATAATTTGAAATAACATTAAATGAAAGCACCCTATTAACCCAAATCCTATGACCAGAAATGACCATGAGTATTATGAGAAGAATATTTCAGGTCTATCTCTATGCACATGGATAGAAAGATCAACAAAGAGAATTCTGGAAAAGTGTTTTACATTCAGCTTTAGCCCAATTGAGAGAAACAAAAAATTGTCGCTGATGTAAAACTAAAGTGATCAGGGCTTCCCTGGTGGCACAGTGGTTGAGAGTCCGCCTGCCGATGCAGGGGACGCGGGTTCGTGCCCCAGTCCAGGAAGATCCCACATGCCGCGGAGCAGCTGGGACCGTGAGCCGTGGCCGCTGAGCCTGCGCTCCGCAAGGGGAGAGGCCACAACAGTGAGAGGCCCACGTACCGCAAAAAAACAAAAAAAAAAAAAACTAAAGTGATCACTAAACGAGATAAATCATTGTCACTTAGAGCTAAGTGATGCTCTAAAGTTAAGAAAGAAAAACAGTTTTATCAAACATCATTGTTTTAACTAAAATAAACCACAGTTTAATTTGAGACTATCTACTTACTCTCTTCTTTTAAATATTATCAAATTAGCATTCTTATCCTTCCTTCAACATTCCCTTTACTAACATTTCAAAGATTTTAGTAAATCATTATTCTTTCATTGCCAAGATTTATATACATTTTGTTTTGTAAACATATTTTCTTGGTTGCTTAGCCTTAGTTTCATATCAATATAAACTGAAGGCTAACCTATTGATTACCACAACTTCTTCAATCCTGATTTTCTTGAATTTCTTCATAAAGTACTTGTTACTCCAGAAGCAGTTCTATATATATATATATATATATATATGTATGTATATTATATGATTATCTCTAATTTGTAAGTGTCTGAGAACATGGGCTGCTTGCCAGTATGTATGCAAAAGACAGCTTTGCTCTAATTTATTATCTTGGGTCACCCTTCTTTGCTTCCAAATTTTATGGATATTGTACAATTTACAATTGTCTTCTGGAATTGAATGTCTGTGGAGAACTCTAATGCCACCTTGACTTTTTCTCCTGGTAAATGAGAAAAAGGACGATCTGTTCACCAGATCGTCCTTTTCTTGGGCTGCTGTTGCTCAGTCTTTTCATACCTAAGTTGAGCCACACTGAAGGAACTGCGCTTCCCTCTGCATGTGCCCGTTACTTTAATACTTACAATTAAATAATTTAACTAGAATGTATTTTTCTTATCTACAATACTTAGTCACATTTTTTTCTAGAACAAATAATATTCTTGAATTACAGAGTCAACTTTTTTTAAAACAATAGCCTCCCTCTTATTTCTTACATTTATGAGTTTTTTAAAATTAGGGTTAACTCTCTTACAATGTGATTGCTTGCTCTCCACATCTTCTACGCTATCTCTAACTAGTTGGAATTGTCGTCCCTCTGCGTTCACTGTAAGCATGTCAGGTAACTTACTATTGTGGTAATTTGATTTTCAATACAAGTCCTGCTAAATTGCACATTTCTTCACTTTGTTTGAGTCAAGTTTTTCTTCTTCCTACCCTTTAAAGAGTCCTGATTGTATGTTCACCAGATCGTCCTTTTCTTGGGCTGCTGTTGCTCAGTCTTTTCATACCTAAGTTGAGCCACACTGAAGGAACTGCGCTTCCCTACTGCAACTCAAGCCACCTCCACTCCAGTCTCTCTCAATATATTACCCACTTATTTTTGTAATGTTTCTCATTATCTTCAGTTCATGAGCTATCATATTGATTAATGAATTAATTAGCATACTTATGACCTTTCTTTCCTCCTCTCCACCCATGCCACCTTTAATATTTGAGCTTAAATCCATTAATGGAGAAACCTGCTCTACCAATGACTGCATAAAATAGGTGCTTAATAATTTTGGAGGGAGTGTCATCAGCAAGATGACAAAAAAGGGGGTTGAGTATAGTTTCCCACACAGAAAAGAAGTTGACATCCATGCATGGAACAAAATAAGTTCACGAGAGCTCAGGAATCCAGGTGAGAGATTACAACACTCAGGTGGATCACAAATGAGAAAAGGTGCATTGAGGAGGGTAGAAAAGACAGCTTCACTTTACTCTTATAACCTTTTCCCATAGCCCTTACAGTGAAGAACTGAGAGATTCCCTCTGCTCAGGAGCTCTCCTGTGAGGGAATGAAAATGAAATGAGTGTCTGACTCCATTAGGAACCCTAGGACCAGCCCTCCTTAATGGACTGCAACTTGCTCCAGTGCTGCTTAGATACAGTCTCACTCCACCGGCCCAGGCTTCACGCCCACCCCCTTAGACATGGGCTCCACGGCTACCATACTGTACCCCGCCATCAGGCTGGCCTCTGCCTCTGCATACACATGCTCCAGACTTGCACCAGCAGGCCCAGGCTCAAAACCCACCCAGCAGATCCAGGAATCAAGCCGACCCAGAGACCCCATCAGGTGTCCATACAGAATCTCAGCTGGGCTGGCTGATGAAAGGCTGTCCCTGTTTAAGTCAGTCTGTAAAGACGGGAAGAGGTGGCTGCTTTTTCAAATGTGCAGATACCAATGCAAGGCTACAAGAATCACAAAAAACTAAGGAAATATAGACACCAGCAAAGGAAAAAATAAATTTCTAATAAACAACCATATAAAAACTGAGATCTATGAATTGCCCAACAAAGAATTCAAAATAATCATCTTAAAGAAGTTCAGTGAGCTACAAGAGAACACAGATAGATAACTAAATGAAATCAGGAAAACAATATATGAACAAAGCAAGAAATTCAACAAAGGGTTAGAAACGACAAAACATAACCAAAAACATATTTTGGAACTGAAGTACACAATAACTAAAGTAAAAAATTCATAAGAGCACTTCTACAACAGACCTCATCAAGCTGAAGAAAAAATCAGTGAACTCAGAGCTAGATCATTTGAAATTGCCCAAAGTAGCAAAAAGAAAAAAAGAACGAGAAAAGTGTGAAGGAAACCTGAGTGATTTATGTAACATCACCAAATAAATCAATATACACATTATGGAAGTCCTAGAAGAAGAGAAAAAGAAAGGGGCAGAAAGCTTATTTAAAGAAATAATAACTGAAACATTCCAAAATTTGAGGGAAATGGACATCCAAATTCATGAAGTTTAAAACACCACAAATATATAGAACCTGAAGAGATCTGCACAGAAACATGTTATAATTAAACTGCACAAAATCATGACAGAGAATTTTGAAAACACCAAAAGTGTCTTGTCACATACGATATAAACCCCTCCACAACTATTTAGTGAATTTCTAAGCAGAAATCTTGCAGGTCTGGAATTAGTGGAATGATATATTCAAAGAACTGAAAGGGAAAAAAAACTGTCAACCAAGATTAGTACACCTGGTAAAACCAGCCTTTAAAAATGAAGGCATGGGCTTCCCTGGTGGTGCAGTGGTTGAGAGTCCACCTGCCGATGCAAGGGACACAGGTTCGTGCCCCAGTCCAGGAAGATCCCACAAGCCACGGAGTGGCTAGGCCCGTGAGCCATGGCCACTGAGCCTGCGCATCCAGAGCCTGTGTGCCGCAACGGGAGAGGCCACAACAGTGAGAGGCCCCCGTACCACCAAAAAAAAAAAAAAAAAAAAAAAAAAAAAATGAAGGCATGATACAGACTTTCTCAGACAAACATAAACTGAGGGAATTCATCACCACTAAAACTAATATATAAGGAGTGCTAAAGGGATTTTTTTTTTCAAGTTGAAATGTAAGGACACTAAAGAGCAATACAATAGCATATTAAATTATAAATTTCACAAGTAAAGGTAAATATATAAACAAACAGACAATAATGCAATACTGTAAGAGTGGTACATAAATTGCTTTAAATACTAGTATAAAAGTTAAAAGACTAAAGTTTTAAGAATAACTCTAACCACAAAAAATGGTCAATTGACACACAATATAATAATAAATAAATTCTCATATTAACAAAATAAAGTGTAGGGAAGGGGGAATAAAAGCACAGAGTTTGGGTTGTGACTGAAGCTGTTAGCCCAAAATAGACTATAAGAACAATCAGAAGCTATGCAAGCCTCATGGCAACCACAAAGAAAAGACATATAGAAGATACAAAAGAGACAGAGAAAATAATCAAAATATATGACTACAAATAGCATCAAATGACAAAACAAAATAGCAACAGAGGAGTAGAACAAGGAACTACAAAAGAGACAGAATTTTTAAAATGATTATAAGTCATTGCCTGTAAATAATTACTCTACATGTAAGTGGATTAAACACTCCAATCAAAACAAAACAAAACAAAAGACATAGATTGGCAGAATGGATTTTTAAAAAACAGATCCAACAATATACTGTGCAGAAGGCACAAATTTTATATTTAAGGACACAAATACGTTGAAAGTGAAAGGATGACTTAAAAAAATCTGTGCAAATAGTAACCAAAAGGGAGTGGCTATACTTATAAATAGTAACCAGGGGTGGCTATATTTATACCGGACAAAATAGACCTTAAGGCAAAAACTGCCACAAGAGATAAAAAACATTCATCTCATAATTATAAAAGGGTCAATTAAACAAGAAGATATAACAATCATAAATATTATGCACCCAACATCAGATCATCTAAATACATAAAAAATTTAACAGTTCTGAAGGCAGAAATAGACAGCAATAAAATAATAGTGGAAGACTTCAATGTCCCACTTAGAATAATAGACAGATCAGACATAAAATCAATAAGGAAATAAGAGCAGACTTGAACTACACAATAAGTCAAATGAATATAACAGACATATACAGAACATTCCACACAATGGCAGCAGAATACACATTCTTCTCAAGCTCCATGGAACACTCTCCAGAAAAGATCACATGCTATGTAAAAATGTCTTAATAAATTTAAGAAGATTGCCATTATTCTAAGTACCTTTTCAGACTATAATGGAATAAAACTAGAAATCAACAACAAAAGGAAAACAGAAAAATTAACAAATAGATGGAAATTAGAAAACATGCTCTTGGACAACCATTGAGTCAAACAATAAATCAGAAAGAAAATTAGAAAATATCTTGAGGAAAATAAAAATAAAATTACAACATAGCAAAACATGGGATATGGCAAAAGCAGTTCTAAAAGGGAAGTTTTTAGTGATAAACGCCTACATTAAGAAAAAAAGAAAGATCTGAAATAAACAACCTAACCTTTACATTTCAAGGAACTAGAAAAAGAACAAACTTAGCCAAAAGTTAGAAGGAAGAAATTAATAAACAATAGAGCAGACAATAAACAAAGAATAGTAAAGCAACAGAAAAAAAAAACAAAATTAAGGGTTTATTCTTGAAAACATAAACAAGATTGAAAAATGCTTAGCTAAACTAAGAAAAAAAGAGTGAAGATTCAAATGAATAAAAACATACAGAAGAGGAGACATTACAACTGATGTCAAAGAAATTTTAAAAAAACATCAAAAGGAGTACTATAAATAACTACATACTGGGGACTTCCCTGGTGGTCCAGTGGCTAAGACTCCATGCTCCCAATGCAGGGGGCCTGGGTTCACGCTGGTCAGGGAACTAAATCCCACATGCTGCAACTAAGAGTTCACATGCCGCAACTAAGACCCGGCACAGACAAATAAATACATTAAAAAACAAAAAAAACAAAAACAAAAACTACATACTAATATTTTGGAAAATCTATAAAAAATTAATGATTTTAAGAAACATACAACCTACCAAGGCTGAATTAAGAAGAAACAGAAAGACTGAACAGATAACAAAAAAGGAGATTAAATTAATAATCAAAAATGTTCCAACAAGAAAAAGCCCAGGACCAGGTGACTTCTAGATGAAGTTTATCAAACATTTCACAAAGAATAAATAACAATCTTTCTTAAACTCTTCCTCCAAAATAGAAGAAGTTACACTTCAAAACTCTTTTTATGAAGCCAGTATCACCCTGATACCAATGCCACACAAAGACACCACAAGAAAATAAAACTAGAAGCCAATACCAATGATGAATATGGATGCAAAACTCCTTAAAAAATACTAGCAAACTGAATTCAACAGCACATTTAAAGGATCATACACCATTACCTCTAACACCAAGTGAGATTTATCCCTGGGATACAAGGACAGTTCAATACATGCAAAAAAATGAATGTGGTATACTACTGAATACATTAACAGAATGAAAGAAAATTATATCATCTACGGATACAGAAAAAAACATCTGACAAAATTTAGCACTTTTTTATATAAAAACTCTCATAAGCAACAGAAATAGACAAATGTCATTATGTCAAATTAAAAAGTCTGTGCATAACAAAGGAAATAATCAACAAAATGAAAGGCAACCTACGGAATGGAATATTTGCAAACCATGTCTGATAAAGGGTTAATATCCGAACTACATAAGGGGCTCCTATAACCCAACAACAACAAAAACAAATAACTCAATTAAAAATGGGCAAAGGAATTGAATAGATATTTCAGCAAAGAAGACATACAAATGGTCAATAGGTATATGAAAAGGTGCTGAACACCACTAATTATCAGGGAAATACAAGTCAAAGCCAAAATTAGATATCACTTCAAACCTGTTAGGGTGACTCTTACTGAAAAAAAAAAAAAAGGGCTTCCCTGGTGGCGCAGTGGTTGAGAGTCCACCTGCCAATGCAGGGAACATGGGCTCGTGCCCCGGTCCGGGAAGATCCCACATGCCATGGAGCGGCTGGGCCCGTGAGCCATGGCCGCTGAGCCTGTGCGTCTGGAGCCTGTGCTCCGCAACGGGAGAGGCCACAACAGCGCGAGGCCGGCGTACCACACCAAAAAAAAAAAGATGACAATGTTGGTAAGGAGGAGGAGAAAAGGAAATCCTGGTACACTACTACTTGAAATGTAAATTGGTACAGCCACTACGGAAAACAGTACAGAGGTTCCTTCTAAAATTAAAAATTGAACTACCATATATTCCAGCCATCCCACTTCTGGGTATATATTCAAAGGAATAGAAGTCAGGATTTTGAAGAGATATCTGTACTCCCATGTTCATAGCAGCATTACTCACAAGAGCCAAATATGGAGCACCCTAAATGTCAATCGGTGGATAAATAAAGAAAATGTGGTATATACACACCAATGGAATTCAGCCTTAAAAGAAAAATGAAATCTTGCCATTTGCAACCAACAGGATAAACCTGGAGGACATTATACTAATTGAAATAAGCCAATCACAGAAGGACAATTACCACATGATAGCACTTATATGGGGAATCTAAATAGTCAAACTCATAGAAGCAGAGAGTGGAACGATGATTGCCAGAGGCTGGGAGGAGGGGCCAATGGAGAGATACTAGTCAAAGGGTACAAAGTTTCAGTTATATAAGATGAATAAGTCCTACAGATCTACTGTAAGCGCAGTGGCTATTTAACAATTTGGAATTCTATAGTTAAAAATGTGTTAAGAGAATAGATATTATGGTAAATATTCTTATCACAAAATAATAATATAATAATAATAAGTAAGAGAGTCGGATGCAACTTTTGGAGGTGATGGATAATTTACAGCATTGACTGTGGTGATGGTTTCATGGGTATATATTTATATCCAAACTCGTTAAGTTGTATATATTAATTATGCACAGTTTTTTTGTATGTCAAAAATAAATAATGGTAGCCCTTGGCCTACAGTTAGTAGATTAAAAAAATAATAATTTTGGTGTTGATGAAATCTTTCACAAGAGAATGTCTTCTAGAAATCAAATATTATAGTCAATACTTTAATTTTTTAATCTAATCCTTACTCTTGTCTTATGTGTATTATTCTAAACCTATGGGTATTATTCTAAACCTCCATGGGCATTTTATAATGAATAGCCCATGGAGGTTAAAATATTTGTCTAAATTCACATAATCAATAAGTATTATACTAGTGATTCAAACAAAACCTGTGCATATCAAAAGAACTTCCTTTTTTATTATACATCACTAAACTACCAATATTTATATATGGGAAGGAAGAAGAAAGAAATAAAATTTTAGGATGACTTTTTGATTTTACATATTAAGTCAATTCATTATATTTGTCCTTTATAAGCAATCCTGTCTGGAGCCTCTGTAAAAGTGGTGAAAATTACATGATATTCTGTCTACTTTTAAAAATTGAATAATGTAATAAATAAAGCAAAAAAGCAAACATTAAAAGTTGGTGTTTTAAAAAATGAATTTTAATTATAATGGGAAAATAGGAAATAACAATAGAACAAACTAAATGCATATGTAGCTAAACAGTATTAAAAAAACACTACAGGGGCTTCCCTGGTGGCGCAGTGGTTGAGAGTCCGCCTGCCAATGCAGGGGACACGGGTTCGTGCCCCGGTCTGGGAAGATCCCACATGCCGTGGAGCGGCTGGGCCCGTGAGCCATGGCTGCTGAGCCTGCGCGTCCGGAGCCTGTGCTCCGCAACGGGAGAGGCCACAACAGTGAGAGAACCACGTACCGCAAAAAAAAAAAAAAAAACACTACAAATATATTTTAAGAATGAAAACCTAGAGAGAAATAATGTTCCTGAGTGTGAATATTCAAATTATAAAGATATTATCTCCACCAAATTTTATAATTTTAATACACATCTAATCAAAAGAGAAAATGACTTGTAAATTTATTAACTATGAGCTTTGTCTAAATTAATAAAACCTGAAAAGAATTCTTCATAACATTTCCAAAACTAATTTAAAATGAAATATTTTAAATATAAAACATGATACCAAAGGGGTTAGAAGAGAAATAACTGTAGGTATTTTTTTTTCTTCTTTTTTTGAAATAGCCTTCTAAGTATAACTCCTAGAGCAAAACATTAAAAAAAGTAAAAAGATATAATTCTACTATGGAAAGATTAAAGAATTTTTATGCCTGAAATAACCATGAGTACAATAACAAACTGGGAAAATGTTTACAAGGACATGAACTATATATGGAAAACCTTTATAAATTTGAAAATATAAAACCTCAATAAAGACATTTTAGAGAAATAATATTTAGACAAATTTTATAAAAAGAGAAATTAAAATGTCCAATTAGCATAGTAAAATTTTTAATTTTAATACTAATTAAAGAGATAGAATTAAAATAAGTTTTCCCTATCAGATTATTAAACAAATATCCAGTGATTATTTAGATGTGAACCCACTAACAGGAATACATGACGCCAGCTGGAATGGAAATTGGGACACTTTTCTTTAAAGGAATTAGGCAATGTGTCTCAAAAATTTAATTATGAAAAAATGGTAGTGCCATTTTAGTTATGCTAGGAGTTTTTCCAACCAATAATCAGACAGGTGCCCAAGGACAGAATGAGGTATATGTATGTGTGCGCTTGTGTGAAACACGGTTACTGCAATGTGTTTCTGTTATTAAAATATTTTAAGTAAACTAAAGTATAAACCCTTGAGGCTTATTTAATTTAGAATATATTCCAC
The DNA here is from genome assembly GCF_003031525.2 of Neophocaena asiaeorientalis asiaeorientalis. Taxonomy (NCBI): domain Eukaryota; kingdom Metazoa; phylum Chordata; class Mammalia; order Artiodactyla; family Phocoenidae; genus Neophocaena; species Neophocaena asiaeorientalis. The sequence continues at coordinate 3,425,563 of NW_020172724.1, forward strand.
TAATGTAATATTAAGTAGCTGTTCAAAATACTGTTTAACATATTGATTTAGGGAAATATTAAGGTCTCTGCTATAATGTTATTTAAAATGCATGTAACAAAACTCCTCAATTCTTAATATTTCTCTGAACTGCTATTAGTCTTTTGCTTATATCTGATTTTAAACTTGTCTAGAAAGAATATTTCCTTTGGAATAAAAAGGGAAAAGATATGGCATAATTTAATTTTCTCTCCAGCTTAAATCTCAGGCATTCAAATGGTTCTCATGATATGTCTTGGATTGGGTTAATATTTGCTTCTCATGACATGCTTTTACTATGTGCATGTTTTTACCTTTTAAGGACATTTATTCCACATCTGTCATTCGGATAAATGACTTAGCTTACATGCCTTCTCATCATTTGTTGAAATGTAAATTGCAAAAACTATAATAATAATCCTGGCAATGAAATTTATATAAATTCATAAATATATTTATAGCATATAATCTTTTGATTAATTTTATGTCTTTTTATAGGTTATATTTTTCAAAATATTTATTGGAGGGGTTTGCCTTTAGCAAACTGCATTTTTACTACAGAATTCAACTGAAGAATGCAGATAAAATTAGTTTAAGCACTTTGCAGTGCTTTCCCTTAAGCAGCTGTTTTCTATATTCTTCAGTCTCCATTAATAACCCTCTCTGTTTCATCAGATGCAAAGCATTTTCTTTCTGTTGCTTAAAAACATTTTCAAATACACACTAACATTATGCCACAAAAGCATTTTATAATGAATAGCCCATGTTTTAGAAGGTTTAGCATTTTCTTCTCTTGCGTATTAACAATGGCCACAGTAATCTGTAAAGATTCCTCAAAGACATCTGTGAAAACTGCTTTGTTAATGTATATCCACATTGCAAGCAATTTCCTCTCTATCATGTCAGCATTGTTAGAAACATGTGTTAGAGCTAGCTGGCTAGCAGGTCATCACTCATTCAGTTGGAGAAGAGAAAGAGGAGCAGAACTGTGTGGTCCATGATATAACAAAGGCTGCAGTAGGCCACAATATAGTTAGCTTCAAGTAGTTTTTAAAAGTTAAAAAAAACACTGCCAAACTATTTTCCAGAGTGGCTGTGACCTTTTACATTCCCACCAGCTGTATATGAGTGAACAGTTTCATTGCATCCTCTCCAACATTTTGGTGTTTTCAGTATTTCAAATTTTAAATTCTGACTGGTAGCAGTTTGGCAGTTTCTAATAAAGTGAAACGTGATCTCCATATACACAGCAATTGCACTCTTGAGCATTTATCCCAGAGAAATGGAAATGTACTTTCATACAAAAACCTGCACGCAAATGTTCACTACAGCTTTGTTCCTAAGAACCAAAAACCAAAACCACCCAGATGCCCTTCAGCAGGTAAACAAATAAACAAATGGTGGTACATCCAAACCACAGAACACTACGCAGCAATAAAAAAGAATGACCACTTGATACTCACAGCCACTTAGATGAATTTCAGAGGAACTAGGCTGAGTGAAGTAAACCATTCCCAAAAGTTAACAATACTGTTATTCCATGTATATAACATTCTTGAAACAATATTATTAAAATGGCAAACAGTGGTTGCCAGAGTTTAAGGAAGGGGTAGACACAGAAGGGAAGTGATTGTGGTTACAAAAGGGCAAGACGAAGAGTCCTTGTGGTGATGGAAATATGTTATATTGCAACAGCGTTTTGGGATACATAAACCTACAAATGTGATAAACTTCACTGAATGAAGCACCCACAAATAAACCCAATGGGTAAAACTGGGAAAATCTGAACAACATCAGTGGATTGTATCAATGTCAATACCCTGATTGTGATATGGTACTACAGTTTTGCAAGATGTTATCATTAGAAGAAAGTGGACAAAGGGCACATGAGATTTCTCTGTATTATGTCTTACAACTGTACGGAATCTACAATAATATAAAAATAGAAAATTTAATTAAGAAAAAGAGCTTAAAAGAAAGTGACCACTCAATCATACATAAGCAGCTAATAAGGATGTGGTGCCTCGATTGTCAGATGTCCAGTATGTGGTGGGCCCTACGTCTTCAAAGCTCACTCATGACTTTTTACATCATCTTGACCAGAATGGGAAGTTTTAAATTCTCAGTGAAGAATTCTCAGTGAAGCTGCAAATAAACTATGACCCAGACACTCTGATCAGCTTAACTCTTTCCTTACTCAGCTAGATTTGTGTTTGCTGTTCAGTTTTGTATTAATTAGTTGATCAGACAGAATCCAATTCACAAAAATAATATAACAGAATGAAACTCACAGTTTTTTAATTTTTAAACATTTTAACTCTCTCTAAATAAAGGGAATCAGTTACTCTGCTATTAAAAGGTGTGTGAAAGAAAAGGATAAATTTGTTAGAGAAGAATAAATAAAACAAACAAGCAGACTGATACCTAGAGATTAGAAGCCACTCCCATTCCTAGAACTGGAGAATGTGGTTAAGCAAGGAGTTAGTGCCACCAGGGTCCTGGTTCTGCACTACTCAGGGTTCTGCTCAGCCAGTGCTAGAACAGGGAAGGAAAAACACTCCCTGCTAGGTTTAAATCACAGTGGAGCTCCCAACATGGTCCACTAAAGAGGAAGCAGTGGTTGAATTTGGGAACATAGAAGGGAAGCAACTACTTTCAAAGGTGCCTCTAGAAACAATGAGTAAAAGGAGAAACAAGCTTTTCTTCTCTTCCTAATTTCTGCTCTTCTGCTGAAAAAAGCGTACATTTATTAGCTGTCTTCAAACATATGGATGTAGGACATAGGGGAAATATAATGACGTTGTAAGACTGATCTACCCAGAATGTTCACTCAGGAGATGCCTCAGACTGGTTCTACTTTCCCTCTTCACCATCACACTTTTCCCAGTATACAAAACAAAGGCAAAACGACCTAGTTTTTACTGTAATGTATTGTCCTTGAGGCATATTCATGTTCATGCATTACTTGGATGCAAGTCTTCTAGTCCCTTTAAACGCTTGGCAATCTCTGTTTATTCATTCTTTCAATGTGCTTTCTAGATTAATGGGAATATTTTGATATTACTATAACACATTTCACAACCTTTAGTATACCTTTAGGAAGCTCCACGCTCACTAGCAGCCCAAGACTTAATCTGCTCTCTTCTATCAATTAACACAATAAAAGCATAACATATTCTTATATATGATGTTTAAATGTTTGCAGCATTCCATCTAAAATTTATTGTCCAGAACTTTAGAAAACAGCTGCATTTATTTAGGATTAAGTCTTTTTTCTTGGCTATGAATATGCTAATCTTGTCAAATATTTTACTATAATTTTCAACTATGTATTAACCCTTGATGTTCTCCTATATCCACCCATTATTTTATAATTAATCTGTTGGTAACTATACTATTCTCAAATCTTAATTGATTGTGCCTTGTGTTTCCTATTTTGGACTTTAAAAATTTTTTTACATGATTTGACATTTGTATGTATTACAAATTACCACAGTAAGTCTAGTTAGCATCTGCCACCATACATAGTTACAAAGATCTACTCTCTTAGCAACTTTCAAATATGCAATATAGTATTATTAATTGGGATTTTGATTTATATGGTATGAAAATGAAACTATGTCAGAGATTAATAATTTTTCAATATTCATTTCTGGGGCATGATAAAACAAAACAAAAATAAAACATGCCTCAAATAAATGCTTAGAGAATAAATATGTAATAGAGTAACAGACATGGAAACAGCTTTAGGGATTACCTGCTTTCCCAACTACTACTCACTCCTGCTAATATCCTGAATGAAATGTTCCCTTCTCTTCAGTTAAAATGTATTTTCAACAGTAACAATCTGAATTAGGAAGCAGTGTCTAACTTCCATCAGTCAATTGGAATTGCACTTTTCACATTATCAATCCAAGAAAAATCCTATCCCTCTTTATACCAATTAAATCTTAAGTGGTCAAAATATAAAACAAAATAAAAACACTCAAAACAACTATATTAAAAACTTTTAAGAAATTATAAGCATGTAGGTAACAAACTGAACAGAAGATAAGATTTCTGAGATTGAATGACATAGTTTTCTCTCATCATTGAATTCTCTCTTCAAAGCAGCCCCTGAACCGCTAGTCTTCTTTTATGTAAGAAAGAGATGGATAAAGGGTTTAATGTTTCAGAACTTTTTTTTTAATCTTAGTAACTCTTTTGGAAACCTCGTGCTCCCCTTAAATTGTGTGAGCACTTGTCACCCACTTATTTCAACTATGAGACGTCAGCTGAGTAAAACTATGAGATAGGAGGAAACATCTTTTTTTCTGACATTCCGCTACATATATGAATCACAGACTTATTTTCACATAGAGAAAGAATTTAAATATAATCAAGAGCATATAAAAATACTATTTTTGTTGTAAAATACAAAATCTCAAATTTAAGTGGTCTATCTTCCTGAAAATTTTTCTTAACATTTAGGAGATTAAAAGACCAATAAGAAAAATGGTCAGACGAATTGTATAAATGTTCTTTTTTGTCTTTAAAAGTAACAACAAAAAAGTGGGACTTTTTTGGTAATAGCTTTGTTGAGATATAATACATACACTTTATAACTCACCATTTAAAAGAACAATTCCATGGTTTTATTATGTTCACAGAGCTGTGCAACCACTGCCACAATCAATTTTAAAACATTTCCATTACACCAAAAAATAAATTTTTGTTCCTTAGCAATCACTCCCCCTTTTATCCCAATCTTCCAGATGTAGGCAACCACCACTCTTCTTTCTATCCCTATAGATTTACCTATTCCGAACATTTCATTTACATGGGATCATACAATATGTGATATTTTGTGACCAGAATTCTTTCACTTAGCATAAAATTTTCTGGGATCATCCATCAGTACTTTATTCTTTTGTTATCTAATTACATTTCATTAATGAATATATCATATCTTATTTATTCATTCAAAAGTTGATGGACATTTGGGTTATTTCCATGTGGGGGTATGAATAATCCTGCAATAAAGATGTACATGTTTTTTGTGTGGACATGGTTTGCATTTTCCTTGACTATTCTTTCCCCATTGAATGTTCTTGGTACACTTGTAGAAAATCATATGACCTTAGATGTTTGGGTTTATTTCTGGACTCACAATTCTATCTAGCCTTACACTAAGTTTTGAAATTGCAAAGTATTAATCCTCTAACTTTGCTCTTTTTCAAAATTGTTTTGGATAATCTGTCTCTTGAATTTCCACTTAAATTTTATGATCGGCTTGTTATTTTCTGCAAAAAATATAAAGCTTGGATTTTGATAAGGATTGTGCTGTATCTACAGAACAATTTGGGGAGTAATGACATTTTTATAATATTAGGATTTCTGATTTATGAACATCAGATGTCTTTCCACTTATTCAGGAGTTTTAAATTTTCTTTTGGCAATATTTTATAGTTTACAGAGTACTAGTTTTACACTTCTTTTGTTAAATTTATGTCTCCTAATTATTTTACTCTTTTGATGTTGTTTTAAATGAAGTTGTTTTCTTAAGTTCATTTCAATTTTTTGTTGCTAGTATATAGAAATACTGTATATTTTGAAGTATTGATCTTGGGCCCTGCATCCTGGTTGAACGCATGTATTAGTACTAGAATATAGTATATATTCTTCTTTCTTTTTTTTTTTTTTTAAGTATGCCTAGCTAAATATTTGTCAGTTTTTTTTGGTCTTTTCATAGTACCAACTTTTGGTTTTGTTAATTTTCTCTATTGTTTTTCCATTCTCTGTGTAATTAATTTCCATTCTAATCTTCACTATCTCCTTCCTTCTATTTGCTTTAGGTTCAGTTTGTTCTTCCAGTGTGTTAAGATGGAAGGCTACATTGTTGACTTGAGATCTTTCTTTTCTTAATATAGATTTATATTTCTAAATTTCCTAGTAACTACTTTGAATTCACCCTATAAATTTTGGTCTATTGTGTTTCATTTTCATTCACCTTAAAGTAATTTATCTTGTGCATTTTTGACCCAATGTTAACTTAATTTCTATATATTTTTAAATTTTCTAAAATTCCTCTTGTTATTGAGTTCTAAATACATTCCATGTTAGTTGGAGAGCATACTTCATATTAATTCAATCCTTTAAATTTACTGAAGCTTGTTTTATGCCCTAGATTATGGTCTATCTTGGAGAATGCTCCATATGCACTTAAGAAAAATGTATATACTTTTGTTTTTTTAGAAGGAGTGCTCAATTTATGCCAGTTTGGTCTAGCTGGTATACAGCATTGTTCAGGCCTTCTATTTCCCTATTCAGCTTTTGTCTAGTTTTTCTACTCACTATTAAAAGTGAGGTATAAAGTCTCTAAGTATTATTGCTAAATTCTTTATTTCACCCTTTATTTTTGCTTCATATATTTTGAGAGTCTGTTGTTAGGTGCATATTTTTCTAATTGTTTCTATATTCTTGATGGACTGATCCTTTATCAGTATAGAAGGTGTTTCTTTAAATCTAGTCATTTTTGTTTGTTTAAAAGTCTGTTTTAGAGAACAGACTTGTGGTTGTCAAGGGAGAAGGGAGGTGGGGGAGGGGCAGATTGGAAATTTGGGATTAGCAGATTAAAATTAGTATATATAGGATGGATAAACAATAAAGTTCTACTGTATAGCACAGGGAACTGTATTCAATAGCCGGTGATAAATCATAATGGAAAAAATATGAAAGAAAGTCTATAACTGAATCACTTTGCTGTACAGCAGAAATTAACACAACATTGTAAATCAACTATACTTCAATAAAATTTTTTTAAGTCTATTTTGTCTAATATTAGTTTAGTCATACCATCTCTCTTATGCTTAGTTTGCATGATATACATTTCCCATCTTTTTATTTCTAACCTATGTGTTCCTCTGAATCTAAAGTGTGTATCCTGTACACACCAAATAGTTGTATGCTATTTTTTTATCCAGCCTGACAATCTCTGCTTTTTGGTTGGACCTATTACTCCATTCTCTCTTACTGTTATTGTTGATAAAGCTGGATTTATATCTGTCATTTTATTTTCCTATATCTTTCATGTCTTCTTTGTTCCTCTGTTCCTCTTTTATTTCTTTTCTATATTAATCAAATATTTTCTAACAAACATTTTAATACCTTTAATGTTTTATTGTATTTTTATTTTCTTAGTTTACTCTAGGACTTACCATATACACCTTATCAGGACTTGCTTTCTAAAATTTAAAACTTCATTTAAAATTGATACCAACTTAACTTCAGTCACTTACAAAAATGTTATACTCCTTTACAGGCTGCCCCCTCACTTTATTTTATTGTTGTCACAAATTACATTTTTATATTTTGTATACCCATTAACATAGATTTACATCTTTTTGTGCCTTTGTCTTTAAATACTGTAGAATATAAAAAATGAAGTTACAAACCAAACTGCCCTGACTGCTTTTGCTAAATATGTTGACAGCAGCAGCATTTGTTAAAGAGATGTAGTTATTGTACTTCAAAGAGTGGTCTAAAGGAAAATAAATTTACATTCCATGGAAAAGTAAAGATTAAATGTTTTGAAATAAGACAGAGTAGAGGTTGTGTATAATTGGAGACATTCACATAACATACCATAGATCATCTAAATATATTTGAGGGAAGAAAATATTCAAGGCAGATATTTGAAGTCTGGATGTGGAAAAAAATAAGACAGCCCTTTGATTTGAAAAATGGAATCATAACATACCATAGATCATCTAAATATATTTGAGGGAAGAAAATATTCAAGGCAGATATTTGAAGTCTGGATGTGGAAAAAAATAAGACAGCCCTTTGATTTGAAAAATGGAATCATATTTGTTTCCATTTTTATTTTTTAATCTATACAACATAACAGACATCTTTCTCTTTTATACTTCAAACATCTTTTTCAAATCTTACATATAATTTTATTGTATGAGCATGTGGTATTAATCTGTTAAAATATAATTAAGCTAGTGAAACATTTTGCAAATGTTTGTAATTATTGTTAGTTATTAAACAATACAAATGACCCAATGGCACTATAAAGTTAATGGGTTTTGGTCCACATAAAAATGTGTCTATAAATGACTAAAGCATAGCAACAGCAGGATTCATTCAAGCATTTGACATTAAACCAATCTAAAGATAGTAATTCCGTGAAAACTGAAATTAAAAAATTTTCTGACTCATGTTTTTGTTGCACACCTATAGTTTTCTACATGTAAATATATACTGCTCTTTGCTCTATGCTCATTGTAGAAATAGACAAAATAAACTATTAAAATATTAAGTATGAAATACAAAATGTTATATAAATGTTAAACAGTAAAATATTCATATCAGAAAATAAAATCCAGATGTATAATTTTGTGAATTTCTATTTTAAGAGATAAAGCAAGAAAATGGTTAGCTATACCTCCTCCTCAAATCCAATCAAAACGAGATAGAAAATGTTCATATATGTAAACATACATACATGACTCTTAAGAAATGGAAGAAGTATGGTTCTTATTACTAGAGGAGCTATGTTACAATTACCTAGAAAACAAAAAGAGGATAGGATAATACTTAAAAATAAACTAGGATAGAGGATGTCAGATCTCAGAACACAGTCACTGAAAAAGGCTACAAGTGATGTGGGGGCAGATCTTCTGAGCACTAAAGAGAGCTTCCCAAGCTCTTTGCTTGCCCGTCTGGAAAGCAAGAGTGCCATGATTAAGCAGTTACAGAAATTAATCAAAGGCCTGTAGCTGGAATAATGGGGTCAAACTTCTTTTTCCAAGTTCTTCTTAAGTCCTTCAGCCTCCTACAGAGATTAGAATCTGTGGTATCTGAAATTCATACAAAACCAGAGATTTTCTTTAATGAATAGGGTATCTTTCTGGGGAGGTTTAGATCTTCTAAAGAGGATCTGACACCCACAGAAAGGCACTTCTTATTCCAACATGTGGTAGAATCATCCACTTGCCTGCAACTCATACATATCCTTATAGAAAATCAACCAGACAATAAGCACACCCAAACATACACCATTATGAAAATTTCAACTCTGAAATAAAAAGAAGATGCAAAAGAATTTTTTTTCAGAAAGCATGAACAAGTTGCTAACAAAGGAAAAAGAACCAGATTGGCAACTGATTATTCACTGGCAAAAATTGCTGCAAGGTAGTGGGTCAATGACATCACAGTTCTGAGGGAATATTATTTTAGACTACATGTTACACTAAATGTCAGACTATTATTCAAGTATTTTAAAACTACAGAAGTTTTAAAGTCATTAAAGGAGATGACTTCTAATAAATCCTTCCTAAAAACCAACACGTCTTACACAGAAACAAAACAAACTGAAATTAAAATCAAAGGAAAAAAAAGTTAGAAAACAGACTCCAAGAAATACAAAGTTGGAACCCAAGAAAAAAGATCCAAGAGGGTAGAAAGGCGGTTTCCAGGAGCTGAGTCATGGGAGAATTGGAGAGAATTGGTACAAACTTGCAGTTAGAAGATAAGTAAGTTCTGGAGATCTTATTATCTTATATTAAGGCACAGCATAGTGATTACAGTCACAATACTCATATACTTTAAAGTTGCTAAGAGACTTTGTCTCAAATGTTCTCCCTACAAAAAAAGAAATGATAATTATGTGATGTGATGGAGGTGTTAGCTAATGTTATGGGGGTAATCCTACTGCAAAATATAAATGTAGCATATCAACACGCTGGGCATCTTAAACTTACACAGTGTTATATCAACTATATCTCAATAAAAAGAAATGAAATGTAAAAAAAAATGTTTTCAATTGAATAAGAGGTCCAGACTTTAGTATTCAGACATCACCAGTCATTGGATGAGGGCTGTCTATAGAGAGACTTCTTGATCTTGTGTGAGACAGTAACCTTCAGCAGATGACAATTCTCTGAAAGATAAGTAGTTGTTGCCATCTGCAGCCAACGTTCCTAGCATCTTGAGAAATGAGCAACTCAACACTGAAGTGAGGCTCTGGGCAGGATACCACAGCATCTACTATTATAGATGCATTACAGGAAAAAAAATCTTAAGTGAATGAGTGTATGAGAAGAAATTTTCACAGTCAAGGCAACATTGCATTTAGCTATACATCATGAATAAGACTTTCCCTACTTGATGTGGTCAAGAAATAAGTAATAAAATCCCAATAAATTTGACTCATCTGGGCTGAAGAATTTCAGAACCTTGAAACTCCAGAAAATGTAGACTTTGAGTCTTCCACTATTAGTGTGCCACTATTTCCAATTAACAGTTAGTGCTTCCTACCTGTGACTTCAAGATTCTGTAAAGGTTAATGCCTTAAAAGAAAACAAGTGCTATCCTCAAGATCTACTCAAAATTCCCCTCCTGGTTACCACAGACACATGTTTAAACATGTGAGATTTTTCTCAGTAAAAATCACAGAGGGGAAGTTATGGTTCAGCTAAGAGTGGAAAGGACCTACACGTAAAGGTTAACTGCAGAGCCAAGCCAACACATACTAACATGAATGACACCAAGGATGCTGAATCAAGGGAGAAGGGCATGAAGTTGGATGATGATGAGTTTATTGGCACAAAAACCCTATCCCAGGACACAGGAATAAATCATCTGCCAAGGATTCAGGAAGACTATGTTAATATGCTACTACAATGACTCTTAATAGTTTGGAAACATGTTAACTCATAGTCAATGAGGTAGAAAAGCTAGAATTTCCATAGTAGATCATGAAGGCAGGAATAAGGCGGCTCATAAAAATGGCAGTGCTAGAATGGATATCCTACATAAGGCCTGAAAACCCAGAATCTATGTTCCATGGGCAAGCTAGGTGGTACCCCATTTACCAAAGTAATAAGGAATGTACTGGTGAGGTGGCACTAGGCATCACTGAGAAGCCCAGTGGTAGCTGCCTTCCATACACTGAAGGCTGAAGGTAAATAAAGCTACAAAATAACAGAGCTCCCTAGCAGTGATGGGGATCCTAGGATCCCAAAACAATAGAGGTCAGGTAGCAGTCATTAATTATCAGAAGCAAAGTAGCCATCATTATTGAAAATGAGTAGCAAGCAGCCAGAGAAGTTTGACCCACAGAAAGCTATGTGGTTGGTTCCTAAAAATACAACTGGTGGGCAGCAATGTGGGTATTAGTTAATCTATAAAATGATAATTTTTTAAAAAGATTGAATATGGACAATGGATAATCAGACCTATGGCAATTCACGTGGACAACCATATACCAAAGAAAGGGGACTACCTAAACATTTTGAGGACCACTGCACTGTGACTGTTTTTGACAAATACTGCTTTGGTAGCAACTGTAGCACTGGATGAGCTCTGAATTAGTAGAGATAAGAGCAAGCTTTTTGAGCCACCAGGCAGGTCAACAAAAATAATTACAATTCTTTGCAAATCAGGTCCACTGATTTGCTAGGACTGTAGGCCTTTTTTTTTTTTTTTGCCGAACGCGGGCCTCTCACTGTTGTGGCCTCTCCCATTGCGGAACACAGGCTCCGGACGCGCAGGCTCAGCGGCCACGGCTCACGGGCCTAGCCACTCCGCGGCATGTGGGATCTTCCCGGACCGGGGCATGAACCCGTGTCCCCTGCATCGGCAGGCGGACTCTCAACCACTGCGCCACCAGGGAAGCCCAGGCTATTATTTTTAAGGATACAGCTGAGCTGGAATGAGCTGGTAAGCAGACTATGGGACTAGGATAAGTTATAATGCCAAAAAACTTACTGTTCTTACTGAAATTCAGCTACTTTTCTAGAATAAGCACTCCACTAATTACCACGAGCTTTTTGTTTGTTTTGAGTTTGATAAAAGTCGATTATAACAATTGTCAGTTTTTTCATTGCATTTCCAAATGGGCAGATTTTGGAGTTCCTTTCTCCACCATTTTCACTGATGTCATTCTGATTATATTTTATAAGCTTATTTATGATAGACCCTACAGTAAACATGATACACAAATGGCAATAAGAAAATGCACACTGGATTATTTTCTGAAAAAAATATCTAACTTGTTCACATTTTTAAATAATCTAGATTTTTAAAAATTAGACAATAAAGTTTAAAAGGGCAAAGAAAGAAAAAGTACTTTATAAAATACAGTGTATTTCAGATGTTGTAACTGCAGTGATGGAAAATGTGTTGCATCAGGTTTCCATCAAAGATATCTGCTTTTATAACGTGGATGTCAGTAAAGGAGACCGCAGAACAGACAGTTCCATAGAAGCTTTATGTTGGGGGCATCATGGTTTTTTTAAATGTTAACTAATTAACTCTTGGCTTAACATTAAATTGTTATTGATTCAGAAATGTAATCTGTCCATTTAAAAATTATGAATTCAAGACCATATTTCAAAGGAGAATTTTCAGAGAATAAAAGCTTATTGAAATAAATAAAGTATTTAATCCCTATATTTAGCTCTTCCACTCCTCAGGAAGGTGGGTTAGGTTTGGGAAATGCATCTCTAGAAGAAAGGTTATTTTAGCCACCAGCCAGAATACAACATTGAAGATCTTGAATCACTGTACAAGACAGTCTGCTGAAAATCAAATTTTCATTCCCCCTGTTTCATGTATTATATTCTTGTGAATAAAGCAATTTCAGTGTAAACTCAAAGGGATATTTTATTAAAAGGATCAAAGACTGTGCCAGACATTTGCCTGTCTACTCTCATATATATCTTAGTTTTCTATCACTGGGAACGATATTTCCCAAAGTCCCTTGCAAGTGGCTTTCACCTATTGAAAAATTATCTGCAATTTTCTACAATTACTATTTCAGGTAACTTTTAGAATCACATTGTCAATTTCTAACAAAATTCTGTTTGGGAATTTGACTGCTGTTGAATTGAATTTAAAGAGTACCTTTTGGGAAACTTGATGCTTTTACGATATTAAGTCATCCTATTCACACATCCAGTTTTCTTGTATTTTCCATCTTCTTTTATGTCCTTTAGTAGGGCTTGATAATTTTCTCCACCACTTTCTTACACAGATTTGTCTGATAATTTGCAAGTGTTTTTCCCTTTTCCCCTTCCTTCCTTCCTTTCTTCCTTCCTTCCTTCCTCTCTTTCTTTCTTCATTCTTTTCTTCTCTGCCTTTGTTAATAGGATCTTTTTTCCTTTCATTTTTTAAATGTACAGATGGCAATTGACTGCTTTATGCTTAATTGTTATTTGACAGATTGTTGCTTTTTTATGTTAGTTTTAATACTTTGTAAGTTATTTACCTATATTATCTAGGAAGATGACAATATCATCTACAGAGAGTAGTCTTGTCTCTGTCTTTCTCATCCCTATATTCACCACTTCCTCATTGTGTTATTTGTATTCAACATTCAAATCATAACTGAATAGTGATACTATGCTGGACATTCTGGTCCCATTTCTGATTTTATAGAGAGGGCATTTAAATTTCAAAGTACAGTATAGTGTTTACTGAAGCTTTCTTGTGTACATGCTTTTCTCACATAAATATTTTTTTCAATGAAGATAAAGAATTCCACTTTTACCTTCACATTTTAAATGATCTTAAACATGAATTTGTGTTGAATTTTAAAATGGTTCCACTCTATAAATGATGATATACATTTTTATGTTTAATCCTCACATTTACTGAAACATGTTAATAGATGTCTGGTTGTTGAATAATTCTTATTCTCTTAAATGAATCTTAACTGGTTATGAACATATTCTTTTAATATATCTCTGCACTTAATCTGTTTTATTTTTTGTTCTTAAATCTTGGCTCATAGGTGAAACTTGTCTATAATTTTTTATTCTCTTGCATCCTTGCCCAATTTGAGTACCAGGGTTATGTGAGCTCTAGAAACTAAGTTGAATTATATCTGTGGCTGGAGAGAAGGTAAGAAGATGTGCAGTGACATTCTCACTTGGCTTCTCAGGCTGCAGTACTGCAATTAATGGCCCTGTTGGTTGCTCCTGAGCTCTTGCTTCCTCCTATTTACCTTTTCTTAATATGAAGCAGCTTTGGTTTTGCTCCCACATCTTTCAAGTGTCCACTGCACGTACATTTTGGTGCAATTCCTACCATCAATTTGATTCATTTACTACTTTGTTTTTCAGGACACTGGTACTTCATGTTTTCCCATGTTTTGTTTTAAAACAGTTTTACAATCATTCATTAAATAATGTTTTCTATCATTTAAGAGTCACTTTTAAATGAATTCTCATCACATTTAACGTAAAACAGAATCCTCAGAATGGCTTTCAGGGCCCTACGTAATCTGGTTCTGTCTAGATGTGCGGTCTCATCTCCAATCTTTCTCCTCCATACTCATTCAGCTGCAGCTGTATGTATTGTCTTCCTTTCTACAGCTCTTCAGAGAGAACTATCCCCAAATTGTTATCTAAAATAGCACGCTTTATCACTCTACCTTCCTATGATTTTATCTTTCTTCATTACACTTGTCATCAGCTGACGTTCTGAAATATATTCATTTGCTTGTTTTCTGCCTACTTAATTAAAAGGTAAGGACGAAGGCAGGGAATTTGTTCATTCACTGGTGTTTTTTCTATTCCTCTCACTTTGTCACATCAATGAACTTAACTATATTACAAAACTATCAGAGTTCAAAAGAAATTATCTTAATTCAGGAAAGATATGGCTAAACAATAGAAGAAGATAAAGGAAATACAATGACATAATATATAGCACATATACTATGGCAGGGACTAAATAATTTTGTTAAATAAATAAATAAAGGGAGGGAAAGCTTTAGTTTCTGCCTAGGATACATCTTATAGCAGAATGTAAAAATTCCTAGCTTATAAAAGTTGCTCTGCGACTCATTCCTTGGACTTAATCAATGATAAATTATTGCCAAATATGTGCCATACACACTTCAATGGCATTTTGTCTTTAACTCATTGTCATTACTACTGCTCTAATTTAGATCTTTCTAATCTCTAGCGTGTGGACTAATAGCAACTGGTCTTGATGCTTCCGGTCTTTTTGTATCCAAGACAAAGTCACTTATAGCCAGATCTATATGCCATTTTGTTTACCTCAGAATTGGAACAGAATATGCAACCATTCTAGGTTTCCACTCTATTTATTTTTACTAAACTCTATTTGATTCTATTTAATGAATAATGCAACTCCTCAGTTAACATGATGATGACTTCCTTACTTATTACAATATTAGTGAAAACATTTGTCTAATGTAGTTTCTCAAACTTGAACGTGCATCCAAATCCCTGGGAGGGCTTGATCAACCACAGATTGCTGGGCCCTATTGCCCGAGTGTCTGTTTCAGTATGTCTGGAACTCTCTTCTGTATTCCCCAAATGCTACAAATAAAGTTAGACATTGTACTTTATAACTTCTAAAGTAAAAGAATTCTTGCCTAGGTTAGATATAAATTAGCCATAGTCAGTTAATTGTGTATTTGATAGTTTTTCTTCTCTCTGTTCCCAACTTCTATGCATCTGGCAGAAACTTTTATTTCCTGTCATTTTGAAATCTAATGACATTTCTAATATTGATATAGGTTTTTCTTTTTATGAATATTGGTCATTTCAGATCATACTGGTTGGTAGGGAGGAGAGGTTTTATGGTTACTGATTTTTTTAACAAAGGTTTATAGCATTTCCATCTTGGTATAGTTTTTCACCTTGCCTATTTATTAAGTGACTGTTTTCAGTTAGAAACAGTATTATTCAAAAGTTAGATATAATAGTTTACAAACACTATAGTGTGTAATGTTGCCATGTTCAGTAAGTACAACCAGTATGAATCAAAATACAGTATGTATAGAGTCCACGGTTAATTATCACCAGCTCTTTTCATTTACCTTTTAAAGAAAGAAATCTCTTTCTTATTGGTGAATATATAATATCTTTAAATATACGCTCTGTTATTTTACTTAGTTTTTAAAGTAATGTGGTGGCAAGATGGGCACTGGTAAGTGGTGCAAGGTTTAATTGCAAAATGTGTAAAAATGCTGAAGCAAATTGGCATCTGGTTATATGACTCTCAGTACTAAGTGACTTGATACTTACCATCAGTTGGTATTGTTTATTCAGTACAATTTTAAGAAGATTTTAAAGCTTACTTTGGCTTATAAATTTGGGATTTTTATAAATCTGATTACTGTAACTAGCCATCAAATGTCATTCTCTACTGCAATGACAGTATTTCTAGACTGAATTAATTTAGAAGGATATTGAACAAAATTGATTTTTGATGAACTGCTTATGAAATAACTTGTAAAAATTCCATAAAAGAGATTATTGACCTCTTTCAAGTTGAGAATATTTCTCAGTGTTCAGTTCATAACATTCATAAAGGTAAGAAAACAACAAAGTTAAAGCAACTGAATGACAAAATACTGCATAAAATGCTGAATGTTTTTTAAAATCATAAATATAAAGTATATTAAATATTTAAGCAAATTACTCTTTGGCTCTTACTTTTGATAAATAAATTATTGCTTTTACCTTTGTATTAACTAATAGATAATGAGATGATGCAGTCAGCAAACCTATCTTCAAATATTAAAAATTGGTTCTCACAAAGGCAATGAAAGCAAAAATAAACAAGTGGGACTACACAGAACTAAAAAGCTTATGCACAGCAAAGGAAACCATCAGCAAAATGAAAACACAGCCTACTGAATGGGAGAAACTTTGCAAATCATATATCTGATAAAGGGTTAGTGTCTAAAGTATACAAATAACTCATACAACTCAATAGCACAAAAAACCCCAAAAAAACAAAAAAAACAAAACAAACAAAAACCCATACAATCCAACTGAAAAACAGGCAGAGGAACTGAATAGACTTTTTTCCAAAGAAGACACACAGACACATGAAAAGATGTCCAACATCACTAATCATCAGGGAAATCAAAACCACAATACGATATTAACTTACACTTGTAAAAATGGCTCTTATCAAAAAGACAAGAAATAACAAGTGTTGATGAAGATGTGGAGAAATGGGAACTCTTGTGCACTGTTGATGGGAATGTAAATTGGTGCAGCCAGTACAGAAAACAATATGGAGTTACCTCAAAAAAAATTAACAGTAGAACTACCTCGTGATCCAGCAATTCCACTTCTGCATATTTATCTGAAGAAAATGAAAACACTAACCTGAAAAGATATATGCACCCCCACGTTCACAGAAGCATTATTTACAATGGCCAAGACATGGAAGGAACCTAAGTGTTCACTGATGGATGAATAAAGA
This sequence comes from Neophocaena asiaeorientalis asiaeorientalis, assembly GCF_003031525.2. NCBI lineage: Eukaryota > Metazoa > Chordata > Mammalia > Artiodactyla > Phocoenidae > Neophocaena > Neophocaena asiaeorientalis. The sequence continues at coordinate 3,442,825 of NW_020172724.1, forward strand.
AGATGTATAGATACAGCTATAGATATAGATATAGGTATATACATCGATATATCTATATCGATGTATATACCTATATCTATATATACACATATACACACACAGACAGTGGAATATTATTCAGCCATAAAAAGAAGGAAATCTTGCTGCTTGTGACAACATGAATGGACACTGAGGGCATTATGCTAAGTGAAGTAAGTCAGACAGAGAAAGACAAATACTGTATTATGTCACTTACATGTGGAATCCAAAAAAAAAACTCCAAACATATAGGTACGGAAAACAGATAGGGGGTTTCCAGAGTCAGAGGTGTGGTGGGGGTGGAGGGGGTGGTGATGGGGGCGGCAAGATGGACGAAGGGCATCAAGAGGCATAAACTTCCAGTAATAAAATAAATAAGTCATGGGAATGTAATGTACAGCACCGTGATTATAGCTAATAATACTGTATTGTATATTTTGAAAGTTGCTAAAAGAATACATCTGAAAAGTTCTTGCACAACAAAAAAACCTGTAACCATGAATAGTGAAGGATGTTAACTAGGCTTATTGTGGTGACTATTTAAAAATATGTATGAATATGAAATAATTATGTTTTACTCATGAAATTAATATAAATATGTCAATTATACCTCAATAATTTAAAAAAATTTTTAAAGAAATGAAATCTCCTGGTCAAATGTTTGTTCATTATAATTTTATCAAGTATTCCAAAATTATTTCAAAAAATGATTTTAGCAGTTTTTCCTAACAAAAATACATGAGGTTATGCATTATCCCATATTCTCATAAGCAGTTCTTTTTTATTCATTCAAATATATGTTTAGGGAGCAGTTTTGATAGTCTAGACATTATGTTAAGCCCTGAAAATTAAGTAGTAAAGACATATATTAACTATGGTATACAAATATAAAGTTACAATTTCAATAATAGTGCAATGTGAATATTCAAGAATCTACTGAGGTACAAATTAGGAGGAATAGACCCAGTCAGGGAGAATAGTTCTAGTGTCCCTGAAATGGTATATTGTGTATATTTTTTAATTGCTAATCAGTTGAACAAAATACTATTTCACTTTACTCTTAATTCTCATTTTCTTGGCTAGCAATAAGGTTAACATCTTTTTGCGGAGCACAGGCTCCGGACGCGCAGGCTCAGCGGCCATGGCTCACAGGCCCAGCCGCTCCGCGGCATGTGGGATCTTCCCGGACCGGGGCACGAACCTGTGTCCCCTGCATCGGCAGGCGGACTCTCAACCACTGAGCCACCAGGGAAGCCCAAGATTAACATCTTTTTAAAAATTTATAAGCCACTTCTATTTCCCAGTGTGAACTGTCTGTTAATATATTTGACCCATTATTCTAATGATCTGTATAATACATATTTTTAATATTTATTTATTTACTTACTTATTTAGGCTGCACCAGGTCTTAGTTGTGGCATGTGGACTTCTCAGTTGCAGCATGAGGACTCTTAGTTGCAGCATGCATGTGGGACCTAGTTCCCCAACCAGGGATCGAACCTGGGTCCCTGCACTGGGAGCGTGGAGTCTTACCCACTGGACCACCAGGGAAGTCACTTTAATATTTTATGTCTTTTTTGTTATTGGAAGATATACTGTATATTAATTTTTTTTAAGTTGCAAGCTTTATCCTTGTTAGCTTTGGATTGTTTAACTTTATTTATGGTAATTGTTTTAAAATATTTGATTTATCTTCTAACATATTTTATTCTTATGTCTTATTTTTTGTGGTTAAAAGAGGACTAAATATATTTTTGCTTAACATATACAACTGATCCAAATTTGATTGGATAATTTATGATTTTACCACAGAATTCAATTTTTGCCTTTTTTAAAATAGAAAGTTAAACTCCTAAGTATATTTTGGAGGACCTTCACTCCAGTCATACTCCACACAGGAAAAAAAAATCTTCAGCCATTTCTCTTTGGAATTTCTAAGAGTGAATTCTGTAGAAAGCAGAATTCCTAGCAATGGCCGAAAGACTCCACGGCCCCTAATCACTGGAACCTGTTAATTTCCTGGAAACTCAGTTCCTGTGATTGTGTTATGTGATATTCCACAGTTGACCTTAAAAGAAAAGGGTCCTAATTCAATCACACAAACCCTTTAAAATCAGAGAATGCTCTCTGACTAGTAGCAGAAGAGGAAGGCACAAAGGGAAGAAAGAAAAGAAGTTAGAGAAATTCTTAAAGCAAGGACTTCAAGCGCCATTGCTGGTCTGAAGATGGGGGTGGCCTTTGAAACGGAATACAAGTGGCCTCCAGGAGCAGAAAGCATCCCCTGACCAACAGCCAGCAGGGAAATTGGGCTGCAGTTCTATGATGACATGGAGGTGAATTCTGCCTGAATGAGCTTGTTAAGTGGATTCTTCCACAGAGCTTCGAGCACTGTGAAATGCTGAGCACAGAACCCAGATGGGCTAGTCAGAGTACTGACGCATGGAACAACAGAGAATAAGTAGGTGCTGTATACTACTACTAATTTGTGGTAAATTGTTACATGCATATAAACAACTAATATAAAGTTTCTATTTCTAAATGATGTATTTTTATTAGGATCCACTCCCTCATCTATTTTAGCTATTTTTGGTTAATATTCTGCTGTTATGGTAAGGTTTAATAATATCTAGACCACTCACCATATTGTTTTCCATTCTCCCATGTTAGTTAAATATTAATATCCTTATCTCTACGGGTCAACCCCTCAAGTAGTAACAGCGTGTAGAAACACCCATTCTTTGTACCATCAACAACAGGGAGAAGGTTATTCAAAGAGATTATGACCTATTCTTTTATTCCAGTTTTCTTTCCTTCCTCATTTCTCTCCTCTTCTATGTGGAAATTAACTTTTTATTTTGTAGCCATAATTAAGTCTTCTGCTTTTGTTCTGTAGATTCTAAAACTTGAAAATCAATAAAGATACTGTTAATTCCTCTGTAAAATCTATTTATTGCAGAGCCAATAAGTGTACAATAGTATAATTCTTTTTTTGAAGATCCATGCCATTATTTCTGGGTACCATAAGCAGAATATTCCTAAATTCAAATATGAACTTACACCCTTCTTTTACCATCCACCAGGTACCTCAATGTATATTTTTTTCATACCTCAAATTTCTCCCAAGGTCTATTCTGCATGTTCCATTCATTCCCCTTACTTATGAAAAACGTACTCCTTTCCACTCTTTGTTTGCCTGGATTAATCTGAAAAGCCTGTTCTCTAAGTATAACTATTTCTGGTTACAGAACATCCCTTAGCTACAGAGATAAATGCACTCTTTCCTGAATATAATATTTTCATTTTTGGTTAAGTTCTTTTTTTTTTCTATTAGTATGTATGTTAAAGAATCTTAGATAAACATTCTGATGCTTTACGTGTTGGAAATGTCTTTATTTTGCCTAAGGATCAAACTGCAGGTTGACTGGATAATGAATATTTTATTTTGAAAATTATTTTCTCAAATATCATTTTCTGTCCATTTGATGAAGTAAAAAATTTGAAAAGCCTCTTAGTCACAAAGTAATTAAAGTTGCATAAAATATAAAGTTGTATTACCGGACTGGAAGGGAATATCAAAGGAACTGAAGTCAGTGATCTGGCTTAATTACAAGAGAAATTTCTCCAATGCCAAATCCAGTGCTAACTGTGGGATTCAGGGTATTTCTGGATGTTGTAAGAGGCTGGGATGAGTGCTAGTTTATTGGTGCTCCCCGGTTCCAGTTATAAGCAAAATAAAATCCTCTCAGAATGATAATTCTCCCATTAAGACCCGACTTACTGCTACATATTAAGATTACCAAACTTGAATTCACAATAAAAGATGGCAAAAGATACAAGTAAAGAACCCACCATTATTGACAACCAGTTGAAAAAAAAAAGATTTAGACCTCTTTAAGAAAATCCGATATTACAGTTATCAGATAGAGATAACGTAACTATATATCAGATGTTTAATATGTAAAAGATGGAATCACAAAATAGATCAAAGAATTATAGACTACCAAAAAAATAACCAAGCTAACTTAAAGGAAAATAATTTTAGAAATAAAAACAAATTATTGAAATTTAAAAACCAACTAATAGATTTCAGCTTCTAATAAGGATATTAAAAGGTGCAAAGGACATTCATTCATGTGAAAGCAATGAGAAAATTTAGAGGAAATAAAATATTGTTTATTTTTGTATTCCATTTTATCTCTTCTTATGAATTTTTTTGACAAAAATAAATGTACCTTTCTCCAAAATAACAAAATCCTGTGGGAAGTAGCCAGAGTTAGTTGGGTATGCGCTCCACATTCATCTACAGGGAACTCTGCCTATCTTGAAGCTGGCAGAGCAATAATCACATGTGACTTCTGCCTCATGTCCCAAGATGGCAACCTTGTGGCCACATTCCAGTAGCAAAGAGGAGGAAAGAATAAAGGACTCTTCCCAGATCCTTCTACCCCACTGGCCTAACTAATGGCAAGAAATGTTGAGAAATATAGTCTTTATTTCACAAAGGCATTGAGGCAATCCAACAGTAGAAAGAAAATCTTTCTCACAAATGAAGCTTAAACAATGTGATAAATACACTTTGGCCCGTTCCTTGAAGCATAAACAAAAATTAATTTGAGATGGACCATAGCCTTAAATATAAAATCTAAATTATAAATGTTCTGAAAGACAACATAGGGGTTTCTCCAAGACCTTTCCTTGTCAAAGGTTTCACAGATGACACAAAAATCACTAAACATAAAATAAAACAAAAAGGTATACTGGAATTCATTCAAATTAAAAAGCCCTGCTTATCAAAATATATTGTTATGAAAATGAAGCAAGACGTAGATGGGGAGAAAATATCTGCAACATATGTAAGCATGGGCAAAAGAATAAATAAAATCAAAACAAGCAAACAAAAAAAAGGACTGAACTGTTGAGCTCATAAATAGACCTACACTTAAGTGTAAATCAGTATAAAATAATTTAGATTTATGGATCACTCAACACTCTTGGAACATGTAATGAATTATTCATGAATAAATTGTATTCATATAGAAGAAAAGTTAGACATTTGGTCCTCTATTCCTCCTGAAATAGAAGTTGACTTTTTTCCTTTATTCCATTCTTTTTATTGCTATTGAATTAAACTACTATTTCAGGTTAGAGAGAAGGTTAACACATTTACCCCACCTAAAATTTAAATTAAATGTCTTAGTTTACGATTTTTGTGCATTCATAAAATTCTGTTAAATTGATGTGCTAATTTTTATCTAAACTGTTTTTATAAACATTTAGTTATTGGTCAGGCTTCTTCTGTTATAAGCAATGCTTATATGAACATCCTTGAAGAGTGTTTATGCTATGTCCAATAGACACGCAGAAAAAATTCCTACAAAGAAAATGGCAGAATCAAATGGATTTCCTTTAAATATCAGACAGAATTACCCTCTTTTCCAACAATATTACCAAGAATCTGTATTATCAATTTATGATGTCAGCCAATCTATGACTTAATAATTAGATTCACTGAAATTTTTTTGAATTAAAAAATTATGATCTATTTATATTTTTTTTATTTTGTGAACTACAGTTACATGAGTTATGCTGGGTATTTTCTCTCTGTCCCTCCAAATTCACCTTCTACCCTTTTTCTCCATGTTCTATGTCCTGGGTACCTGACAGCTGGGTTTGACCCAAAGGAGGCAATGGCAGGAGATTACAAGATAAATGGTCCAGGTGTTTATTCCCCCAGTTGCCACCCTGATAGGATGACTGGGGCTGGGTGAATCCCTCAATCAAAGACTAAAGCTATTGTCAGAGTATGTTCTCTGCATGGCTCCTCTCTGGATTATAGTTATTGTATCCTCCTCTTACCCATACAGTCCTGGAGGTGGTAACAAATTCGAGCTACTGCTAGCTCTGCTGCTTTTGGTACCCGTAATGCTGCCTCACCTTTGTAAATAATCTCTCTAAATAAATTATAGAATGTGAAGATTTCTTTTCTTTCCTACCAAGTTGCCCATAAATTTGAAGAACACACAGTTGGTCTCTTTGTTGGGAGGAGTTATTAATTAAATTGTGTCCATAAAAAGGTATGTTGAAATCTTAATCCTTCATATCTGTGAATGTCACCCTATAAAGAAATAATGTCTTTGCAGACATAATTAACTTAAGAGAAGAAGACATAATTAACTTAAGAACCATGAGAGTGGTTCCTAATCCAATATAACTGGACTGGTGTCCTGATAAGAAGAGGAAATTGCCATCTGAAGACAGAGACAGAGAGAGTAAAAGGCTGTGTGACAACAGAGGCAGAGACTGAAGTGATGCGGCTGCGAGTGGAGGAATGCCAAGGATTAACTGCCACCACCAGAAGCTGGAAAAGGCAAGGAAGTAACCTACCCAGAATTTCAGAGGGAGCATGGCGCCACTGACACCTTGGCCAAATTTGAAAATTTAGCCAAATTTCACACATACTCATAAAGAACATAGATCTCTATGGTCAAAAGACTAATCACCACTCTACCCCTGTGGCTTGTTGGGATAGTTGCAACTCTGTATTTCTTATAGTTAAGCACAACTCTTAACTTTAACACTTGGGATCTCATTACTTTCGTCAATATCAGGGAAAGAGATTCAGCTGTACCATGCTACATAGTAATCTTCAGCTTAAAGAGAACAAGTACCATAGACAACATGAAGATATTCTGCCTTAGAAAATCCCACCAAGATTAGGAACCAAGATGGCGGAGTAGAAGGACGTGCTCTCACTCCCTCTTGCGAGAACACCAGAATCACAACTAGCTGCTGGACAGTCATCGACAGGAAGACACTGGAAATCACCAAAACAGACACCCCACATCCAAACACATAGGACAAGCCATAATGAGACGGTAGGAGGGGCACAATCACAGTAAAAGCAAACCCCATAACTGTGCGTGGGTGACAAACAGGCTGGAGAACACTTATACCACCGAAGTCCACCCACTGGAGTGTACGTCCTGAGCCCCCACGTCAGGTTCCCAACCTGGCGGTCCAGCAACGGGAGGAGGAATCCCTAGAGAATCAGACTTTCTAGGCTAGTGGGATTTAATGGCAGGACTTCGACAGGACTGGGGGAAACAGAGACTCCACTCTTGGAGGGCAAACACAATCTAGTGTGCACATTGGGACCCAGGGGAAGGAGCAGTGACCCCAGGAGAGACTGAACCAGACCTGCCTGCTAGTGTTGGAGGGTCTCCTGCAGAGGCAGGCAGTGGCTGTGGCTCACCATGGGGACAAGGACACTAGCAGCATAAGTTCTCGGAAGTACTCCTTGGTGTGAGCCCTCCCAGAGTCTGCCATTAGCCCCACCAAAGAGCCCAGGTAGGCTCCAGTGTTGGGTTGCCTCAGGCCAAACAATCAACAGGGAGGGAACCCAGTCCCACCAATCAACAGTCAAGCAGATTAAACTTTTACTGAGCTCTGCCCATCAGAGCAACACCCAGCTCTACCCACCACCAGTCCCTCCCATCAGGAAACTTGCACAAGCCACTTAGATAGCCTCATCCACCAGAGGGCAGACAGCAGAAGCAAGAAGAACTATAATCCTGCAGCCTGTGGAACAAAAACCACATTCACAGAAAGATAGACAAGATGAAAACGCAGAGGGATATGTACCAGATGAAGGAACAAGATAAAAACCCAGAAAAAAAACTTATTGAAGTGGAGACAAGCAACCTTTCAGAAAAAAAATTCAGATTAATGATAGTGAAGATGACCTAGGACCCCAGAAAAGGAATGGAGGCAAAGATCAAGAAAATACAAGAAATGTTTAACAAAGACCTAGAAGAATTAAAGAAAAAACAGGGCTTCCCTGGTGGCGCAGTGGTTGAGTATCCGCCTGCCGATGCAGGGGACACGGGTTTGTGCCCTGGTGCAGGAAGGTCCCACATGCCACGGAGCGGCTGGGCCTGTGAGCAATAGCTGCTGAGCCTGCGCATCCGAAGCCTGTGCTCCGCAACTGGAGAGGCCACAACAGTGAGAGGCCTGCATATCGCAAAAAAAAAGAACAAACAGAGAAGGACACTACAATAACTGAAATGAAAACTACACTAGCAGGATTGAGTAGCAGAATAACTGAGGCAGAAGAACAGATAGGTGACCAGGAAGATAAAATAGTGGAAATGACTACTGCAGAGCAGAATAATGAAAAAAGAATGAAAAGAATTGAGGACAGTCTCAGAGACCTCTGGGACAACATTAAATGCACCAACATTCGAATTATAGGGGTCCCAGAAGAAGAGGAGAAAAAGAAAGGGACTGAAATAATATTTGAAGAGATTATAGTTAAAAACTTCCCTAATATGGTAAAGGAAATAGTTAATCAATTCCAGGAGGCACAGAGTTTCCCATACAGGATAAATCCAAGGAGAAACGTGCCAAGACACGTATTAATCAAACTATCAAAAATTAAATACAAAGAAAAAATATTAAAAGCAACAAGGGAAAAACAACAAATAACATACAAGGGAATCCCCATAAGGTTAACAGCTGATCTTTCAGCAGAAACTCTGCAAGCCAGAAGGGAATGGCAGGACATGTTTAAAGTAATGAAAGGGAAACACCTACATCCAAGATTACTCTATCCAGCAAGGATCTCATTCAGATTTGATGGAGAAATTAAAACCTTTACAGACAAGCAAAAGCTAAGGGAATTCAGCACCACCAAACCTGCTTTACAACAAATGCTAAAGGAACTTCTCTAGGCAGGAAACACAAGAGAAAGAAAAGACCTACAATAACAAATCCAAAACAATTAAGAAAATGGTAAAAGGAACATACATATCAATAATTACCTTAACTGTAAATGGATTAAATGCTCCAACCAAAAGACACAGACTGGTTGAATGGATACAAAAACAAGACCTATATATATGCTGTCCACAGAAGACCCACTTCAGACCTAGGGACACATACAGACTGAAAGTGAGGGGATGGAAAAAGATATTCCATGCAAATGGAAAACAAAAGAAAGCTGGAGTGGCAACTCTAAAACCAGACAAAATAGACTTTAAAACAAAGAATATTACAAGAGACAAAGAAGAACACTACATAATGAAAAAGGGATCAATCCGAGAAGATATAACAATTGTAAATATTTATGTACCCAACATAGGAGCACCTCAATACATAAGGCAAATACTAACAGCCATAAAAGGGGAAATCGACAGTAACACAATCATAGTAGGGGACTTTTAACACCCCACTTTCACCAATGAACAGATCATCCAAAATGAAAACAAATAAGTAAACACAAGCTTTAAATGATACATTAAACAAGATGGACTTAATTGATATTTATAGGCCATTCCATCCAAAAACAGAATACACTTTCTTCTCAAGTGCTCATGGAACAATCTCCAGGATAGATCATATCTTGGGTCGCAAATCAAGCCTTGGTAAATTGAAGATAACTAAAATTGTATCAAGTATCTTTTCTGACCACAATGCTGTAAGACTAGATATCAATTACAGGAAAAAGTCTGTAAAAAATACAAACACATGGATGCTAAACAATACACTACTTAATAACCAAGAGATCACTGCAGAAATCAGAGGAAATCAAAAAATACCTAGAAACAAATGACAATGAAAACACAATGACCCAAAACCTATGAGATGCAGCAAAAGCAATTCCAACAGGGAAGTTTATAACAATACAATTGTAACTTATGAAACAAGAAACATCTCAAATAAACAACCTAAACTTACACCTAAAGCAATTAGAGTAAGAAGAACAAAAAATCCCCCAAAGTTAGCAGAAGGAAAGAAATCATAAAGACCAGATCAGAAATAAATGAAAAAGAAATGAAGGAAACGATAGCAAAGATCAATAAAACTAAAAGCTGATTCTTTGAGAAGATAAACAAAATTGATAAACCATTAGCAGACTCATCAAGAAAAAAAGGGAGAAGACTCAAATCAATAGAATTAGAAATGAAAAAGGGGAAGTAACAACTGACACTGCAGAAATACAAAGGACCATGAGAGAATACTACAAACAACTATATGCCAATAACATGGACAATCTGGAAGAAATGGACAAATTCTTAGAAATCAAGAACCTTCTGAGACTGAACCAGGGAGAAATAGAAAATATGAACAGACCAATCACAAGCTCTGAAATTGAAACTGTGATTAAAAGTCTTCAAACAAGGCTTCCCTGGTGGCGCAGTGGTTGAGAGTCCACCTGCCGATGCAGGGGACACGGGTTCGTGCCCCGGTCTGGGAGGATCCCACATGCCGTGGAGCAGCTGGGCCAGTGAACCATGGCCCCTGGGCCTGCGTGTCCAGAGCCTGTGCTCCGCAACGGGAGAGGCCACAACAGTGAGAGGCCCGCATACCGCAAAAAAAAAAAAAA